>NC_092412.1:9446900-9755430 GCF_040894005.1 Engystomops pustulosus | reverse complement strand
GCTCCTGGAGCATGCTGGGAGTTGTAGTCCCTCCATATAGTGTGTGTGCTCCTGGAGCATGCTGGGAGTTGTAGTCCCTCCATATAGTGTGTGTGCTCCTGGAGCATGCTGGGAGTTGTAGTCCCTCCTCTGGTCACTTACCTCTTCTCTCCTCAGTGCAGGACACTCTCTACCTCACACAAGTCTCCTGCTCAGTATCCACTAGTCATGTGACCCTGGGGGTGTGATGTCATTGAAGGGGCGGGGCCTCTGTTCACCATCCACTAGTCATGTGACCCGGGGAGTGTGATGTCACTGAGGGGCGGGGCTCCGGCACGTGGTAGATGTACAATGTATATGGCAGGTGACAGTAGTGTCCTGTGTTGTGCGTCTCATTACACCCTGCAATGTCCCTGCCCTTTATTAGCATTGCCTAGCATTTGCCTCCAGGATAACAACACTTTCTACACCTAAGGCCGCATTCACACTGCCGTACCGTAGCGTGGCGGGCACATGGCGGCGCCGGGGAGAGGAGGAGCTGAGCGCAGCGCCATTGGACATGTCCTATCTTTTCACCGGGTACAGCGCCGTACGTGTGGGCGCCATGTGTCCATTGCCGTCTATGGGGGACGTATATCGTCCCAATATACATTGCCCGTATATATATGTCCGCTATATGGCAGTGTGAATGTAGCCTTAAGGTGTTCTGACTCGTCTATAAGGCCACATTCACACCATGTATGGCCGCCGTACCGTGTAGATGGCAACAAAAATCCTTGACTTTCAGTTTTGATGCCTCACATCTATATTTTTACAAGAATGCACCCACTGACCTATCACCTGTCTGGGTGCGCACGCGTGTGGTGGGACACGCCCCCTGGTCAGCTGATCCTGTCTCTTCCCATGACGTTCGCATCACGTGCATGGAGCAGGATACAGGGGGGGTTGCTCCTCCCGGACAGATTCGTCGTTGGTCAGTCGATGTATAAAATCCCAGCGTAGTTAGACTGACACTATCCCCGGACGAAGGCTGGCGCCGAAACGCGCGTAGAGAAGGGGAAGATTAGCGTGCCAGACGAAAAGGTGAATCATTGACTATGGGGAGGTCTTAGACCTTGGCGTTGTATGTACTCTAAGCCTTAG
The DNA here is from genome assembly GCF_040894005.1 of Engystomops pustulosus. Lineage (NCBI taxonomy): Eukaryota > Metazoa > Chordata > Amphibia > Anura > Leptodactylidae > Engystomops > Engystomops pustulosus. The sequence continues at coordinate 9,754,308 of NC_092412.1, read as the reverse complement.
TTATGTTAGGAGAAGCACTTTCTCGTATTATATAATTGCGTTCATAACTGAGATCTTATTTATTTACAAGCCTAAAATATAACACATAGTTGACGTTCCCCGTCCTGTATTATCGCTTCACGATTTTTATGTCCCTAGGTGAGGTCCTCAGTACAGGCCGTCCCCGGGTTACGTACATGATAGGTTCCAAGTTGAATTTGTATGTAAGTTGAATAGTTCCAGGCAAAAAAAAAAAATTTTGCCTCGGTGACAATTGGAGTTTCACATTTTTTGCTGTAATGGGACCAAGAATTATCAATAAATCTTCATTACAGACACCGTACAGCTGATCATTGCAGCCTGGGACTATAGTAACATCCAGAGAGGTCACAGAGGGCAGAGGGGCCTGTCTGTAACTAAGGATTATCTGTAAGTCGGGTGTCCTTAAGTAGGGGACCGCCTGTATTCCAAATTGATCAACCTTGTTTGTTCATTTATGTATTATTCATCAAATAAAAGACATAGGACATAGGGGCTCATTTACTAAGGGTCAGACTTTGTGATTTTTTGGGGGGATTGCACGGCTCGGAATGGTATTTAGCAGGTGTTTGCGCTGGGATTGTGTCGCACATGACTACGACAGTTTTCTGTCACAGCTGCGCTGCTTCCATGTGACACTAATCGGGGGGCCGACTGATTTGGACTGAGCGCAGAATTTAACTTTCAAATTGTGTCGCAAGACAATGCACTGACTTACACCGGGAAGAAGAAGGTGAACTCCGGGACCTGAGCGGGGAAGCGACACATGCAGGATATCGGGTGCAGGATCTTAGTGACTCCCCGCACAGCACATTATACACAGACAATGCACTTACATGCACCAGGAAGAAGAAGGTGAACTCCGGGGACCTGAGCAGGGAAGCGACACATGCAGGATATCGGGCGCAGAATCTTAGTGACTCCCGGCACAGTGCATTATACACAGACAATGCACTTACATGCACCAGGAAGAAGGTGAACTCCTGGGACCTGAGCGGGGAAGCGACACATGCAGGATATCGGGCGCAGGATCTTAGTGACTCCCCGCACAGCGCATTATACACGGACAATGCACTTACATGCACCAGGAAGAAGAAGGTGAACTCCAGGGACCTGAGCGGGGAAGTGACACATGCAGGATATCGGGCGCAGAATCTTAGTGACTCCCGGCACAGCGCATTATACACTGACAATGCACTTACATGCACCAGGAAGAAGAAGGTGAACTCCGGGGACGCGAAACATGGGGCACATGTGCCTAATTTTAAAAGCCTTTAAAAAAAAAAAACAGGGCATAAGAATTGAAGACAAGAGCAGATCCTGCACGTATGACTGTGTGCTTGGTTTACAATCCTTAATCCTAGTGAAAGATGCGCTTTGAGACGTAATCATGCATAAAGTTTAATATTTGGCTCCACCAGCTGCTGTTAGTCTTAGAGTAATGTTGAGTACTGTGCACCCGGTCGCTAATGTATCTAAACTAAGCAAAGTTGTAGCCTCTTATCACAGGGGCTTGGATACCCCCATTCTCTTTTGTTAGAGCTAGCTTGTTATAAGCTATATACAGCCTTTTCCCCTTCCATAAAAAGTGGACAAATGTTGTTTGTAATTTTTGACCCTCTTAAGAAGCTGCGCTCGCTTTAGTAGGGTCAAAGGTAGCCCATTCCCACCACTTTAACTCAGATAATTTTATTTGTATGAACACTAAAATAGCAGCATATCATCTGCAAAACCAGCCAGTGAACCTCCTGCTTTCCCTCCCTTATCCCATCATATATGCTGTCTTCTATAACATGTCTTGTTGTGGTTCCAGGAATAGGTGGAACAGTAGGGGGGAGAGAGGGCAGCCCTGCCGCATCCCTTTCTGAAGATGGATGGTGGGAGACAGACCCTGGCCTATGGGTTTGCTATACAAAGCTTTGACTAGAGATGGGCAAATTTGTTAAAATTCGGTTCATCCTGATTCTCCAAATTTTTTTTTTTTATTTGATTCGGCGCGAACTGAATCATGACGAATCATGTTAAAAACAGGTATTTCCTGGCTGCAGAGAGCCTGTAAGGTGTTGTAGAACGTTGTGCCACGCTTAGATATGCATAGGGAGCGTGGTTTGGTCTTCAAACAATGCTGTGTTTTAGTATGACATGCACATGACAGCCGCCGCTCTTAGAATCGCTTCACTGATCAATTCCACTTACAGAGGCCAGCTTCCCCAAATAAGTGAAATGGCAACGCTGCCTGACAAGGTAACATCTGTGCAAGCTCGAAACGACCGAGGGCCAAGATCCCACTATAACATCAAAGAGTGCACTCTTTTTACACTGACATCAGATGATTCCATAGATTACGACAGAACCAGTGCCGATACATGTAGAAACCCCCCAAAAGAGTGGAGAGGGTGACGGCAGTAATTCTGCATTGACGTCACTGATCATTTATCCCTTCATTTCCTCTGTCAGTGTCCACTTTCAATCAGTCAATAATCCATCAGTATTGCTAAAGCCAAAAACAAACAGGAGTGGACCCAGAACAGAGATGACCAGTAAATGGGATACTTGCATGTCCTCTGTGTTCTGTACACCTGCTTTTGGCTATCAATCCTGAAGCTTTTCATTCCTTCTGGCAGATGAAATGAAGGGGAAAACCAAACACTGGCAACGTCATAGAGTGATGGATGGTGAAAACAGCATTATGGAAATCACAGGGTGTTCCAGGGAGACAGCGGTCAGTTGGCAGCAGCATGAGTAGGCCGCAGAGTGGCACAATGATAAATTATGGAGGTAGCGGAAACATGGTAGGCCACAAAGTGGCACAATGACAGAGTGTGGAGGTGGCAGCAGGAGCCCACATAGCCCACAGCAGAGGAGACCACATTCTGGCACAATGACAGAGCGTGGAGGTGCCGGTGGCAGCAACATGGAAAGCCACAGAGTGGCACACTGATAGAGTTTGGAGGTGGCAGCGTCAGGGGAAGCAGCAGCAGGGGAGGCAACATTGTGGCACAATGACGAAGTTTGAAATTAATTTGAAGTTGAAATTTTCCATTTAAATTTGAATTTGAAGATTAGAGACGCCACATGCATCCTACATTAGTTTTCCTGAAAATATCAGGTCTTTTCCAAAAAAGAACTGCAAAGGTGGCAACAGCAGAAGCAGCATGAGGTCAGAGGTGTGGAGGTGGCGACAACATGGTAGGCCACAGAGTGGTACAATGATAGAGTGTGGAGGTGGCGTCAGCAGCAGGATCCCACAGAGTGGCACAATGATATAGTGTGGAGGTGGCGTCAGCAGAAGCAGGAGCCCACAGAGTGGCACAATGATATTGTGTGGAGGTGGCGTCAGCAGAAGCAGGAGCCCACAGAGTGGCACAATGATATAGTGTGGAGGTAACGTCAGCAGCAGCAGGAGCCTGCAGAGTGGCACAATGATATAGTGTGGAGGTGGCATCAGCAGCAGCAGGGGCCCACAGAGTGGCACAATGATATAGTGTGAAGGTGGCATCAGCAGCAGCAGGAGCCCGCAGAGTGGCACAATGATATAGTGTGAAGGTGGCATCAGAAGCAGCAGGAGCCTGCAGAGTGGCACAATGATATAGTGTGAAGGTGGCATCAGCAGGAGCCTGCAGAGTGGCACAATGATATAGTGTGAAGGTGGCATCAGAAGCAGCAGGAGCCCGCAGAGTGGCACAATGATAGAGTGTGGAGGTGGTGGACAATTCCAGTCCCTGGTAAAGATGGTAGGAGGCAGATAGAGCAACTAGCAGCAGATGTGTGGCATCAGGCGGGTGGCAGCATCAGAATCGTGGCTGAGGCAGGTAGTTTGAACCCAGACTCATTTCTCAACATTTGGGGGAGGCGTCATGGCTGAAGTAATCTGATGCATAAGGCATTGGTGAGTTGAAATCAGTCTCTCCACATTACAGGTGGACAAGCGGGTTCTCATTGGGGTAACGATGGCCCCCGCCGCACTGAACACCCGCTCTGATGTCACACTACTGGCCGGGCAGGACAGTTTCTCTACTGCAGACTATGCAAGTTGGGGCCACGCATCAAGTTTGGCTGGGATCCTCTACCTGAGGTGGTAAAGTGCTGTCCAAGTAGGGCACCACCTGCTGGTGCAGGGTCTGCTCCATGTCCTGCTGCTGCTGGTGGCGGCTATCCTCCTCACTAGGCGGGTGAAGGAAATTGCTCATTAAGGAATCCAAACTTAAGCTGCTGCTGATGGAGCTGCTACTACTCCTACCACCCCCCAGCTCCCCACAGCAGCCGTGACAGTAGTACGTGAGCGTTGACTGCCAGGAATCCCCCGGTCAGACCTGACAGAGGATGGACAATGGCGCACGTAGAAAGCGGCCAACTGTCTGCACAGTATTTCTCTATAGTATGCCAGTTTTTCCTCCCTCTCAGCAGCTGGAAAAAAGTCACCCATTTTTGACCGGTAGCGAGGATCCAAGAGGGTGGAGAGCCAAAAGTCATCCCTATGCCGGATGTTGACTATTCAGCAGTCACTAGTTAGGCAAAGCAGCATGCTGGGGGCTATCTGCGCAAGTGACTCTGAGGGAATCCCGGCCTCCATCTCCACTGTAAACTGCCACGGTGCTTCTGGGTCATCTGCCTCGTCTTCTACCTCCTCCAGATTCTCCTGCTCCTCCTAACTTGTCACCTGAGTGGAAAAACCACTGATTTCACCAGACTCTGCTTGTGCTCCAATGTCCTCTTCCAGTTCAGCCCCCGCCGGACTCATGTGGCCATGAGATGTAGTCTCCACTTCTCCAGTGCCCTGACCAATTTTTGCAGCATGAGTTCCAGGACATGAAGCAGTGGAATGACGTTATTCATCCCGTAGTCCTGGCAAATAACGTGGCCTCTTCAAAGGGCCTGAGCAAACGGAAGGTGTCACGCATGAGCTGCCAGTGGCTGACATCAAAGTTACATGGGGGGAGTACTCCTGTCCGCTTGCATCATCAAAAAATCATTAATGGCTTTTCTCTGTTCATACAGGCGGTCTAACATATGGAGGCTGGAATTCCAACGGGTAGAAACATCGCATATCAGACTATGTTGGGGTAAGCGCCGTTCTGGCGCTGCAACTCGAGGAGGGTGTGCTTGGCTTTGTAAGAATGGATGAAGTGCATGCACAGCTCCCTGGCCATTTTTCGAATGTCTTGCAGATGGGTGGAAGACTTGAGGAATCTGTTGACAACCAGATTAAACACGCGCACCATGCAGTGCGCATGGGCCAGCGCGGACACCATGTTCGTCCCATTGTCTGTCACCATGGTTCCGATTTTTAGTTGTCGAGCATGGTCAGCTTCTGCACCTTAGGATGGCTGGACGCATAAAGTTGTCTCTTTGTAATCGCCTCTATCAATGACTGCTGGTGCATTAGTAGCGAGGAGCAGGAGCATCTGGAAAGGGAGATGATGTTAAAGACAAACAGCTCCCTTCGGCAGAGGTGCTGGAGCCTTGACTGGCTGAAATGGCATGTGTGCCACTAGGTTCTGCTGCTGCTGTGGCGGCAGGATGGACCTCCACATCTGTTCCACGTTTCTCCCAGGCCAGAGAGCTGACACTCTCTTCACCCGACGATGATGAATCCTTTGCAACACCCAGCTCCCAAGTGTGATCAGCTACATAATTGTCAATTTCCGTTTCCCTGTCACTGCTACTGTCCTCAACGGTGTCAGTATGCACAGCCTGCCTACTGCACGAAGCAGAGGATGTCTGCCCCATCTCTTCACTGCCAAGCAGCTGCTGACTGTCCTCAAACACTTCATCCTCGCTGAATAGTGGCGCTGAGCCCAGACCGCCTAGTAGCTCTCTGGCTGAGGGAAATGAACAGGACAGAGGCTGGTTGAGGACAGGTGAGGGCCATGCCAACTAAGGGTTGTATCTGACGAACCCACAGACTCTTGGCTTGGGTTGTCAGATGTCATCTGGGAGGAAGTGGATGACTTAGGCAACCAATCGACAACCTTTGGGTTGTTTATCAACGCACTACCGCTAGATGACGACGGCAGTTCTGGCCTCACAGAGTGACTCCTGCTGCGACATCCCCTCACTGTGCTGCGACCTCTGCCTGCTCCACCTGCCACCTTTCTGTCTGACAAAGTGATTAATCAACTACATGGATTTGACACTTATTTGTTGCTCACAAATTTAGCAACAAAAAAGTATAGGAATTTGCGGTATACAGATACCCCACAACGGACACCGTGGAATTGGAGCGAAAATCACTCTAAAAACTACATGGATTTGACACATAAATCTTGCTCTGAACTTTAGCAACAACAGGTATTGGAATTTGCGTTATACAGATCCCCCAAAACAGACTCCCTGGAATTGGAGCAGAAATCACTACAGAAAGTATGTGAATTTTACACCTATTTCTTCCTATTCACTTCAGCAACAATAAAGAAATGCTATTTGGGGTATACAGATCCCCCAAAAAGGTCACCTTTGGAGCAATAATCACTACAGCACAGTACAGTACAGTACAGCAGCTGGACGCTACAGGCAGCACATGCAGTCTGAAATACCGAGATTTGAAAATGGCTGCCTGTTTCTATAGTCTGTGTGACATCACATAAGCCTGCCGGTCGCTGATTGGCTTACAGGTCTGCACATGTGATCGCTGTGTTTCAAAGCATTTTGCGCCTCGAAATGACGGAATCTAACTGGGGAGATCATGTCGAACAGGTTTGATATGGTCATTGGAGGCCCAAACTCAAGACGATCGATATCCCTTTTTATATATACTCCTAGAGCAAAGGATCGGGGAATCAGACGAGACCCTACACTTCCTATACTGGGAAAGGAAGCTTAGGGCCACTGAAGTGTTATCTAGAATGCTGAAGGGGTGGGCAATGCTGCGAAAACGTGACCAGTGAAAAATAGAGATAAACGTTCTTCAAATTAATGCACTTAGCAACCTATGCTTTCAATGTCAGACCCTGCTGGTTGACTTATTTCACTCAATATGGGCGTGGCCCATAGCACAATCTTTTTGGAAGACCTTCCAAAAATGTATTTTGGACCACTACCAGTGCCACCAGCCTTCATCTTCCATTCAATATCACCGGAGGGAGAGGAGGAGGAGGTAGAAGTTACGATAACCCTACTCATACATATACTCATGTTGATAGCTAAACGATGTCTGTGGAACCACTGGTTGGAGTCATCACTCCCATCAACACAGGAGATAATTGCTTTGGCTAAAATGTACTTGAACACAGATCGGATGGAGACAGAAAGGAAAGGGGAGAAACGGGTAAAGCAGTTTTTCCATAAATGGTGCAAATTTGTTGTCAACCACCTATTGACTCGAGTATAAGCCTAGGGTGGGAAGCGCATAGGTCACAGCTCCCCCCAGTATACAACTAGCCAGCCCCCTGTAGTATACAGCCAGCCCTCTGTAGTATACAGCCAGCCAGCCCCAAGTAGTATACAGCCTGCCCAGCCCCCTGTAGTATAGAGCCAGCCAGCCCCCAGTAGCATACAGCCTGCCCAGCCCAATGTAGTATAGAGCCAGCCCCCTGTAGTATACAGCCAGCCTGCCCCCATGTACTATATAGCCTGCCAGCCTCCTGTAGTATACAGCCAGTCTGCCCCCTGTAATATATAGCCTGCCAGCCACCAAGTAGTATACAGCGAGCCGAGCACATAGGAAAAAAACAAACTTACATACTCACCAGTCCCGATGCCCGGTGCAGCTCCCCGATGTTCCGTCCCCGCGGCTCCTCTTCTTTCTCCTCTTTGTAACAGCTGGCAGAGACGCATCCACGTGATCTGCTGGCCGGCGCACACTATGACGTCATCATAGTGTGCGCCGATAGATTGCATGGACACGACTCTGACGGCTAATTACAGCACAGAGAAGAAAGAGGAGCCGCGACGAGCATCAGTGACGCCGGAGGGCGAGTATGTACGTTTTTTTTAATTGACTCCTGTATAAGCCGAGGTTTCTCAGCACATTTTTTGGGCTGAAAAACTTGGCTTATACACAAGTATATACTGTACTTAAAAGCTAATGACTTAAACCATGGTGCGAAAAGTGCCTCGATTTTCATGTAAGTGGGAGGAAAATTGGAAAATGGAGAGGGGGGACGGGACAAGATATATACATGGAAAACCGAACAAAGTTAATGGATTTATTGCTACAACTTCAACTGACATATCATGTGACTGGTATACATTGTACTCACTTGCCCGCTTTCCCAATAAAAAAAAATGGTTAAAAAAAATTATGGATACATGCCGGTAATTTCGGAGCATTATTCTACAAGTCCCGGGAGTTGATTGTCTGTGCCCCCGAGAATAGTCCGTTCATCTGGATGACCCCTATAAATCTGTGTCCCACTTCTGTGATTGTTTGATGGAGAGGGTTATGACATACACCTTTAAAGGGGTTCTCAGGAGGTGGAAAAACATGGCTGCAGTCTTCCAAAAACAGCACCACACCTGACCATGGTCACTGCCAGTCCTGCAGCTCAGCTGTATGGAAATGAATGGAGCTTAGTTGAGGTGAGGTGCTGTTTTTGGAAGACTGCAGCCATGTTTTTCCACCTCCTGAGAACCCCTTTAATGAAATGTCCACCCCAGACACCCCCATTTAATGAAATGCCCTGCCAGACGACCCCTCCTCCTAAAAATAAAACCTATACCTTCAGCTTATTCTCAGACGCATCACTATAACGCGGTGCTGTCGTGGGCGCGTGATGTCATAGTGTAAGGGCCCATGCGTCACCGCCGCGGAATACCGAGGAGCCTAGGTGGGAAGAGCAGAACATGGAGCCGCAGGGTCAGGGGGAAGAAGCTGAAAGGCGAGTATAGATTTTTTTTTTCTTATATAGGGCCCGGCCCTGGGGGGGGTTTAGTGGGTACTTAGTCCCTCAGGCCCCCTTTTGATAGGAAAATGAGGGGCCCTTGAACAGTCCCACTCGACCCTCCATGGTGGCGGCCTGCTGGCATTACATCATCCCCCCAAAGTGTGAGAGGAGGGGACTAACATTACATCAGTCCCCCGATGTGTGAGAGGGGGGGGACTAGCATTACCTCGCTCCCCCGATGTGTGAGCGACTAGCATTACATCAGTCCCCCGATGTGTGAGAGGGGGGGGACTAGCATTACCTCGCTCCCCCGATGTGTGAGGGGGGGGGGGGACTAGCATTACCTCGCTCCCCCGATGTGTGAGCGACTAGCATTACCTCGCTCCCCCGATGTGTGAGAGGGGGGGGGGACTAGCATTACCTCGCTCCCCCGATGTGTGAGTGACTTGCCTTACATCAGTCCCTGAAGAAAACAGAAAACCACTACAGTACATTTATAGTCTAAATGTAATTTTTACATAAAAAAATTTGATTTGCCCACTTTACCCCCGGGGTGCAAATCCAGGGTCAACTTTAATATCACTGAATAGATTTAATAAATATTTTTTACTTTTTTTTGTTTTTGATCCGATGTTACCCATTTTGGAACAATTTTTTTTTTTTTACCCGTTTTGATTTTTGGCGCGTACAGTTCCCTCTGTCAATTACGAATTGTAGATTGAATTAATGTAATTTATCCTGAGGAATCAAAAATCTTAAATGGAAACCCCCATCTTTTATTGCAGATTAAAGTTGCCCCACCCCCAGGTGGTGTAGGTAGGAGTCAGAGTTTGGCATCACTGGATAGATTCTTGAAATAATATTTGACACACATATATATTATATATATATTCTGTGGGTTTTTTTCAATCCAATGTGAATTACATGAGATATTGGACCATCACAGACCTTTTTGTTGGAGTCTGTATTTGCTGCGGACATCAGCAAACATTGTCTGAAGATAAGAAATCAAACAACAGATAATTAAACTTGACAAATTTTGACAATATGAACACTAACTGGGCTTCTCCCCTGTGTGAGTTCTTTTATGTCTGACAAGACCCGATTTCTCACCAAAACTTTTTCCACATTCAGTACATGAAAATGGCTTCTCTCCTGTGTGACTTCTCCAATGTCTGACAAGATTTGATTCCTGGGTGAAACATCTGCCACATTCTGTACATGAGAATGGCTTCTCCCCCGTGTGGATTCTCAGATGTCTGACAAGACTGGATTTGTCTCCAAAACATTTGCCACATTCGGTACATAAATATGGCTTCTCCCTTATGTGAGATATGTGATGTTTTAAAAGATCTGTCTTTCCATTAAAACTTTTCCCACATTCATTACATGAAAATGGCTTTGCCCCCACTGTGTGAGTTTTTTTATGCCTTTGAAGATAACGTTTTACCGTAAAACATTTCCCACATTCAGCACATGAATATGGCTTCTCCCCTGTGTGAGTTCTCTGGTGCTGAACAAGTTCTGCTTTCCGAATAAAGCAATTCCCACACTCCGTGCACGTGAATGGATTCTCCCCTGTGTGAATTCTCTGATGAAGAACAAGGACCGATTTCTGAGTAAAACATTTCCCACATTCATTACAGGAAAATGGCTTCTCCCCGGTGTGAATTCTCTGGTGTTGAACAAGATTTGATTTTTTACTAAAATATTTCCCACATTCTGGACATGAAAATGGTTTCTCTCCTGTGTGACTTTTCATATCTTGATGAAGACTTGATTTTCTGGTGTAATTTATCTCACATTCTGAACTTGGAAAAATCTTTTCCTCAGGGTGAAATTGAAGATGAAAGAGAAAATCTGATTCTTGACTAAAACACATCCCACATTGCAGACATGAAAACTGCCCCTTATCTCCATGATTTCCCTCCTCTGTGGAAAGATGTGACTGATTATCTTCTACTTCACCACAAGGAGATGAGGGGGGACGTCCATGGGAACCTCTTGTACTTTCATCACCTGAAAAATATAGTCAAGAAATCAATTTTGGAAGTTTCCCTTTCCCCAGTTACAAACAGAAGCAAAGCAGCCAGTCAGTAACAGACAGTCATCTATGGAGTGAAAACGGACCAGCATAATTGAGGTGATAAAGAAAAGATATGAAGTAAAGGCCAATATAGTAGGTACAAAAAACCCCTAAACTTTTATTAACCTCTGTAGTTGAAACAAAGCACAACACAAAAAATTATATAAAACATTTAAAAGATGCAAAAAATAAAATGTTACATTTCTCCGCATGGTGGAATGCATTTGTAATGTTCCAGAAAACCCTTTCAAATGCCATACAATACAAAGATATGTAACACACATGGTCCAACCACATATGAACATGTAATAGCAGCCACCTAGCAGACAAAACGTAAACACAGATGAACCTAGGGACCTACTATACACTACCAATGCCAGTAGTACAAGTAGTATAAGTACAAATCGGGGTCGGGGGGGGGGGGGAGGTAGAAGAGGCAGGATCGAGGGAAGGCATACCCCACACGTTTTGTCACAAAGCTGTGACTTCCTAAGGCTTGTCTAGTCTTACCCTTGTCCCTGAGGAAAGACAGCAGCGCCCCCATTAATGAAAAGTCCTCAGCAGCTCCCCCGCCCAAAAAAAAAAAAAAACTCATACCCTCCGGCACTCACTCCCGGCGTCCTCTTCTCCCAGCATCTCTCCTCTTTTGATCTTCGGGTTCCCGGGCAGATGCACGTCTATGTGTTCTGCCCACGCACATACTATGACATCAAAAGCTTCATCACAGTGGGTGTGCGAGCAGAGCACTTAGACCGACTTCTGCCCGCGCTGCAGGAAACCGGAGATAAAAAGAGGAGAGATGCAGGGAGAAGAGGACGTCAGGAGTGAGCAGCCGAGGGGGAGGGCTTAGTTTATTATTTTTACATTAATATGTTTAACTCGTTCCCGTTTCTAACAGTTCCTTCAGATTCAGTTCCTTCAGTTCCTTCGAACCAAGTTAGACCCATTGAAAAAGCTCCCAATAATATGGTGCTTGAGGTGGTGGCAAAAGGAGGATACACCATGGGGATATCTCCGCACATTGTAGTTATCTGTTAGATGCTAATTTTGAAAAGTCCCCTCTGACAGTAAAGCCTAAATGGGAGTATCTCAGATGACCAGTGCCGGGACATTTTGGAATCCGTGCCTAAGGCCTCGGTTAGCAAGGCACATCGGGTATCTAACATGTATCTCCTTCACATAGTATACGTCACCCCCACCAAGTTACTTCTAATGGGCTATAGAGCAGATGAATATTGTCCGAGATGTCAAGAACCTTGGACAAGTTTAGTTCACTTAATGTGGAACTGTCCTCGACTACGGAGCCATTGGCTTGAGGTATTAGAACTTGTCAATGCTGTGTAGAAGACTACTGGACCTAGTATACACTCACCGGCCACTTTATTAGGAACACCATGCTAGTAACGGGTTGGACCCCCTTTTGCCTTCAGAACTGCCTCAATTCTTCGTGGCATAGATTCAACAAGGTGCTGGAAGCTCCTCAGAGATTTTGGTCCATATTGACATGATGACATCACACAGTTGCCGCAGATTTGTCGGCTGCACATCCATGATGCGAATCTCCCGTTCCACCACATCCCAAAGATGCTCTATTGGATTGAGATCTGGTGACTGTGGAGGCCATTTGAGTACAGTGACCTCATTGTCATGTTCAAGAAACCAGTCTGAGATGATTCCAGCTTTATGACATGGAGCATTATCCTGCTGAAAGTAGCCATCAGATGTTACAGGGTACATTGTGCTCATAAAGGGATGGACATGGTCAGCAACAATACTCAGGTAGGCTGTGGCGTTGCAACCATGCTCAATTGGTACCAAGGGGCCCAAAGAGTGCCAAGAAAATATTCCCCACACCATGACACCACCACCACCAGCCTGACCCGGTGATACAAGGCAGGATGGATCCATGCTTTCATGTTGTTGACGCCAAATTCTGACCCTACCATCCGAATGTTGCAGCAGGAATCGAGACTCATCAGACCAGGCAACGTTTTTCCAATCTTCTACTGTCCAATTTCGATGAGCTTGTGCAAATTGTAGCCTCAGTTTCCTGTTCTTAGCTGAAAGGAGTGGCACCCGGTGTGGTCTTCTGCTGCTGTAGCCCATCTGCCTCAAAGATCGACGTACTGTGCATTCAGAGATGCTCTTCTACCTACCTTGGTTGTAACGGGTGGCGATTTGAGTCACTGTTGCCTTTCTATCAGCTCGAACCAGTCTGCCCATTCTCCTCTGACCTCTGGCATCAACAAGGCATTTCTGCCTACAGAACTGCCGCTCACTGGATGTTTTTTCTTTTTCGGACCATTCTCTGTAAACCCTAGAGATGGTTGTGCGTGAAAATCCCAGTAGATCAGCAGCTTCTGAAATACTCAGACCAGCCCTTCTGGCACCAACAACCATGCCACGTTCAAAGGTCACAAATCACCTTTCTTCCCCATACTGATGCTCGGTTTGAACTGCAGGAGATTGTCTTGACCATGTCTACATGCCTAAATGCACTGAGTTGCCTCCATGTGATTGGCTGATTAGAAATTAAGTGTTAACGAGCAGTTGGACAGGTGTACCTAATAAAGTGGCCAGTGAGTGTATATCCTGGGCATGTCTCTGACATTCCTGTAATGGAGAGCCATAGATTCTATGGCTTATATACCTTGCAGATAATCTGATAGGAGGGGGAAGAGGTTTCTTCCAATGGAAGACTAGAGTTAACACATCTCCACGAGTGGAACAGTTTGTATACCAAAAACCCAACGCTACCTTGAAATTTGAGGCAATTTGAAGCCCCTGGTTAGATCACCCAGGTTTGGCCCCATGGACTCTGGTGCGAGATAGAATATTTCGTAACCTTCTGTGATAAGTTGCTACTGTCATGGATTGTCTCAATCTGTGGCTCATCCATAATACATTGGTTTGTAATTTGCTGCAGTACATTGCTGTACCCGTGAGGGTTGTTTATCTCTGTTTGCGTTGAGAGTACTCCGTCTTTTGTAATTTGGTTGGGTGAACTGCTTAGCATAAGAATCTGGACCTACGGTGCTATCCTGCTGGACGGTCTTCGTTCTACTCCTAACTCAAGACATGGATATTAGTGGTCATCTGTGGGGAGTATTTGATCAACAAAAAAAAAAAAAAGTGACTTATGCACTAGGAAACTCACCCCCCTGGAATATGAGTTGTGGAAGAAGTGTGCCCCATATCTCACCCAAGAGCCCTGGAAGACGTGCACTGTCTCTCGCGTCAGATGGGTCTCCTGCAACCCCAAAATAAAAGTCATCTTCTCTCATATAGTCAAAGATCGCTCTACGCTTCCTTGCTTCTTCCAACCTCCTGATGTTCCACCACATACACGTAAATGACTTGTTATGGGTACCAGAGTATTTCCCTCCCCCAAGTGATATAAAGAGACCTCCAATAAAGTTGAAAATAATAACTCTCATCCACAAAGCTCTGCATTATGCTGCACCTTCCTATCTCTCTCTCCTCAGTCAACCACCAAACCTACAATTTTGAGTTGGGCAAAATGGAGGACAGAAAAAAGTCATAAAATGTAATAGTACTGTAAGATGATGAGGGAGATGATGAGGGCAGGGACTAGTGGTTTTGTAGACTCTGGGTTGAGGATCAGATGTGAGAGATGTTCCGGAGGTGGAGGCGGTAGGTTGTAGTGAGGACCTGGCTATGGGAGGATAAAGTAGAGACAAAGGCAGCAGAGACTTCTCTGACCAAGGAGAGCTTGGAACCATAAATAGTGATGGATATGACTGGTGGGAGAGATGTCTTACATGGAGGCAAGTTTGGGAGATCTATTCTGTCCATGTTTAGTATTAGAACACAGGAAAAGGTGGTGGATATGGCTGATAGACACATGTTTGGAGCAGAGATATAGATCTGTGTGACCTCTGCTTAGGAGTAGTATGGAAGCCACAGGACTTATTGAACTGCCCTAGATCAGAGGTGTAGATATAGAAGAGTTAAGGTATCTATGACAGAGACAGAGCCCTGGGGCACATCGGCTCATAAGGGATGAGGTACAAAGGCGGTACGAGAGTGATAGACACTGAAGCTGAGGTTATAGAGGTATCAGAGGTTTTAGGAGTGATGCCTAAAAATGATAGTCTGTAGGACAGAATTAACTAGTATAAAAACCAAAGGACAGATCAAGGAGAGCAGAGAAGTCGTATTTTGCCTTGGCAGAAATTAGGTCATAGCAGCCTTTGGTCAGGTCAGTCTTAGTGGTGAGACTGGTTCAGAAACCCTGCATCTATTGGTAACACAACATCTGGACATCGACGGTTCATCTGACTAAACCAGAGACAGATGAGCAGATTTCATCTCCATCTCCTCCACTGGATGTGACCTCTCCCTGCAATGTATAAGGGAAGAATAACCCACAAGATACATGAAAGGCTCTTACCCTCCTCTGTCACTGATGAGGGGATTTCCTCTCCGCTCCTCCTTCCACCACAACTTTCCTGGAAAGATCCAACATGAAGGACCTGAGAAAACAAGGAAATGTCTCCAGAGATTCTCTTATATCCAAGTGATGGACAGAAACCTCCAGAACCAGGAACTAAGGGGAATAATCTCCTGCAGGAGGAGACGGGATCCACATTCATCCCAATATTTTACACATCAACATCAATGTTCTGGTTATATTACTGCATAACCCGATGTGACCCGATCCTGAGGTGGAGACTCATGGACACCAGGGAGAAGATTATTCACTTCTCCTGCTCTTCTACCATTTATAGTTATGACCGACCAACATCTCCCCATAGACCCTCCACCCACTGCTGCTGGAGAAGGTAAGTAGCCTCATTACATCCATCTATAGAGGATTCACAGGAACCTCAGCTCCACCTACCTGATGATCCAGTGGGACATTCTCCTCCGGTTCCTCTTTAACAACATGGAAATATATTGGGCTGGGACATCTTTCTGGATCCTGAGGACAATCTCGGGAATCTCCAGGACTGGGACATCTCTCTGGTGGATTTCTCTGACTGGATCCATCTATAGGAAATATACACAGTGACTGATACATTGTCTATATGTGATGATGAGATGATGGAGGAGGTGACCTCACACCTGCTCTGTCCTCTATACTCAGGAAGGTCTCCTCTTACCTGGTGATGTGAGGGGCTGGTGGTCCTCCATCATGATGTCCTTGTACTGGTCCTTGTGTCCTTCTATATACTCCCACTCCTCCATGGAGAAATAGACAGTGACGTCCTGACACCTTATAGGAACCTGACACCCACAATGACACAGTCATCACCCAGACCCCTCCCTTGTGTTATTGTACAATGTCCCAGCATTCCCGGCAGCGCTCACCTCTCCGCTCAGCAGCTCAGTGATCCTGGAGGTAAGTTCTAGGATCTTCTGCTCATGTATCAGTGAATGAGGTGGAGGCTCGGTGATGGGGCTCTGGGTCCATCCTCCTGACACACGGGGGGTCACACACTCACCAGACGACTTCTTCACTACTGTGTAATCCTGTGTATGGGGAGACACTGATCACTACATAGATCCTAAGAATCCTTCACCTCTCCAGTCATTTCCCGCTGTTATTCCTAGAGATAAGAGCCGTGTCCTGGGAGACTCTCACCTCTCCGGTTATCAAGGAGATCATCTCCAGGGTGAGCTCCAGGATCCTGGCCGCCATCTGCTCTCTGTCCTTCTCCCGGATCCCTGGTGGATCATTGATGGAAAGGATCATCGTCTTTAAGAGAAATGTATTGATATGATAATGATATGATGCCATTCAAAACCAGGTGATATTTCTCAGCAAATTAGCATTTACTCTACAAAAGTCACACAAAATAAGCTATATAAAATAGGATACTCCCATAATCATACTGACCTACAGAAGAAAAGCAATTTGTTACCCGGTTTCCCTGAAAATAAGACAGTGGGGCACATTTACTTACCCATACCCTTGCACGTTCCCCGAGGTGCGTTATCCCACGATCATGGACTCCGGCGCTATTCACTAAGATCGTGCGCCCGATATCCTGCATGTGACGCTTCCCCGCTCAGGTCCCAGGAGTTCACCTTCTTCTTCCTGGGGCATGTAAGTGCATTGTCTTGCGACACATAGGTGCGGCTACAGGTCTTATTTTCAGGGGATTTCTTGTATTTCAATGAATAAAAATTCTAATTTAATGTTGAACAAAAAAAATTTGCATATTGTAATATAGTGTAGTTTCCACTAATATGCTCTATATCCAAGTGCATCAATATATAGTGCAATCCTGGTATTTATCATACCATCATTGTCACGGGTGCTCCTGTGACCCTCCTATCAGGCGCACCGTGTGCCTCCCTGTGCCCCCTCAGCTGTGCGGCAGGCTCACTCACTTGTCTGCGCTTCAGAGCAGTTTCCAGCGATCCGGCACGCGTCCCTGCCTCCTAGGGCATGCACGCGCTGGCTTCTCGAGATTTAAAGGCCCAGCGCACCGCTAATTAGCGCTGGCCACCTAGTAACCTAATAAATAGCCAGCCTCTTCCGCCATGCTCCGCCCGATCTTTAAGCCTTGTGCCCTAGAAAAAGCTTGTTCCCTATGAACTGTGCGTTTAAAACGATTTCCCGTTGTGAGCTCGATTCCGTTCCTGACTTTGATCCAGTGCTGTCTGTCCTGACCTTCCACTACGTCCATGACTCTGATCCCGTGCTGCCTGTCCTCCTACCTGTCCACGACTCAGTATCTTTCTCACAATTCTACACCTCTCTTTGGCCACCACCGCGGACAATGTCGGGCCTGTGGAGCGGCCTGGTGGTACCACAACACAGCAAGACCAACTCGCTTTGTGGCAGGCTCTGGTGAAAACCAGATGCCACGTAGACTCCGCTCCCAGGTGCCGGCTTACGTCATCGTTGCGGTGATTCAGTGGGTCCACTACCCCTGAATCATGACAATCATATTCTGGAACCTCATCATAACTCTCCAAACGCTTAATGTCATGCTGGATTTCCTGTGACTCCTTTACTTTTAGAATCACTGGCCCCGATCTCTCATGTTTAGTGGAAACACTTTCCATGAATGACCCTTATTGCACACGTAGCTTCTTGTATAACATATAATCATAACACAACTGTCAGAGATTTTATCCAATGAATTCTTCCCCCATGTCACAACCTCTTTAAATGATCTTCTAATAACTTATGTTGTGCGGGGAGCTGCTGCAATGACTGTCACCAGGTCTTATTTTCAGGGGTGGTCTTATATTTCCCAGATGGAAAAAAATTTGCGGTACAAGGCAGAAACAGTAGTAAACTGCTCCTGCCTTCTCACTAGGGTCTCTCAATGTGTCTGACCTGGCCCTGCTCCAGCGTTTAGAAGAAACTGCAGAGACATCGAAGACCGATGCCCACTGATGACTTTCGTTACTGGACGGTCGGAATTAACAAAAGTGACAACGATTTTTTTTTTTAACAAGCTCAAACACTCGAGACCCGAGAACGTTGATGTCTTTCACATAAACACTGGGTCTGAAGGGGTTAACCCAGTACCGTTTTATCAGACATTTGCCCCCACATCGGGTAGTTTCCCCCTGTAACTAGGGCTCTTACAGTGGAAAACAAGCAAGTGAAAGAATTTAAAAAACAAAAGAAACCTGTGGAAATGTCCCCGGGGGTCTTTTATGACCTCATGGAAGACAAAACATGCAAATCATTAATGAATATTTAGAAATAAACATTAATATTTCCCTATTTAAAAAAAAAAAAAAAAAAACCTTTATACACTATAAAATCCTTTGCATTAGACTCTACATATTATATACAGTATTATATACATGTATATAATATATGTATTATAAAAAAGCTTGGGCCCCCCCCGATTAATCTTAATCATTTTTAGTTCTCAAAATGTGGATTTCTGCACCAGCTATTTCAGTTTGTTATATATAATAAGTGATGGACACAGGAATATTTCAGGATCA
This sequence comes from Engystomops pustulosus, assembly GCF_040894005.1. Classification (NCBI taxonomy): domain Eukaryota; kingdom Metazoa; phylum Chordata; class Amphibia; order Anura; family Leptodactylidae; genus Engystomops; species Engystomops pustulosus. The sequence goes on along the minus strand of NC_092412.1, from coordinate 9,735,435 downwards.
AAATGAGGTTTATTATACTTACAGAAAATGTGCAATATTTGACAGGTGTAAAAGTCTGGTTAAAACTTGTCAAAAACGGATGCATTTAAAAAAAAAAAAAAAAACGCATCCTTTTTTTTCTAACGGACTGCTTAAAAACGGCCCAAAAACGGGTACAAAACGCCACGTGTGCTGCCGGCCTAAATTGGTTTGCTAACCTCATTGAGCTTTGAACTTGGTGTATCCAATCATGAGAAAAGGTATTTAAGGTGGCCACTTGCAAGGTGTTCTCCTCTGAGGAGGCGTCAAGGGCTCCTCAAAACAACTCTCAAATGATCTGAAAACAAAGATACCCCCACCACTAATTATTTCCTACGCTGCCCCCCCACCACTAATTATTTCCTACGCTGCCCCCCACCACTAATTATTTCCGACGCTGCCCCCCACCACTAATTATTTCCTATGCTGCCCCCCACCACTAATTATTTCCTATGCTGCCCCCCACCACTAATTATTTCCTATGCTGCCCCCCACCACTAATTATTTCCTATGCTGCCCCCCACCACTAATTATTTCCTATGCTGCCCCCCACCACTAATTATTTCCTATGCTGCCCCCCACCACTAATTATTTCCTATGCTGCCCCCCACCACTAATTATTTCCTATGCTGCCCCCCACCACTAATTATTTCCTATGCTGCCCCCCACCACTAATTATTTCCTATGCTGCCCCCCACCACTAATTATTTCCTATGCTGCCCCCCACCACTAATTATTTCCTATGCTGCCCCCCACCACTAATTATTTCCTATGCTGCCCCCCACCATTAATTATTTCATATGCTGCCCCCCCACCATTAATTATTTCCTAAGCTGCCCCCCACCATTAATTATTTCCTATGCTGCCCCTCATAATTAATTATTTCCTATAACTAACTATTGGCCACCACAATCTTTTTACTGCCCTTTTTAATAAAAAAATAAAAACCCTGTACTCACCTAAGTCTCCCGCAGCCTAGTTTAAGGAGCGATGTGCGGGTTGACTTCCGGCCACAATGCTCCAGTAATAGTGCTCGTCCGGCCGCACCGAGCACTATACAGTGACAGGCAGGAGCTTCCTGTCCGGACGCACGGAAACTCCTGCCCGACTGTCAAAGGCTGCGGGGACCTGGCACTGGCGTGCCAAGCGTCGGGGGCCGGATCGAAGCACTCCGGGGGCCACCCCGGCGCATCGTTTGGGGAACCCTGTTTTAATGCATATTGCACATTTTCTGTAAGTATAATAAACCTCATTTCACTCCTGAAATATTCCTGTGTCCATCAGTTATCAGATATATCAAACTGTAATAGCTGATAACTAAAAATGATCAAGATTAATAGGAGGGCCCCAAACTTTTCCATTTGACTGCATCAAAGCGACCGGCCACACTGGAGGCTTCATTTTGACATAATTTGACAAATGAAAAAATTATATGGATTAGAAAGAAAAATATCTCGAGCACCAAGTATGGAGCCTTCCCCCGACCTCTAACAACGGGGTCAGAGGTCACACTAAGGGGAATAATACTCCTCACATCATTTTTGAGGAGTATTTTTAGCCGAAGAGGAGATTTTAAGTAACACAAGCATAAGCGTATATATATATATAACGTCTACTAACTATCTACTAACGTCTATAAATACAAGGAAATCATTGAAGCTCCAGTTTTTGTGCTTCTGCAGCAACTAGAAACCATTATAGTAACATTACATCATCTATATAACAAGTGAGCGCTGCACAACTGTTTCATTGTCTTAACCTACAGAGCGGACGGGGGCTGACGCTTGAGCTAGACCACCTATAGGGCGGACCGGGGCTGACGCCGCAGCTAGACCCCCTTCAGAGCAGACCGGGGCTGACGCCAGAGCCAAACCCCTAACAGAGTAGACCGGGGCTGACACTAGAGCTAGACCCCCTACAGAGCGGACCGGGGCTGACACCGGAGCTAGACCACCTATAGAGCGGACCGGGGCTGACACCGGAGCCAAACCCCCTACAGAGCAGACCAGGGCTGACACCGGAGCTAGACCACCTATAGAGCGGACCGGGGCTGACGCCGCAGCTAGACCCCCTTCAGAGCGGACCGGGGCTGACGCCAGAGCTAGACCCCCTACAGAGCAGCCCGGGGCTGACGCCAGAGCTAGACCCCCTACAGAGCGAACCCGGGCAGACGCCGGCCCTAGAGCCCCCCTACAGAGTAGACCGGGGCTGACCCCGGAGCTAGACCTCCTACAGAGCGAACCGGGGCTGACACCAGAGCTAGACGCCCTACAGAGCAGACCAATGCTGACACCGGAGCTAAACCCACTACAGAGCAGACTGGTGCTGACACCGCAGCTAGACCCCCTACAGAGCGGACCGGGGCTGACGCCGGAGCTAGACCCCCTACAGAGCGGACCGGGGCTGACGCCGGAGCTAGACCCCCTACAGAGCGGACCGGGGCTGACACCAGAGCTAGACGCCCTACAGAACGTACCGGGGCTGACACCAGAGCTAGACCACCTATAGAGCAGACCGGGGCTGACACCAGAGCTAGACGCCCTACAGAACGTACCGGGGCTGACACCAGAGCTAGACGCCCTACAGAACGTACCGGGGCTGACACCAGAGCTAGACCACCTATATAGCAGACCGGGGCTGACACCAGAGCTAGACGCCCTACAGAACGTACCGGGGCTGACACCGGAGCTAGACCACCTATAGAGCGGACCGGGGCTGACGCCGAAGCTGGACGCCCTACAGAGCAGACCGGGGCTGACGCCGGAGCTAGACGCCCTACAGAGCGAACCGGGGCTGACGCCGGAGCTAGACGCCCTACAGAGCGTACCGGGGCTGACGCCGGAGCTAGACCCCCTACAGAGCAGACCGGGGCTGATGCCGGAGCTAGACCCCCTACAGAGCGGACCGGGGCTGACACCAGAGCTAGACGCCCTACAGAACATACCGGGGCTGACACCAGAGCTAGACCACCTATAGAGCAGACCGGGGCTGACACCAGAGCTAGACGCCCTACAGAACGTACCGGGGCTGACACCAGAGCTAGACCACCTATATAGCAGACCGGGGCTGACACCAGAGCTAGACGCCCTACAGAACGTACCGGGGCTGACACCGGAGCTAGACCACCTATAGAGCGGACCGGGGCTGACGCCGGAGCTAGACCCCCTACAGAGCAGATCAGGGCTGACACCAGAGCTAGACGCCCTACAGAGCAGACCGGGGCTGACGCCGGAGCTAGACGCCCTACAGAGCGTACCGGGGCTGACGCCGGAGCTAGACGCCCTACAGAGCAGACCGGGGCTGACGCCGGAGCTAGACGCCCTACAGAGCAGACCGGGGCTGACGCCGGAGCTAGACGCCCTACAGAGCGGACCGGGGCTGACGCCGGAGCTAGACCACCTATAGAGCGGACCGGGGCTGACGCTGGAGACAAACCCCCTACAGAGCGGACCGGGGCTGACGCCGGAGCTGGGAGTTGTAGTCCCTCCATATAGTGTGTGTGCTCCTGGAGCATGCTGGGAGTTGTAGTCCCTCCATATAGTGTGTGTGCTCCTGGAGCATGCTGGGAGTTGTAGTCCCTCCATATAGTGTGTGTGCTCCTGGAGCATGCTGGGAGTTGTAGTCCCTCCATATAGTGTGTGTGTGCTCCTGGAGCATGCTGGGAGTTGTAGTCCCTCCATATAGTGTGTGTGCTCCTGGAGCATGCTGGGAGTTGTAATCCCTCCATATAGTGTGTGTGCTCCTGGAGCATGCTGGGAGTTGTGGTCCCTCCATATAGTGTGTGTGTGTGCTCCTGGAGCATGCTGGGAGTTGTAGTCCCTCCATATAGTGTGTGTGCTCCTGGAGCATGCTGGGAGTTGTAGTCCCTCCATATATAGTGTGTGCTCCTGGAGCATGCTGGGAGTTGTGGTCCCTCCATATAGTGTGTGTGCTCCTGGAGCATGCTGGGAGTTGTAGTCCCTCCATATAGTGTGTGTGCTCCTGGAGCATGCTGGGAGTTGTAGTCCCTCCATATAGTGTGTGTGCTCCTGGAGCATGCTGGGAGTTGTAGTCCCTCCATATAGTGTGTGTGCTCCTGGAGCATGCTGGGAGTTGTAGTCCCTCCATATAGTGTGTGTGCTCCTGGAGCATGCTGGGAGTTGTAGTCCCTCCATATAGTGTGTGTGCTCCTGGAGCATGCTGGGAGTTGTAGTCCCTCCATATAGTGTGTGTGTTCCTGGAGCATGCTGGGAGTTGTAGTCCCTCCATATAGTGTGTGAGCTCCTGGAGCATGCTGGGAGTTGTAGTCCCTCCATATAGTGGGTGTGTTTCTGGAGCATGCTGGGAGTTGTAGTCCCTCCATATAGTGTGTGTGTTCCTGGAGCATGCTGGGAGTTGTAGTCCCTCCATATAGTGTGTGTGCTACTGGAGCATGCTGGGAGTTGTAGTACCTCCATATGCTGTGTGCTCTTGAAAATGCTGGGGGCTGTTGTCTCCCCATATAGTGTGTGTGCTCGTGGAGCATGCTGGGAGTTGTAGTCCATCCATATAGTGTGTGCTCCTGGATCATGCTGGGAGTTGTAGTCCCTCAATATGGTGTGTGCGCTCCAGGTGCATGCTAGGACTTGTAGTGCCTCCATATGCTGTGTGCTCCTGGTACATGCTGGGAGTTGTAGTCTCTCCATATAGTGTGTGCGCTCCTGGAGCATGCTGGGAGTTGTAGTCCCTCCATATGGTGTGTGTGCTCCTGGAGCATGCTGAGAGTTGTAGTCCCTCCATATGGTGTGTGTGCTCCTGGAGCATGCTGGGAGTTGTAGTCCATCCATATAGTGTGTGCTCCTGGAGCATGCTGGGAGTTGTAGTCCATCCATATAGTGTGTGCTCCTGGAGCATGCTGGGAGTTGTAGTCCCTCAATATGGTGTGTGCGCTCCTGGTGCATGCAAGGACTTGTAGTACTTCCATATGCTGTGTGCTCCCGAAAATGCTGGGAGCTGTAGTCTCTCCATATAGTGTGTGTGCTCGTGGAGTATGCTGGGAGTTGTAGTCCCTCCATATAGTGTGTGTGCTCGTGGAGTATGCTGGGAGTTGTAGTCCCTCCATACAGTGTGTGTGCTCGTGGAGTATGCTGGGAGTTGTAGTCCCTCCATATAGTGTGTGTGCTCGTGGAGCATGCTGGGAGTTGTAGTCCCTCCATATAGTGTGTGTGCTCGTGGAGTATGCTGGGAGTTGTAGTCCCTCCATACAGTGTGTGTGCTCGTGGAGTATGCTGGGAGTTGTAGTCCCTCCATATAGTGTGTGTGCTCGTGGAGCATGCTGGGAGTTGTAGTCCCTCCATATAGTGTGTGTGCTCCTGGTACATGCTGGGAGTTGTAGTCCCTCCATATAGTGTGTGTGCTCCTGGTACATGCTGGGAGTTGTAGTCCCTCCATATAGTGTGTGTGCTCCTGAAAATGCTGGGAGTTGTAGTCTCTCCATATGTTGTATGTGCTGCTGGAGCATGCTGGGAGTTGTAGTCCCTCCTCTGGTCACTTACCTCTTCTCTCCTCAGTGCAGGACACTCTCTAACCATGTCCTCCTCACTATCCACTAGTCATGTGACTCGGGAAGTGTGATGTCACTGAGGGGCGGGGCCTCCTGTTCACCATCCTCTAGTCATGTGACCCGGGGAGTGTGACGTCTCCTCTTGTAGTCGCTACAACGAAGTTTCCAGTAGTGGCTGTGACGTCGCTGGTCACGTGTTACTAGATATAATGTGACGGGAGATTCGTGGGCGGAGCTTCCGCTGCCTGTGACCGTGTTGTAGCTGTACATATGTGACTGAGGTGTGGAAGGGGGCGGGGCACATACAGGACATCCGGGGTAATAGGGAGGCGGTACATGACATGGAGGAGGCTGATGTTGGGGTCTGGGCCCGCCAAATGTCCTAAGACCCTGCATTCAGTGCTCACTGCTGCCTCTGAGGGTAAAATGGCCGCAGTGGTAGTTACACTGAGCATTATACTATAACTGGGGGTATGGGGTAGGCCTGAGGTAAGTATATTAGTCCGGTGCTCTAAGCACAATTTCTCCCGTCCTGCAGTCACTTCTGTTGCAGAGGAGGAGGTAACGGCTGATGACGCGCAAATCCTGTGCCCAACACCGTCCTGATGGTCCGGAGCAGCCTGGATAGTAGCTCTTGGATACGGACTCCATTGTGTTAAGTAAAAGTGTATTTGTGTCCTAGTGGAAGGTTGGTGGAGATCAGGGGCAGGTGGTCAGGGCAACATCCCCCACCGTGCCTGGCCTATCCTTGGGGCCTGGAGGCAGCCGGGGCCCAGAATACCGGAGTGGCTGGCGGTTGGGGCCTACGGCACGCTGATGTCACGGTGCTTGGTATGGGGACCGGAGGGCTGTCCTACAGCCTGGCAGGTCTCCAGCAGGTGGTGTGTGCAAGAAATATGGAGGGAGAGGCTGATGCAATAGGTTTCTCAATGGGGCAACCCCTAGAGGTTGGATGGGGAAGCCTGTACTGGTGATGCAGCCTGATCCAGGGACCAGACAGAGGCACCAATCAACTCACAGTTCTTTATTTAACTTCAAGCAGCAGGCAATGGCCAAACAGTAGCATCAGATTCAGCAAGCTGGTGGAGATAGCTGGTCCGCAGTGTAAAAGATCTTTATCTAGGACTCAAACAGCCATTCAGTTGTAAGGTGACTTTCGAATTAACCCTTTTTAGCCAAAAATGGCTCCCGGTATTGGGATGAGAGCAGAAACCAAGACACACCAGTCTCTTAGAAGATGCAGACTCACACAGAGCACTGTCTCCAGGGAAACAGAATGTTTTTACTAAAAATCCTGAGATGAAGACTCCAATGGCTCCCTAGTGAGGCCAGAACATAAGATAAGCAGGTGCTGAAGCAAAAAGATAGGACAAGAGTCAAGGACAGAACTGTCTCTCAGCAAACTCTCATATTCACATGATGGCATCACACAGTTGCCGCAGATTTGTCGGCTGCACATCCATGATGCGAATCTCCCGTTCCACCACATCCCAAAGATGCTCTATTGGATTGAGATCTGGTGACTGTGGAGGCCATTTGTGTCCAGTGACCTCATTGTCATGTTCAAGAAACCAGTCTGAGATGATTCCAGCTTTATGACATGGCGCATTATCCTGCTGAAAGTAGCCATCAGATGTTACAGGGTACATTGTGCTCATAAAGGGATGGACATGGTCAGCAACAATACCAAGAAAATATTCCCCACACCATGACACCACCACCACCAGCCTGAGCCGCTGATACAAGGCAGGATGGATCCATGCTTTCATGTTGTTGGCGCCAAATTCTGACCCTACCATCCGAATGCCGCAGCAGAAATCGAGACTCATCAGACCAAGCAACGTTTTCCAATCTTCTACTGTCCAATTTCGATGAGCTTGTGCAAATTGCATCCTCAGTTTCCTGTTCTTAGCTGAAAGGAGTGGCTCCTGGTGTGGTCTTATGCTGCTGTAGCCCATCTGCCTCAAAATTCGACGTACTGTGCGTTCAGAGATGCTCTTCTGCCTACCTTGGTTGTAACGGATGACGATTTGAGTCACTGTTGCCTTTCTATCAGCTCGAACCAGTCTGCCCATTCTCCTCTGACCTCTGGCATCAACAAGGCATTTCCGCCCACAGAACTGCCGCTTACTGGATGTTTTTTCTTTTTCGGACCATTCTCTGTTAACCCTAGAGATGGTTGTGCGTGAAAATCCCAGTAGATCAGCAGTTTCTGAAATACTCAGACCAGCCCTTCTGGCACCAACAGCCATGCCACGTACAAAGGCCACAAATCACCTTTCTTCCCCATATTGATGCTCGGTTTGAACTGCAGGAGATTGTCTTGACCATGTCTACATGCCGCTGATTAGAAATTATGTGTTAACGAGCAGTTGGACAGGTGTACCTAATAAAGTGCCCGGTGAGTGTATGTCCCTAAAGACCCGCTGTGGGCCATCTTTGGGTATGTAGATACAGAAACTCAAAGTTGTACCAGAGATTACCGACAGCTGTAGCGGCACCGGGATGTAAAAGCATCCTCCAAACCTGGCTCAGCCCCACAGGACCCCCTTTCAGACTGTTTTTAGACACTGTTGGAAATATGACATGATGTGGCTTGAGAAAGTTTAAGGGTCTTTGTGGACAGAGGAAGAACTAAGCCATAAATGCCTACATTGCCCCTAATAAAGATTGCAGAGACAGCTGCATGTGATTACAATGGACTGTGCTATTACACCTGGAGGCTAAGGCCTCCTGACAACACTGAGGACAGCTGCTTGTCATTGCCCCCTGGGGATTCTTGCAGATCTTGTGGGAAACAAAGACTCAAGTTACTTGTCCTGCAAGTTTGTGTGATAAGAATATATTGACTCTACATCATCATTGGATTGGCCAAGACAGTGGTGGAGGTGGGATGATGGGCAAGTATGTGTGGGATACGTGTGTATGTATATAAGAGGGTATACAGATCTTTAGTTAGAGCACTTCCTCCCCTACCATCTCTCTATCCCTTAGTTAGTTTACCCTCTATGTGTATTCCCCTGTATTGTACCCTTAATAAATCCCCTATAAAGATCCATTGAATATTGTTGTTAATTTAATATTAACTGGCACCCCAAAACCAAGCAGATTTTACATTTGGCACCCCAGTCTGGACCTGTAATTTAAATTCTACAGAGAATCCACGGCAAAATATCTGCGCTACTTCAATCTGTGAACGGAATTTGGATCTTTGGTACAAAGAAAATCCTGGTAAGTAACAAGTTTTATTTTACATTATTATCTTTGATAAGCCAGGTTGGTTTATGTGAATGTATAGGAAGTCGCTTGTTGAGATTGTAGGTTAACGTTAAGTGTGAGCGGTTGTGTTTTAGTGTACAGAGGTAAAGTTGTAGGAAAAAGGGTGTTCCTTGATATAGCTGTACATTTTCCTAGATTGAATGAGTATAAAGGTGTAAGCAGTGTGTAAAGTAGCCTTTCGGAACGTTAGTATAGTAGGTAATTACACAAACTGTGTTTGCTTAGTTTGTCATTTGTGTGTTTGTCAGTGTATTGTGGTAACAGAGATGGAACTTGTTCAAAAGTTTGTGAAAAAGTATTCCTCTGCTCGCTACCATTCATGTGCAGATGGTTCACTAGAGGAGCAATATAAGGAGCTGATGATGCAGTGTAAGGCCCATAATAAGAAGTTAGATAGGAAAGTGCTCAGTAAGAGAGAGAAGAAAGAAAGGTTGGGCAATGAAATTATGATGTTAATTAAGATGAAAGAATTGGCTGAGGTAAAGGAAGTAAATTGGTCCATACAAAGGCTCCAATGTAAGGAAAGTATAGACAGAATCAGTGACTCTGTGATTGAAATTTCTGCTAAAACAACTAGTGAGATGGATAATCTACAAGCAAAGGTGGATGAGCTGACTTTAAGAAATGAAGATTTGGATAAGCAGCTACATGAGTGTAGATTGAGTTCTGTGTCTACTGAAACTCATATACAGTCCTTAGAAAGGGAGATCCATCAGAGGGACGTGATAATTACCTCACTAAAGGGTCAGTTGTCTGAAACAATGGCCCAACTGTGTAAACAAGAAGAGCAGATCCGGTCCCTCCAAGTACAAAACCAGACGTGCCATAAAGCAGCAGATGTCTGTATTGTCACACCCGGGGGTTGGAGTGATGAACAGAGTCTAATACCTGCAGATAAGTCTCCAACACTCACCATCCAGGATAGACTACATCTGTGTCAGGTCATTGGAGAATGGGATACAAATGAATCACCAATAATTGTATCCAATAAATTTGAAGCTGTGGTGAAGCAATACAACTTGTGTAATGCGGATGCCTGGTCTATGCTCCAAGCATGGCTTCCTGGGCCTCTGGCCACACAGTTGTCATCTACACACATGGGAGATGATGATAGTGGTGCAGACTTAAGAAGGAAGGAACTGCAGCGTATCATGGGAGGGAGAGACATAAGGGGTGAGAATACCCTGAGGAAACATAGGTTCAGGACAGGTGATGACCCCCTTATCTTCTGTAACAAGTACCTGACCTTATTTAGGAGTGTTTACAACTGTCCGGATATGTCTCAGGATGACTCTGATTTCCTCTATTCAATGGCAAATCAGTGTAATGTGGATTACACCACAAGGATTGCCCTGAGGAATGCCACATCCCTAGAGAACTTTATTAATATACTCAGGGACTGGTGTGAGGAGTCTAACTATAGGGATGAACCATCAGGATATCTGTCTACAGAGTACAGAGCTAGGAGGACGAGATATGTCAGGTATTGCTATGGATGTGGGAGGCCAGGACATATTAAACGTTTCTGTGATGTAAATAATGGAAACCATGAGACACATTATAATTCATTGCATGCAGAAATTGATGTCATTGAGCCTGAGACCATTGAGGAGGCCATGACATCTTTTGGAAGTAGCCACACAGAGGCATATGAGGAGACCCTGGCACCTCCTGAAAATAGCCATACAGAGACATGTGAGGAGAATATATCACATGCAAATAAGATTCCCAATACACACAGGGATAAGAAAGAACAGCCTCCCTCTCACTGCAGACAGCACAAGAAAGGTGCTAATGTCCCAGTGTACAATCCATGGGCAGGGCTGCCATTCTGGCTATTCTGGAGCTGGTCACAGATCGCCCTCCCCCTGCTAATAAACACTGCACAGTATAACAGCAGCAGCATGGCTTATTAATGTGTGGATATACCAATACACATTGTGAATGAATAGACTTGGAATTGTGTTGATGGTATGAATTGCAAGGTTTCTAACTATGTTTTCTTTCTCTTGTAGACTGGATTTCTTTTGTCACATGACTCCAGGACAAAGAAACTAACACTTTGCTTTGTTTCTACAGGCTCCATTCTTTGATCTCGTGTTTTACATATCTGTTTTAAGTATTGTTTGTGTGATAACTGTCATTGTGTTTTTGTTTTAGGCAACAAGGTGGTTGGCTGAAGAAACAAGTTATTAATATTGACATTTTTGTTTACAGGTCATAAAAAAGGTAGTATGTATACAAATAAAACCACGTGGTGTAATGAGCTCAAAATTTATGAGGGTTAATTGTTTGCAAACAATTAAAAAAATGAAGTAACATCCCATTGTGATGTGTAGGTCCTGTGTGTAATATAATTGTTTTTTTTTTGTGCTATGTCTGTTCTTTATCTTGTCCCATAGATGACCTTACTTAATCATTGACAGAAGAAGGATTGGAAACTGCCTGCTGTCCCACCCTAAGATGTGTAGAAGCTGAATTAGCTCTCATTGTTTTATGTTGTCTGTTTTGTGTTCTGTTAAATGTAGTATGTAAACTATGTCAATACACATTTTTTGTTTTTGTTCCTGATGCTCAGGAATGTTGGATTTGTTGGATTTTTTTTTTCCCCATTTTTTTTTAAATGGAGCATTTTTTTTTTCTTGATTCAAATATTATTTTTTTTTTTTATACAGTGTTTGGTACCATTTTGTGGTACCAAAGGGGCATAGTTTTAGAGAGTAATGCAGTGCCAAAGGGGCAGACTATAGTGAATTCACATAAATATTTAATTTTTTTTTTATTTAAGGTTTTTTTCTCTGATACATTTGTCTCACTGGCAACTTAATTTTAAGTTTCTCAAACAAACTGCACACTCCTTTATACCAGTAAAGCATCTAAATGAAGAACATAGGGTATTAAAAGCAGCATTCAGTTTGAATTTTTTTTTAATTTTAATGTTCTTAATCTATGTGTGTGTCTTCAAGGTTGCGTAAAACATATAGTAATTAATGGCTCAGTATACGGTTACTATATTGTATAATGCACAAGTAAGATTACCAATATAAGAGGTTAGATGGACACCTACTCTAAAGGTTGATTAGTGGAATGACTTATAATTTTTTTTGCTATGTGTTTTATGCACTTGATATACTTTTGGTTAATTTATAAGTCAGGACGATGGGAGACATATATAAGGTGTGATATGAACATTTCTATGGAGTGTAAATATAAACTTACAGAATTAGATTTGGTAATGGGAAAAAGCTAAATGAAAGTTTATGTTTAAACTAAACATATTTGAAGTCAAGTAAATCTGGAAACCCTTAGATAAACCACCCTGCAAACTTCTACTTGAAATCAATCCTTTGATTTACTATTGGTAATGTTTTATAGTTCTGTTTGGGTTTCCTTTTATGTAATTTCATATCTATAGCTTATGTTGATATCTACGATGTTATTGCCAGCTTGCATTCTATATGACGTGGGTTTTATATTTGCATATTGTAAATATGACAGTTACTAGCATATATGGAGATCTATATTTGTTGGATAAATGGTATAGATGAAAAATGTTATTCAAGAAATGGATATGAGAATGAATGTGAGTGAATGGTGTGATGACCATTGGTGCCCTATTCCTTACCCATACAACCTTCAACTACTTTGTCTTGAGGAAAAGCCAGAAGAAGAAAGATCATTTCCACACCCAAAGAAGATAATGGAGGAGAAATGGATTTTATTTCTGTTCTAAATATGGTCTAATGGTGTGTGGGCCTTTCAGGCCCAAAGGGGCATAATGTTGGAAATATGACATGATGTGGCTTGAGAAAGTTTAAGGGTCTTTGTGGACAGAGGAAGAACTAAGCCATAAATGCCTACATTGCCCCTAATAAAGATTGCAGAGACAGCTGCATGTGATTACAATGGACTGTGCTATTACACCTGGAGGCTAAGGCCTCCTGACAACACTGAGAACAGCTGCTTGTCATTGCCCCCTGGGGATTCTTGCAGATCTTGTGGGAAACAAAGACTCAAGTTACTTGTCCTGCAAGTTTGTGTGATAAGAATATATTGACTCTACATCATCATTGGATTGGCCAAGACAGTGGTGGAGGTGGGATGATGGGCAAGTATGTGTGGGATACGTGTGTATGTATATAAGAGGGTATACAGATCTTTAGTTAGAGCACTTCCTCCCCTACCATCTCTCTATCCCTTAGTTAGTTTACCCTCTATGTGTATTCCCCTGTATTGTACCCTTAATAAATCCCCTATAAAGATCCATTGAATATTGTTGTTAATTTAATATTAACTGGCACCCCAAAACCAAGCAGATTTTACAGACACGTTCACATATATTATGCATATGGACTGGACAGAGGCCTCCCTGAGTAGGGAAAAGCGATGGGCAATCTTTTTTCACCACTCGGGAAAGTTTTATCAGTGCGCTGTCACCAGAGATATAGATGAGATATCAGAAATTGCTTTGTGAACACAGTGTGGTACCGGGAACTACAGCTTGTGGGGGATGTAGAAATTGACTGAATTGGATCAGGAATGTTAGTAGTGGTAACTAGCAAATAAAACTGGTAACATTTTTACAATATATCATGCTTGGGGTGGCGGTTGGGGCATAACCCCTGGGGATGAGATGAGCGAGTGTCATGATTCTTTTGTTTCAGTTTGTGTTAATTATATTGTTTTTCCCTCTTCCCCCCCCCCCCTATCCATTCCCCCCAGGATTGGATATAACTATCTTGTAAAGACGATTTACCAGCCTATAACTTATGGATCTGGAGGGAACTAAAGGTGTTAACCTGAACTAAATAAATCCCAATAACCTGATGGACCCCCCCCCCTTTTTTTCTTTTCCTCTCTTCCCTATGGGTCCCAGACTCAACGTTTGTATTGATGAGATTTTGTTTTGTTTTTTTTTCCATAAAAAAGAAAATTATTCAATAAATACAGTTTAAAAAAGACGGAGCCGAGTTTGGAGGGGGCACCTCTGCTCTGGGGCTTAAGTCTCCTGACTTGCCCTAAGGTGCTAGGCAGCGGCCTCAGGGACCTCTCCTTCCTCGTAGTGTGTCTGGAAAGCAGCTCTGCGGGAGCTGTACACTGGACCTGCTTCTCTCTCCACTGACTAGAATCGAAGACTATGTGCTCCTGCCCCCCAGGTGTTTATATACTTCCTTGGTCAGGTGGTAGCACTATCAGCTTCCAGCTTGATTTAAAATAGTATAGAGATTCTTATTGGACAAAAACATTACATATTATTAACTCTTGCCTTACCAGGCAGTGGCTACAGCTGCAACTACAAATATCTCCAGTATTTAGAGACTTCATAGAGAGGTGATCAGTCTCCATAACAGCTCCTAACATTGAGAGGGCGCTTTTCGCAACAACCACCTTGCCTATGCGTTGGCACGTGTGTTGCATTTACATTGGGTTTCAGTGACTGTTCAACCCGATGCTATAAGGCGGCCTGTCTTTGTTTGCAACGGATACCAAATTCTGGTGTTTCACAGCCCCAAAATAGTAACTTCCACAGTAAGGAACAATAAAATATATCCTGTTTGTCCATAAAAATTGTGAAAAGATAAAAACACTAACCAGACATACAGTAGACAGGTTTTTAACCCCTTAAGGACGCAGCCATTTTACAGCTTAAGGCTCAGTCCCATTTTCTGGATTCTGACATGCGTCGCTTTATATGGTTATAACTTTTGAACACTGTTACTTATCAAAACGATTCTGAGATTGTATTTTTCCCCACATGTTGTACTTCATTTTAGTGGTAAATTTTGGCTGATAAGTTTTGCGTTTATTTACAAAAAAAAAAAAATATGATGAATTTTCTGAAAAATTTGCCATTTTTGAAATTTGAAATCATTGCGTTTTCAGGCAGATAGATTTACCACCTAAATAACTTGCCGAATAACATTTCCCATTTGTCTACTTTACATTTTCACCATTTTTGAAATGTCTGGATAATTTATTTTGATATCACGCGGCTTACAAATCGAATACAGGCAGTCCCCGGGTTACATACAAGATAGGGTCTGGAGGTTTGTTCTTAAGTTGAATTTGTATGTAAGTCGAAACTGTATATGTTATAATTGAAGTTCTGGACATTTTTTTTTTCTTTTGTCCCAGTGACAATTGGAGTTTCAAAATTTTTGCTGTAATGGGACCAAGGATTATCAATAAAGCTTCATTACAGACACTTTACAGCTGATCATTGCAATTTGGGACTATAGTATAGCATCCAAGGAGCTTCACCAGAGGTCACAGTGGGCGGAGGGGTCCGTCTGTAACTATGGGTTGTCTGTAAGTCGGGTGTCCTTAAGTAGGGGACCGCCTGTAGCGCTTTTCCGGATTTTCAGAATTGACTATTTTGGGGATAAATACAGTTTTGAATGAAAATTTACATATTTAGCATCAAAACCCCCAATATAACCAACCCAATTTCAGATCTGCACCCCTCAAGCTATCAGAAACCGCTTTTACGAAGATTGTTAACCCCTTGAGATCTTCATAGTAATTACATCAAAATGGAGGCGAAATTTAGAATAGTCAAATTTTGCCGGTTATACGTTCATTTAGCCCTAAAATTTACACATTTCCAAAAGATAAAAATACAAAACCCACCATACAATTTGTTCTACAATTTCTCCCGAGTGCAGAGACCCCCCACATGTGGCCGTGACTTGTTTTATGGGCACACAGTGAGGCGCAGAAGGGAAGGAGCACCCTGCAGCTGCCAGGATTTTACTTTCCTCATTGGCCTCTTTTGAAGGCTGTAAAATTTTCGCTTTTGCGCTATTAGGGCCATGTGACGGCATTTTTTTTGCGGGATGAGATGCTTTTTCCAATGTTACCATTTTGGGGTTGGTATCACCTATTGTTGAAAATTTAGGAACTTCTTTTTCAGAACAGGAGTAGAAAAGCATCAATTCTCTACTGTTTTTTTTACTTTTTTTTTTGTGGTGTTCACCGTATAGACTAATAATCATGTTATCTTCATTCTATGGGTCGATACGATAACGGGGATACCAGACATGAATATATTTTCTTGCGTTTTACTAAATTTGTAAAATAAAACCCTATTGTGGGGAAAAATCTATCATTTTTGTATTGCCATCTTCCAAGTGGCATAACATTGTTACGTTTTTGGCTACGGAGCTGGTTGATGGCTTGTTTTTTGCGGGACACGTTGTACTTTGCACCAGTATCATTCTAGAGTACATATGTTTTTTTGATCACTTTTATAGCATTTTTTGTGGGATTGTATAGGTAAAAATCATAATTTTTGGAGGGTTTATAACAGTTTTCTTTTACGGCGTTCATCGTGCGGGTTCAATAATTATTTATTTTTATTCTACGGGTTGTTACGGACGTGATGATACTATATATGTGGGGTTTGTGTTATGATTTAGACTTTTATTTTAGTTATATGTCTCTTTATATGTTTTGGGGCTTTTGGGCATTTTTGGTGATTTATTACTTTATTTTTTTATTGAATAATTTTTTTTTTTTACTTTTTCACTTTTTCCACCATGGGAAATGAACAAGCAATCATCTGATTGCTTGTTCATAATAATACCCTGCAATACTTATGTATTGCAGGGCATTATCAGTGTCAGCCTATGCACTTGCATAGGGTGGCACTCTGCCAGTAAGATGACGTCATAGACGCCATCTTACCGGCAGTTCCTGCAGGTAACACTGGGGTCCAGATCGGACCCCAGTGATACCGTAGCAATGATCGGTGCCCCCCGAAAATGATTCGGGGGGGGGGGGGGGGCGATCGTGGGGGAAAGACACCCCAATTGCATGTTAGATGCCGCGGTCGCGATGACCGCGGCATTTAACGGGTTAATCACCCGCGATTGGAGTCAACTCCGATTGCGGATGTTACACTGGGGTGCCGGCTATCAGTCACAGCCGGCACCCCGTCTTTCCTGATGCTGGTTCGGCTCAAATCTTGAGCTGAACCGGCATCGGCTCAGCGTCCGATATATCGGACGCTGAGCGCTAAGTCACTGAGCTCAGCGTCCGATATATCGGACGCTGAGCGTTAAGAGGTTAATGCAAATAAGTATTTTTGGAGATACTACATACTTCTAGCAAAAAAACAGATTCAGCAGGCTGGAAGGCTAGTGGAGATAGCTGGTCTGCAGGAAAGGATTGCACGCAGCCTGGTAGTAACTTCAGAGTGGGCTGATAAAGATGGAGCCAAGTCCAGATGGTGGAACTCTGCTCAGGGACTAAGGCCACTCCCTGACACCCTTAGGACAGGTCCGGAGACTAAGGCACCTCTGCTTCCTTGTAATGTGTCTGGATGGCAGCTCGGCAGGAGCGTCACACTAGGCCTGCTTCTCACTCTGCTGTCTGGATCTTACTAGGGTCATAGCCTACGCCAGCCATTCCCTCAGAGCCGGAACAGAATGACCAGAAATACACTTCGTTCAAGTAGGAGTTCCTGCCGTTGGTCTGGGCAATGCCTGCGTTTTATGCCCGCTTCATGCCCAGGGAGTCTACTCCTTGCCCTCAGAGGCAGCCCCTGCTTCGCCACAAGAACAGTCTGAGCCACCGACAGGGAAGGACCTCTGGTTGAGTCTCCAGGCCGATAACTGTGCAATAGAATACCTGCCGTCTGACAGTCTTACCCTTAGAGTATGACGTCAAGGTGTCAATGCTTAGATAGCCCCTAAAGACGTGCGGTTTACAGCGGCCACACAAATACAAAGCTTCAGTTTGAGGTGTAAGTCTGCCGTCAGGATTTGATGTAAATTCAGAAATATAGACGGTCTGACAGTCTTATCAACTTAGCTGCAAAGCCTATCAAAGGGTTAATGCAAACTGATATATAGTGTTGATTACCATATTAATGCAAAACATCTCATTGGCTTTAATCAGCCTAATAGGTAAATAGCTTCTAAACGTTACATAATGTTATAATATATATTGCTACTTTGAGCAGCAATGTGCATTCCTGTAAAGAAAAGGCATAGTATGCAACACTATCAATAAAAGAATGTCCTTTTCACCTGAAAGGGAAGGCATAGAGTGCATATCAATAGACTTTTTACTAAAAGAGCGTTGACTATAAGTTTCTCAGAGAGCTCAAATCGCATCAGAGTCCATTCTCTGGGCACAGTCCTTGATGAAGGAAAAAGTGTTTCCCTTTTGATGAGGGAAACAGTCCTTAGTAGGAGAGGAAGCTTTGTGTTGAGCAAAGAGGGGTGCTTTCAAAGTACAACTTGGAATAAGTCTAGGAAAGTTTCTGACTTAATATAAATAAATAGAGTCCAAGAGAGTCTGTGGCTCTTCCAGGGGTTAAGCGCTCAGCCCAACTGGGAGAAAAGAAATTCATAACTACAAAGTAGCAGTACCTGTTATGGGCTTCAGCCCATTAGGGAATTGTCTTTATCTTCTTCTGGAATTAGGACCTCAGGGTCAGGCACTTGGAAAGCCTTTCCTTTTGTCTCCCGATGAGATCTACGAAGAGCCTGTTGAGAGAATATCACTGTCTTGTCACCATTGTCCTTGATGTCAGGCACTGGAATCAGAGAAGCAGGTCTCCAGGGATCCATGGTGGCAACAGGCTCAGGAACAGAGTCATCCTCCTCGGGCAGCATTAGAGGTGACTGCTGCAGCGATGGTGGTCTCTCTGGGCAAGATCTCACTGGTGTGGAAACAAGCACATAGAACTGAGGCACAGTCACAAGGTAAACAAAACTGGGGGTTGATGAACAAAGAGGGTCTCTGGGACTCGATGCTGGGTTTAACGGTCTTGGCAGAGGGGTGAAGGAGCGAAGGCCTCTCTTCAGCCGGTTCTGGTGTACACAGAATATCGGATGGTCTCCTCTTGAAATCTCGCAGACTTCAGGGGTAGACTTCCACCCATTTAACTTACCGGTGGGGTAATTGTTCCACAGCCAGACTCCTTTCCTGGGGACAAGAGGCTCTGCACAGACATGGAGGTCAAAGTCTCTCTTCTGTTTTGGGCTTCATCCACCCTCAGGTCCACAATTTCTGTGGCGTCTACCAGGCGCCTCTGGTGTTCCTGGACCCAATCAGTCTGGGGAAGCAGAGACTGGGAGTCAGGGACTTCCATATCCAAGTGCTGGTAGTTTACCATGCATCCCAAACTTCATTTATAGTAGGAGTGCATCCAGTAGAGCAGTGAGTGGTATTTTTGTAGAGGTATACCAACTGACGGAGAAGTTTTGGCCAGTCAGCCCTTGTAGCAGGTGGCAGAGTCCAGCATGTTAATGAGGGTCTGGTTCATCTTCTTGTAGAGACCATTTCCTTGTGGGCGGTAAGCTGTGGTCCTCAGTTTCTTACAGCCATAAAGAGTGCACAACTCTTGGGACTAAACAGTTGCACAACAGTTGAGACTTGAATGCTGTCCTCTGCTCGGTGACGATTTTATCCAGACAGCCATTGGTCAGGATGAAACTCTTCTACAGGGCATCCGCATTGGTTCTGGCGGTCAGGTCTTTAGCATCGCCACTGAACTTGATGTAATGGTCGATGATCGTCATAGCATAGACATGACCAGACCTACTGGATTCTAACTTCACATAGTTCAGGGCCACAATCTCCAGAGGGCGTTGACTCACAATGGGGTGTAAGGGAGCCCATTGATTATGTCGCTCCCCGCAAGGCATGGCACAGGTTGGGCACTCCCGACACCAGGCTTCAATGTAGTGTTTAACGTTCACCCAGTAGAACGGCCTCCTGAGGGAAGCCTCAGTCTTCTGAGTGCCAAAGTGTCCAGACTGGTCATGATATCTATACAGCACTATCTTGGCTTCCCTCCTTGGGATCACAATTTGGTACAGGTGGTCATAAGTAACTAGATCCAGAGTTCCCCTTTTCAGGAGGCCCTGATGCATGCTTAGGGTCAATTCAATTGGGACAATTCTCCGTCAGCTTGGCGCTAAGGGATTCTTTCGGGAATTCGCCCACTGGAGAGGTAGTCCATTACTACTCCTATTGCACAGCTATCAGCCTGGAGACTTAACCAGAGGTCCTTCACTATTGGTGGCACAGACCATTCTTGTGGCGAAGCAGGGGCCGCCTCAGAGGGCAAGGAGTAGACTCTCTGGGCATGAAGCGAGCATAAAACGCAGGCATCATCTGGTAAGGGAGACGGGACAAGGCATCGGCGTTGTCATTGGTCTTGATGGCCCAGTACTTGATAGTGAATTTTGCCAGCCTGTAGGCTGGCAAATGCCCCACGGGGTTATTGTCGGTGAAGAAGGAAACCCCCAGATAGTCTTTGAAATTCTTGGTCATTGCCCAGACTAATGCCAGGAACTCCTACTTGAACGAGCTGCATTTCTGGTCATTCTGTTCCGTCTCTCTGCGGGAGCGTCTGGCGTAGGCTATGACCCTTTCAGTCCCATTTTGGAGCTGTGCAGAGCTCCTAGGCCCTGTTTGCTGGCATTGTTGTTGCATATAAAAGGCAGATTTGAATCTGGATATCCTAGCACCGGAGGCTCAGTTAGCCTTTGCTTCAGCATTTGGAATGCAACTTCTCCTTCGGCTGACCAGTGGATGGGCGCTTGAGACTGTTGGGCGTCTTTAGGAAGTCCCCTTAAGAGTTCTTGCAGGGGTGCCGCCAGTCGGGCAAACGTCAGGATAAACCGCCGGTAGTAACTGGCAAACCCCAGAAAGCTCTTGGTATCCCGGATGGTAGATAGGGTAGGCCAGTTGTGAACAGCTGCGACCTTCTCCAGGGCTGGCTCAATTCCATCAGCACTCACCACATGTCCTAGGTATTTCACACTAGGCTTTAACAGATGGCGCTTGGACGGTTTAACCTTCAACCCATGCTGGGTCAGGATTTGGAAAACTTCCGCCAGATGTTGGAGGTGATCCTCAAAGGTCATGGAGAAGATGATGATGTCATCAAGGTATAGTATAGTAGGGCGGACTGGAAATTTCTGTGTCCCAAATATCTCTCCATTAACATACATTAACCAACCCGAAGGGCATGTTGTTCAATTTGAATAGGTCCGTTCGGGTGGTGAACGCAGTCTTCTCCCCATCTTCAGGCGCCAGTAGCCATTGGTCATGTCAAGGGTGGAGAAGAAGGCACCAGAGGGGCAGTCCACAGGCTGTGGCTTTCCCAAATGAGATTGACTGTCTTCATCTTACATACTAGCTTCTTCACCTCTTGACAGCAGGCTGGAGGAATTGGCCGATACCTCTTCTTAATAGGAGGATGAGAGCCAGTCGGTATGCTGGATCAAAGTGGTCTGTCCAAAGTCCAGGGTGTTTGCTGAAGGATTGGTGGTGCTGCATGACAACTTCCAGTGCACCTTGTACTTGGTCCGCAAGAGTGATATCATCGTCTCCAATACTGAGCTCAGGCCACCAGGATTGCTTGACAGGTTCGCCTTCAGCACTTGGAGGTTTCCACAAAGTCTTCGTGGTGGACACAGCTTGGTATCTTCTCAGATCCACCTTCTTCTGGTACTTGCGTTACCACTAAGCTTTGTCTAGATAACTCGGTATCCTCAATGACGAGCATGGGCTCCCTGTATCCATACGCCAGCTCTTCAGCTAGCACCGATCTTGTGTGTTTGCTGCAATTTGCAGCAAACACCCACCTTGTATTGAGTGGGCTCATTCCGTGAGCCCTCTCCATACACCCACAGCCAACGTGTGAGGTACAGATACATCACACGTCAGTAAGGGGTTAAATAGAGTAAAGGGCCTGTGATCTTTACAGTGAAGGACATGCCCGGGATGTAACACAATAATTGGTGTTTATTTGGATGAACATTTAACACAAACTCATACAAGTTAAATGGGAGAGGAACAATCATAAGTTTATTGTTATACATCGGCACAGCTTCCCGGTCAGCAAGGGATGAGCTGCTGACAAGGACACGTGTTATGTAACATGTAAACATTGGAGTCATTTAGAAATTAATTACCCTTGGTACAATTGCATAGATCAATTATACAGAACATTTCTTCTATAGAAACATCGCTAATGATGATCAACCTCATACCCTATATCTAAGCTTTGATACATATCCTACAGGCATCACCAGAAGTCATCCAAAAATAGAGATCTAAAAACTGGTAACATTTCTTACACTATGAACATTAACGTGGCTTTTCCCCTGTGTGAGTTCTCCGATGTCTGGCAAGATTTGATTCCTGGGCGAAACCTTTCCCACATTCCGTACACGTGAATGGCTTCTCCCCTGTGTGAGTTCTCAGATGTCGGACAAGACCTAATTTGTCACTAAAACATCTCCCACATTCAGTACATAAATGTGGCCTCTCCTTTATGTGTGTTATGTGATGTTTTAGAAGATCTGCTTTCTCCGTAAAAAATTTCCCACATTCATTACACGGAAACTTCTTTTCTGTGTGAGTTTTCTGATGTTTTCGAAGATAATGTTTTACAGTAAAACATTTCCCACATTCTGAACACGAATATGGCTTCTCTCCTTTGTGAATTCTCATGTGCTGAACAATATATGATTGTCCCCTAAAGCTTTTACCACATTCAGTACATGTAAATGGCTTCTCTCCTGTGTGAGTTCTCTGATGTATAGCAAGATTTGACTTCAGGGTAAAACTTTTCCCACAATCAGTGCATGTAAATGGCTTCTCTCCTGTGTGAATTCTCTGATGTAGAACAAGATCAGACTTCTGGATAAAACCTTTCCCACATTCATTACAAGGAAATGGCTTCTCCCCTGTGTGAATTTTCTGATGTCTTTCTAGAAATTGTTTTCGTGTAAATGATTTCCCGCATTCAGAACATAAATATGTCTTTTTTCCTGCGGGAGTTCTTACGTGTTTAGCAAAATTTGATTTTTGGGTATAATTTTTCTCACATTCTGGGTTACTTTGAAGATGAACGATAAGGTTTGATTCTTGACTAAAACGCATCTGACATTTAGGACATGAAAACGGCCTCTTCTCTCCACGATTTCCCTCCTCTGGACATGAAGGGGGACGTCCATGGAGACCTCTTGTACTTTTGTTTCCTAAAAATAGAGTAATGGAATCAATATTGGAAGTTTCCTTTTCTCCGTTACAAGAAGAAGGAAAGCGACAAGTCAGTAACTACAACATCACGTATAGATGTACAAAAGTCACCAAAAACTAAGAATCTGGATTCTTCCAGAAAGGTTGTCCAACCCGAGATTCTCCGCTTACACCTTTGAGCCGGGCACTCCGAGAAAACGAGTGAAACAGGTGGGCGAAGACACGGGCAGCCATGTACAGTGGGGGGAATAAGTATTTGATCATCTAGTTAGGAAGTTTTCACACCAACAAAGAATAGAGAGATCGGAAAATTTTATTGTAAGATCCTTCAACTTTGAGAGACAGAATCTAAAATAAAAAAATTCTGAAAATAATATTGTACGATTTTTAAATAATAAATTAGCATTTTATTGCATGAAATAAGTATCTGATACCATAGAAAAACTAAATATTTGTTAAAAAAACAAAATTTCTTGTGTTTGCACTGCAGGAGGCAGGAGGGATTTTGTCCCAGGCCTCCATACAAATCTTCTCCAGATCTTTCACGTTTCAAGGCCGTTACTGGAGTTTTATCTACCTCCAAAGATTTCTGATGGGGTTTAAGTCTGGAGACTGGCGTGGCCACTTAAGAACCTTGAAATACTTCCTTGAGCCCCTCCTTAGTTGCCCTGGCTGTGTGTTTTGGGTCACTGTTATACTTTAAGACCCAACCACGACCCATCTTCAGTGTTCTTACCGAGAGAAGAAGTTTTGGGCCAAAATCTTGAGATCCATCCTGTCCCCTTTGCAGAAAACCACCCCCACAATTTGATGTTCCACCCCATGCGACACCTTTAGGACGGCGTTCTTAGGGTTGTACTCATCCTATTCCTTCCTCCAAACCCAGCAAATCGAGTTGATACTAAACAGTTCTATTTTGACCACATGACCTTATCCTCGGCCTCATCTGGATCAACCAGATGGTCAATCGAGAACTTCATATGGGCCTGGACATGTGCTGGTATGAGCAGGGGGACCTTGTGTGTTCTGCATGATATTAATCAGTGTAGAGTGTTGCTAACTATAATCTTGGGAGACTGTGGTCCCAGCCGCTACAGGTCAGTGACCCGAATACTTATGACATGCAATAAAATGCTAATTCAGTATTCAAAAATCATACAGTATAATTAGATTTTCTGGACTTTTTTTTTATTCAATATCTCACATCTGAAGTGACCTACAATAAAAATTACAGATCTCTGTAGGTGGGAAAACTTGCAAACTCAGCCAGGGATCAAATACTTAGCCGCATTCCAGATAAATGGCATTAAGACCGTCATGGGCCCCTGGCTATAAAGAGATTGTGTGGCCCTTTGTCATCGTTATGAGAGCAGAGGCAGGAAAAATAGTTCAGTGGGGCAGTTTTGTGCTTTGCCGCAGTGGGAGTATCCATCATATCATTATTATTTATAGAGCAGCAGTAATTCCTGGAAGTAGGGGACGGAGGACCCTGCCCGTGAGGGCTCACAATCTATATGGGAAGGTGAATGGAAACACAATGGGAGGAGCATATCAGGGGGGTCATAGTGTATTGTAGCAAATTTGGGTTACATCTGAAGCAGCAACGAATCTTCAATGCAGGGTGAGTACACAACAGTGTATGGACTTACCAAAAGTCACCAAATAGGAAGGGACAGGACATAAAGCTTAACTCTGCTGAGGCCCCAATGCTGCTTAAACACAAGGACATGGTCCTCAATATTCTATAAATATAATCATAAACTCCACAATATCCACTAAAGACTGGTACAAGCCCCCCAATACCCAGCCTGAAATGTCTGACGGGAGGAAATATCTGATAATATTTCTACAACTCTATAGGCAAAACAAAATTCGGACTAAACCAGAGACAGATGAGCCGGTGTCTATGTCATCTCCATCTCCTCCCCTGGATGTGACCTCTCCCTGCAATGTATAAGGGAAGAATAACCCACAAGATACATGAAAGGCTCTTACCCTCCTCTGTCACTGATGAGGGGATTTCCTCTCCGCTCCTCCTTCCACCACAACTTTCCTGGAAAGATCCAACATGAAGGACCTGAGAAAACAAGGAAATGTCTCCAGAGATTCTCTTATATCCAAGTGATGGACAGAAACCTCCAGAACCAGGAACTAAGGGAATAATCTCCTGCAGGAGGAGACGGGATCAAAACTAGAAGCCAGTTATAATCTACCACAGGGACCAACAACATCCTCCCATAGACCCTCCACCCACTGCTACTGGAGAAGGTCAGTAGAAGCTTCATTACATCCATCTATAGAGGATTCACAGGAACCTCAGCTCCACCTACCTGATGATCCACTGGAATGTAGTCATCTGGCTCTACTTTAACAATATGAAAATATATAGGACTGGGACATCTCTTTGGATCTTCTGGACAATCTTGGGAATCTTCAGGACTAGGACATCTCTCTTGATCCTCCATAAAATCTTTGGAATCTCCAGGACTGGGACATCTCTCTGGTTCCTGTGTAATATCCCGGGAATCTCCAGGACTGGGACATCTCTCTGGTTCCTGTGTAATATCTCGGGAATCTCCAGGACTGGGACATCTCTCTGGTGGATTTCTCTGACTGGATCCATCTATAGGAAATATACACAGTGACTGATACATTGTCTATATGTGATGATGAGATGATGGAGGAGGTGACCTCACACCTGCTCTTTCCTCTATAATCAGGAAGGTCTCCTCTTACCTGGTGATGTGAGGGGCTGGTGGTCCTCCATCATGATGTCCTTGTACTGGACCTTGTGTCCTTCTATATACTCCCACTCCTCCATGGAGAAATAGACAGCGACGTCCTGACACCTTATAGGAACCTGACACCCACAATGACACAGTCATCACCCAGACCCCTCCCTTGTGTTATTGTACAATGTCCCAGCATTCCCGGCAGCGCTCACCTCTCCGCTCAGCAGCTCAGTGATCCTGGAGGTAAGTTCTAGGATCTTCTGCTCATGTATCAGTGAATGAGGTGGAGGCTCGGTGATGGGGCTCTGGGTCCATCCTCCTGACACACGGGGGGTCACACACTCACCAGACGACTTCTTCACTACTGTGTAATCCTGTGTATGGGGAGACACTGATCACTACATAGATCCTAAGAATCCTTCACCTCTCCAGTCATTTCCCGCTGTTATTCCTAGAGATAAGAGCCGTGTCCTGGGAGACTCTCACCTCTCCGGTTATCAAGGAGATCATCTCCAGGGTGAGCTCCAGGATCCTGGCCGCCATCTGCTCTCTGTCCTTCTCCCGGATCCCTGGTGGATCATTGATGGAAACGACCATTGTCTGTCAGAGAAATTTATTGGGGGGGAAATTATTATTGGGCTATAATCATTTGACAGGTTTCCAAAAAAGTCACATTGGCTCCTGATCTCTGGTCATTGCTATAATGCAAGATGCAGAATACATATACATTTTTTTTTTAAAACACAATAAATTTATCTTCATTGCTCTAGAAATTATCTCAAGTTGTTCCCAGTTCTGAACATCCAGTAGATGGCTTCTCCGGGTGAAATACAGTGATGTCTCCTCAGTAGAAGCTCCTCCTCCTCAGCTATTCCTGGCTCCTCCCCCTTATGTCTCCTCAGTAGAAGCTCCTCCTCCTCAGCTATTCCTGGCTCCTCCCCCTGATGTCTCCTCAGTAGAAGCTCCTCCTCCTCAGCTATTCCTGGCTCCTCCCCCTGATGTCTCCTCAGTAGAAGCTCCTCCTCCTCAGCTATTCCTGGCTCCTCCCCCTGATGTCTCCTCAGTAGAAGCTCCTCCTCCTCAGCTATTCCTGGCTCCTCCCCCTGATGTCTCCTCAGTAGAAGCTCCTCCTCCTCAGCTATTCCTGGCTCCTCCCCCTGATGTCTCCTCACTAGAAGCTCTTCCTCCATAGCTATTCCTGACTCCTCACCCTGATGTCTCCTCAGTAGAAGCTCTTCCTCCATAGCTATTCCTGACTCCTCACCCTGATGTCTCCTCAGTAGAAGCTCTTCCTCCATAGCTATTCCTGACTCCTCACCCTGATGTCTCCTCAGTAGAAGCTCTTCCTCCATAGCTATTCCTGGTTCCTCCCCTGATAGCTCCTCAGTAGAAGCTCCTCCTCCTCAGCTATTCCTGACTCCTCACCCTGATGTCTCCTCAGTAGAAGATCCTCCTCCTCAGCTATTCCTGGCTCCTCACCCTGATGTCTCCTCAGTAGAAGCTCTTCCTCCATAGCTATTCCTGACTCCTCACCCTGATGTCTCCTCAGTAGAAGATCCTCCTCCTCAGCTATTCCTGGCTCCTCACCCTGATGTCTCCTCAGTAGAAGATCCTCCTCCTCAGCTATTCCTGGCTCCTCACCCTGATGTCTCCTCAGTAGAAGATCCTCCTCCTCAGCTATTCCTGGCTCCTCACCCTGATGTCTCCTCAGTAGAAGATCCTCCTCCTCAGCTATTCCTGGCTCCTCACCCTGATGTCTCCTCAGTAGAAGATCCTCCTCCTCAGCTATTCCTGGCTCCTCACCCTGATGTCTCCTCAGTAGAAGTTCCTGCAGAGCTGAGAACATTACATAGTGTAGAGTTTCAGGGACCCTCCAGTTGTCAGGTGTTGTGGGTAACCATGTGCAGACCATGGAGACATGACAAATGAGGCCTTCTTCTCCCTCTCCTGCCCCTAGAGTTCCTCACAAATGTGCCCTCTGCAACACCCAGAATGCGTCCATTCACTTCTAGGGTTGCACCAATATCAGAATTTTGAGTGCGATACCCAGAAAAGTATTGCAATACTCCATACCGATACTTTCAAGAAAAGAAAAATTATCTGAATGTTCAGGGTTCGGTCACACGGGGCGTTTACATTACATTTAGAAACACAAAACAAACATCTGGGGGCGGGGCTCAGCCTGATCACATTTGCATTTCCATTGAAACACGTGATCATTAAAGGTCACCAGTGATTGGCCAGGAGAAGCTTTATATGGGATGTACTGGATGTCCGGGTAATGGTAATATAAAATATGATTTAGGCCTCATCTCATCCTTTTATTTCGGATGGCAAACGGACCCACTGTTTCCTATGGGTCTGTTCATATGTTCATTTTTTTTCCACAACGAGAAAAAAATAGCAGCCGGCGTTATTTTGTCTCGCATGCAAACCACGTACATCCATAGAAGTCAATGGATCCTCACATGCGTGACCTCCGTATATAAACCTCGTCTATATCCCCAATACATTACCCTTTCTCCCTAATAATCCCAAAAGGCTCTTCAATAACCGTGATTCAATGACGTGCACCAAAATTTCTGCATTGTAAGAATTGTATTCATTTGAATACAGTGTGAACTTCTTTGACGGTTCGACCTCTTGGGCCTTTATCAAAACACGGTGGTTTCTCAATATGGATGAAAATTGGCCGTGTACAGTAGTGCGCTGGTGGGATCGTGTATCGCACGCTATTCAACTGCATAAAATTCTTGTAATTCAAATTCTGGAATCGTGAATATAATAACACGGGGCTGGATCCCAATCTCCCGGCAAGTGCAGTCCGTATATTTCAACAGCTCTACAACACTGGTCACTCCTTACATACACCCACTGTATCCACCAGCAGCCGCTTGTCACAGTCTTTGCGGCTGAAGATCTGGCCACCTACCTCATACATAAAATTGGCTTCATTTGCCAGAAATAATTTCCCAATCCACTAACTCCAATAGTCCCCTCCAGTACCTTACCCCGCTCTCTCTCCTGTGAGCCAATCAGAGAGGAAGAAGTGCCCAGGCTCCTTTCCTCTGCTCGCCCCACTACCGGCTTTAGTGACCCCCTCACATCTCGTACAGCCCCTCTCCTCTTAAATATTCAACCTCTCTCCCTCTTCTGGTATAGTCCCCTCTTATTTCAAGCTGTTGTTACCCTATTACTAAAGAAACGGTCACAAGTGCTCCCGCGATCCATATCTCGCTGTCTGGGCCCCTTACCTGTACCTGTTCCTTTTCCTGCTCCTCCGGACGTGCGCACCTGCTAGGGCACGCGCCGGCTTCAGAGGACTTAGAGGGCCAGCTTATCGTTATTTGGCGTTGGCCATTTCCCAGAATTCCATAAAAACCAGCCTCTCCCTTCACGCCCTGCAGCATCTTCGTGCCTTGTTCTCCTATGCCCTTTGCGTTCAGTGTGTGTTTCCTTTGTGACCCAGAGTTCATTCCTGACTACGCTCCTCTGATGTCTTGAGCGATTGCTATGCCCCCGACTCCGATCCTGGCTGCCCGTCTTGACCTCCTGCCCGTCCCCGAATACGATTCTGCCTAACATCTGTGTACTTCGCTTTGGCTGCCACCGTGGACAAAGTTGCACCTGTGGAACGACCTGGAACGACCTGGAACGTCCAGTCTCTAATCTCCTTTTCATCTCCAAACTTCGGGAACGCCAGGTCCATTCTCGACTAACCCATTGGGTTTACTTACCCAGTCCTGGTGCGTTGTCCGACGTGGATTCGGGTCTGCCGCGATTCACTAAGAGTTCCTGCAGGTGTTGCTGCTGCGCCGAGGTCTGCCGGAGTTCACCCTCTTCTTCCTGGTGCATGTGACTGTGTGTCTTGCAACACAAATAGTTTTTTAAATTCCGCGTTTTTTCCGAATCCGTCGGGTTGTCCGACGGACAGGCCCCCCCCCCCGATTTCCGTTGCATGCAAGCCGGCGCTGATGCACCACAATCCGAAAGCATGCGCCAAAATCCCAGGCCAATTTGGTGCAAAACGGAGATCATCGGGAAATCCGACGAAAGTAAATGAGCCCCATTGTCTCTCTGCGGACTCCCTACAATTTAGTTTTCGTACTATGCAATTCACTGAATCCGCTCTTAGTAAAGTCTCCTCACTGCAAAATCCAAAGGTGACTCTTCTCTCCTCATTCTCCTGGATCTATCGGCAGCGTTTCATACTCTGCGTTTATTAACTGTTTGTTGGTGGAGGAAATGAACCGATCAGTTTTTTTACTTTATTTTTGCCGCTCACCATACCACAAAAATAATATGTCATTTTTTTTCCTATGGGTCGCCACGATGACCTCATTTATATAGATTTCCATTTTTTCCTCTAATTTTTCTGAAGAAAAAACGGATTTGGAGAGAATCTTACTAATTTTAGCATCGCCATCTTTTCAGAGGCGTCACATTATAATTTTTCGGCTGAAAAATCTGGTTAAAGGGCTAATTTTTTTGCAGTCTTATTTTGAAGCACATGACATTTTTAATCACTTTTCAGAGCATTTTTAAGGGTATTAAATTTAAAAAAAATTTTTTTTTTCTGTGGGTTTTTTGGGTTTTATTTTTGTTTTATTATACAGATTGTTACAGATGCGGCAATACTAAATGTACGGGTGTGGGGGGGGGGTGTTCTGTGTATTTCTGTTTTTATACAAAATAAATATTTTTTTAATTATTTTAATATTTTTTTTAAACTTGTGTGATCGAAGGCGGCTCCGATCACGTGTGTTAGAGCCCGGTGTCAGCTGTGATATACGTTGATAGAAGTAGGAAGGGGTTAAAAGGTCATACAGTCCCCAAAATGGTAGCAATGACACCTCCCACAGCTCCGTACACAGAGGCAGGAAACGTTATTAGCGTCAGATGGCGAAACAAAAACTATTTCTAAAAGGAAAGTTAAAAAGTATCAAAACGCGATAAAACCCGGATATCCTGCACCGCGTGACCCTCCCGACCCAGAGGATAAAGGGAAGTGTGGTTTTTAAGGTAACAGTGAAAGCTGTAAAAAAGTAGGGGAGAGGGGGAGTAGGGGACCTCAGCGTTGGGGAGGGGGGACACAACTCGAGGGAGCAGAGGAACCGCCATGTAATAGGGAGCGGTGGGGAGATTACACTGTGGGGGGGAAAGGGCGGGGCTTAAAGCAAAAACTTTTCCTTCACAAAAGTTGAGAAGTGTATGACTCTACCCCACTATGTGTCCCTCCTGGAGCATGCTGGGAGTTGTAGTCCCTCCATATAGTGTGTGTGCGGTCCTGGTGGATGCTAGGAGTTGTAGTCCCTCCATATAGTGTGTGTGCTCCTGGAGCATGCTGGGAGTTGTAGTCCCTCCATATAGTGTGTGTGCTCCTGGAGCATGCTGGGAGTTGTAGTCCCTCCATATAGTGTGTGCGCTCCTGGAGCATGCTGGGAGTTGTAGTCCCTCCATATAGTGTGTGTCCTCCTGGAGCATGCTGGGAGTTGTAGTCCCTCCATATAGTGTGTGTCCTCCTGGAGCATGCTGGGAGTTGTAGTCCCTCCATATAGTGTGTGTTCCTGGAGCATGCTGGGAGTTGTAGTCCCTCCATATAGTGTGTGTGCTCCTGGAGCATGCTGGGAGTTGTAGTCCCTCCATATAGTGTGTGCTCCTGGAGCATGCTGGGAGTTGTAGTCCCTCCATATAGTGTGTGTCCTCCTGGAGCATGCTGGGAGTTGTAGTCCCTCCATATAGTGTGTGTTCCTGGAGCATGCTGGGAGTTGTGGTCCCTCCATATAGTGTGTGTGCTCCTGGAGCATGCTGGGAGTTGTAGTCCCTCCATATAGTGTGTGTGCTCCTGGAGCATGCTGGGAGTTGTAGTCCCTCCATATAGTGTGTGCTCCTGGAGCATGCTGGGAGTTGTAGTCCCTCCATATAGTGTGTGTTCCTGGAGCATGCTAGGAGTTGTAGTCCCTCCTCTGGTCACTTACCTCTTCTCTCCTCAGTGCAGGACACTCTCTACCTCACACACGTCTCCTGCTCTATCCACTAGTCATGTGACCCTGGGAGTGTGATGTCACTGAGGGGCGGGGCCTCCTGCTCTCTATCCACTAGTCATGTGTCCCTGGGAGTGTGATGTCACTGAGGGGCGGGGCCTCCTGCGCTCTATCCACTAGTCATGTGACCCGGGGAGTGTGATGTCACTGAGGGGCGGAGCCTCCTGCTCACTATCCACTAGTCATGTGACCCGGGGAGTGTGATGTCACTGGGGGCGGGGCCTGCTGCTCCTGTGATAGACACTACATTGGAGTTAGCAGCAGAACATGTGACGCAGGATATGTGGGCGGGGCTTCCCTGTGTGATTGTGTATACACTGTATATGACTGCAGGGGGAGGGTCACGTACAGAACATCCGGGTTATTAATGAAGGAGGCTGCTGTACAGCTGTGGGGCAGTGTGTGGGGCAGTTGGGTGGGGGTATGTGTCAGGATGTGATATTGGGGGACACATGCGGGTCTCTGGCATCTCCCAACTTTTACAAAGAAGAAGAATACTTAGCCACGCCCTGTACCCTGCCCCTATCTGCACCACCTCGTGTTTCCTCAGGGCGCCTTCCCACGTGCCATTTTCGTTAAGTTTAAAAACTTAACGAAAACGGCACGTGGGAAGGCGCCCTCACAGTGTAATCTACTGCCCTGTGGACCCCATATAGGAGACAGCCTATAATGTGACCCCCAGCATATGACACCCCTCATATTGTGCCTTGTGCCCCGGCGTGTGATGGGATTGTGTGAGGCCTCAGTAATACTAGGATCCTGCAGTGTATACTGAGCTCAGCCTACAGGGGTAACACTCACAGTACTGAGGACCTTCACATCGGCACCCTCCGATCCTGGCACAGGCCCTGGCGATGTACGAAGGGTTAAGCGGCTGCGATTGGTGTCATGGCTGACCACAGCCCGGCCCTCAGGCAGCGGTCACAGTGCACTTTGAGACTCAATCCATCAGTGATCACATGGCGAGGTAACATTGTGTGCCACGGAGTGTTTAGCGCCGATGGTCCGTGGCCACCGCTGTGTCACTTGTCTTACCAGGCACAGACATCGCCACTACTTCTGCCTGCCAGCACAAGTCATTCTTATAAATTATAGGACATGTGTGGCCAACATGGGGTCACACCTCTGCTCATAAAAGGCTCCTTCACCCAATGGGATGTGCCTGAGCGTCCGGGCACCTCAGTTTGCTTTGTGCCGGCTTTGGATTTTCCCGGCTTTTGCTCTCTGACCACGGATCCTGATCTGTTATCCTCGCTGTACGACACCCGCTTGTATCTGAACCTGAACCCTCTGCCTGTTACCAGACTCTGCTTCTTCCCGCTGGGCCAACCGCTTTCTATTCCAGGACCACAACCGATGGTGGCCATGAGATCTTTCTGCAACAAAGTCCAGATCTCTGTATAAGGGTGAAAACCTGAGAGGTCCGGTGATGCTTCTTAGTGCATGGCCCAAATGCAAACCAGATGGATAGTAAACAGTGGGTCCACAAGTCGCTGGTCATTACAGTACAAGCCGTGGACACAGCAGGCCAAGCTAGGACTCCTGTCTAAGCCCTACAAGAAGACCTACCAGACCTTACTCTGTGTCAGGATGAGCTCACGCAGGCTATACAAGCTATTGTCAATCACCTGGACCCTGCATCTGCTCCAGTAATACCGCAGGTCCCAGCCACACTGGCTTCTCAGTCTGCTACACCTTCGGTCAGTCCTGGAGTTAAGCTTCTGCCTTGTTATGATAGAAGTGCCAAAGCCTACTGTGGATTTCTGAACCAGTGTTAAATTTACTTTCAAGTATAACTTCTATTTCTTATTAACACGGTAAAAACTCATCAACTGTACAGAGAGCCATCACTGACGCGTCTCGAACTATCGGTGCTCTTAATCCCGGATTACTCAAATTTAGGCTGCTTTAACATGAACATGTTAAAACGGCTGTAGGCTACCCATACTGTTCTGTTGCGGTACGGGTAACATATGGACCCATTTTGATGGACGTATTGGCCACTGTGCCATACCAGGGAAAAAGATTGAACATACTCTATCTGTACCTGTAAGTACAGCCGTGCCGCACATCCACCTATGGAGATAGAGCAGCGCACACCCTTCCTCTCTCTCCAACGTGCAGCTGTATGTTCACCCGGGCTACGGACCGGACATGCATACATTTGCGTGTAGCCGGCTTTATTGTGAACCGCATGCTCATATACTGGACGCTTCAAAGTCGCAACCAATGTTCCCTTATCTGATGAACCCTGGTCACACGACCTTAAGTGCTGAATGTTGAGAAGAGGCATGGAACGTGGTGAGATGTAGACTGGAGGGGCCAGCCAAGTAGGACACGCCCCGTCTGATGCCAGGTAAACATAAAGTTAATTTATTGGGATGCAAGTGAAACAATTTTTAGCTAAATGAAATGGGGCTCTATGGTAACCTGTCACTAGCGGTATTTGTGAAAATGTGCTGATAGGATTCTTGGAAATGTCAGATTTCCCTGATCTTGATTATGGAACTTTTATCAGAACTCGGAGTTGCACCGCTTTGTCTCTCCACTTGTCATTAATAAGTTAACGTTGGCATACCATATATAATTGGGTTATTTGGCCCCCTCTCATAAGATTGGTAGAATGACCACACCTCATTGCCTTCTGTGCCACTCGCCATGCTCCTGTAGACTTCTGGTATATGTTAAGGGTGTGTCTCTCTATTGCCTCATTCTGGTTTATGGTGACCTTATGTCAGGCTCCAGGGGTTGAGGACCCACTGGATCACCACAGCTGATGACCCAAGCCAACACATGGGCGCGGAGTCTAAGTGGCACCCGGTTTTCACCAGAGCCCACCGCAAAGCGGGTTGGACTTGCTGCGGGGTGGTGCCACCAGGTCGTTCCACAGGTGCGACTTTGTCCACAGTGGTAGCCAAGGCGA
The DNA here is from genome assembly GCF_040894005.1 of Engystomops pustulosus. Taxonomy (NCBI): domain Eukaryota; kingdom Metazoa; phylum Chordata; class Amphibia; order Anura; family Leptodactylidae; genus Engystomops; species Engystomops pustulosus. The sequence goes on along the minus strand of NC_092412.1, from coordinate 9,700,908 downwards.
GGTACACAGACGTTAGGTAGAATTGTAATCGGGGACAGGTGGTAGGTCAGGACGCGCAGCACAGGATCAGAGTCGGGGACGTAGTAACAGGTCAAGGCAGGCAGCAGAGGAGCGTAGTCAGGAACGGAATCAAGATCACAACGGGAAATCACTATAAATGCCAGGGACATGGGAAGGAAGCTTTTTCTAAGGCTGTGAGGCACAAAGATCGGGCAGGAAACACAGGAAGGGGCTGGGAATTTATCAGGAAAGGCAGCTGGCCAGTGCCAATTATCGATGCGTTGCCCTTTAAATTTAAGAGCCGCTGCATGCGCCCAGGGGGGAGGGGGGATTCAGAATGTGCAGGAGACGCCACTGGAACCCAGCGAGGTTAGTGGCACAGGGGGCCACACAGAGGTACACGGGTACGCCTGCAACCCGAGACAGAGATTGCAGGGGCACTTGTTACACCTTATAAAAATAATTCCTAATATTTCCCACCGACATCCCCTCTGTTCCATCCATCTAAACTACGAAACCAAGAGACCATTTGCGCTTATATGTTCTCGTCATGTTGTGGTTCACCTGGATTCCGCCATTGTGAAACGGACAAGCTACTTCCTTCTTTTCTTTGACACGTCGGAGATTTTACAATGTAAATACTCAAGATCTTTTTTTATTTTTGCTCTATTATGTGCCTTGTCATGGTAGATTCCTTCTCGGGATTGCTTTATGTTCTCCAGATGTACTGTACAATACGTTATTACATTAACGCTACATGTCATTTTGTATACAGTGCTCTTTAATTTTTTTTTCTAATAAACGAGTTTACAAAAAAAAAAAGTTGGGAGTCTCTAAGAAATCAATTATCTGGAACATGTCTTTTATAAAAACATTGTTCATGATCATGGACCTGATCATCATCATCAGCCTACCTACGTATCTAAGCTTTTAACTAGGATATATATACTGCAGACATCAGCAGAAGTCATTCGAAGGAAGGAAATCCAGCAATAGAGATCTAAACTCTCGAACACCATGAACATTAACACGGCTTCTCCTTTGTGTGAATTCTCCGATGTCTGGCAAGATTCGATTCCTGGGTGAAACTTTTCCCACATTCAGTACATGAGAATGGCTTCTCCCCCGTGTGAGTTCTCAGATGTCTGACGAGACCTAATTTGTCGCTAAAACATCTCCCACATTCAGTACATAAATGTGGCCTCTCCTTTATGTGAGTTATGTGATGTTTTAGAAGATCTGCTTTCTCCGTAAAACATTTCCCACATTCATTACATGGAAACGGCTTCCTCTCGGTGTGAGTTTTCTGATGTTTTCGAAGATAATGTTTTACAGTAAAACATTTCCCACATTCTGAACACGAATATGGCTTCTCTCCTTTGTGGATTCTCATGTGCTGAACAATATACGATTGTCCGCTAAAACATTTCCCACATTCAGGACATAAAAATGGCTTCTCCCCCGTGTGACTTCTCTGATGTATGACCAGATTTGATTTCAGGGTAAAACTTTTCCCACAATCATTGCACGAAAATGGCTTCTCCCCTGTGTGGGTTCTCTGATGTAGAACAAGATCAGACTTCTGGATAAAACATTTCCCACAGTCGTTACACGGAAATGGCTTCTCCCCTGTGTGAATTCTCTCGTGTTTAACAAGAACTGATTTTGTACTAAAACATTTCCCACATTCGGTACATGGAAATGACTTTTCTCCTGTGCGAGGTTTCACATATTGATAATTTTTCTCTCTTCCTCGCGTTCTTTCATTTCCTGAAAAATATAACCAAAAAAATCAATATTGGAGGTTTTCTTTACCCCAGAGACGGGTCAAAAAACTACTAACATTATGTATAATATTATATTTGTGTATCATTTGCTTAAAATCCATAAAAGTTCCATAAAAATCCTTAGAAACCGGATTATTCTACTTTCAAGACATAAGGGGGTCGGTCTAACCTGCGATTCACCACTGCCATCTTAGAGCCGTGCCTAGCAGTCATAAAAATGGATGCCACAAAACTGGATTGAACCAGTGGAGGGAGGACCCTGCCCATGAGGTCTACATGGGAGGGTGGATGGAGACACATGGTGTATAGTAGGGGGGGTTGTAGTGTCTTGTATCATGTGCAGGTTACATGTGAAGCAGTGACGTACCTCCAGTGCAGGCCGATCACACAACTGTGTATGTACTTACCGAGACTTATAGGTGCTGGAAAATATAGAATTATTGATATACGTTTATTGAAGCAGATACCATAGAGTAGAAGAGGATGTACCTAGAAAATCCTCTGCATGCACCCTTTCCCAGATCATTCAGCCGTGGCAGAAGAGCCCAAGTCTTGGCTAGGAGGGGTGTATAAACTTGTTATTTGCTGCATTAAAAGTGACAATGTATAGGGGAGAGAAGGCACTGTATAAAGGGGGTATTGTATGAAAGAAAGGGGGGGGGGGGACCAGTATAGTGGAGGTTCTTTATAGTAAGAGAGGAGCCAGGTAGGGATGCTGTTTAACAGAGGCATCGGGTGTGGACCACCGGCTGTGCTGTATATTAGAGGGAACATTATACTTTAACTGTGGTATATTTAGGGGCGCAGTGTGGAGCTATTTACAAGGAGCTGAAGATATCTTGGGGCAAATTCAGCAGTGATAAGTCACAGCTGAATGTATCGCTAGGAAGTTCTCTGCCTCAGGAGAAGAATCATCACCACAGTGTATAGCTCTATGGGAGTGCTCTACAGGAGGCTACAGTATTGTGTGGGTCTTCTTCTGCTCCTGTGGCCCTCTGCTCCGATTCCTGCACTAGTGTGTACGAGACAGCACACAGAGTAATGAGGACCCGAGATTGGTGAAGACTTCTCATTGGACTGTGACTCTCAGTAGGGTGCGGGCAACGACTCAAAGGCTCAGATGCCCAGATCATTCTGTCCCTGATAAGATTTCCCTCTGCTCTGGGAAAAGTGCGTCCAACAACATCTCAGAACCTCTGTGCAGGAAGGAGAAGGATTGGACCCGGTAGTCACCATGGCTGGGATGATGTGCAGTCTTTATGGACTTTTTTATACGTCCTGTAAAGTCCTAATGGCTCAGAGCGTTATCATCCTGGCCGGGAATGTACGATGATTGAGGGATGATAATAAGTTCTGCGCTTATCTGTCGGCGATTACCATATATACTAGAGTATAAGCCAACCTGAACTTAAGCCAAGTATTAAAATACTGGGAAAGCATATTTACTCAAGAATGAACCTTGGGTGGGAAATGCAACAGCAGCAGGTAGCCCCAATCATCATTCAGATAGCCCACCCTCATCCTCTGCCCTTTGAATGATTGACTTTCTCTGCAGGTCATGTGATCATGACATCAGCCTCCAGCAAGTAATATACTATTGTGGGCTGCAGGACCGTCATTTGATGATGTCATTTCAGGTCCTACCTGGAAAACCAAGAATGGGATGAAACGGGTTCTGCCCCCAAGATACTTCCCCCTGTCAATGAGCAGAAGAAAAGTTCTTGATGATTCACTCGAGTATAAACTAGGGTTGCACGATGCATCGAAAGTTTGGTACCTTTTCGGTTTTAAAAAAAGGCAAAACGCTTCAATACCAGAATTTCTTCCCGTTTGTTACTGAGCACGTGATCACTGCTCCACCAATCAAAACAAAGAAGAAAACCAAGTCCGCACAGTGGAGAGAAGCCTCAATAAGAGGGGGTTCAGAGCCTCCATGGATCCTGGCAAGATCCTCCATGAAGGTGGTTCACACCGAAACGTCGCCACTGTTTCAATAAACTTCACCCTTTGGAATTTGGGATTTTTGGAGTGCTGCCTACACTTTTTTTTTTTTCAACTTTGCTCCACCAATCAGAGAGGGCAGTAGATGCTGTGTGTAAGTGAGGGAAAGGAGTGGATGGAGACGAGAGATTCTGTGCTGTGGGGCTCATCTCTTCAGCTGCCCCCCCCCCCATGGACTTGTTTAACCCGCTTAGCACCCTGCCCAATCCCTGGCAACATGTCCTGCTCAGGCTGTCACATCCAATCCTCTTATAAAACACTGCCGTTAGAAGTTCTACCCTCTCCGCCCCTGTCCCGGACCTGTCGGCTTACTGTTCTTCTGTATTAGCGCCATAGAGGTTTGGGACTGGGGATAAAAAAGTTAAAATGATCCGTCGGAGGTTTAGCTAATCTCCATGCTCTGGCCATGTGTCCAAGGTGGGGTCATAGGTCAATTAGCATCTCTAAGTGTAGGTTGCCCCTGATTAAACACAGCAGGAAAGGTTTAACCCACTCTGCCCCAAGACCTGTGTGACCTTACTGTGCTCTGGTGCCAGTGACAGAGGTCTGAAAGGGTTAAACTGATCCCACTGCGTGGGGGCTGCAGCCACATGTCCTGGTGCTGCAAATTATACTTTGAAATAATAGTTCGGTACCTTCACTGTAGTCCCCTCCGGGGACAAAATAATAAAAAATGAAAATAATGTAATACCCCCTTTATTCTATCCGATCAATCTTACTGTAGTAAAAAATAAAAACTTTACGGAAATCCCTTTAGATTTGGTATTGCTGCATTCGTACCTCTAGGATCCATAAATATAATCCAATATTTAACGAGCACCATAAAAAATCCCTAACAAATTTCGTAAAAATGCTGCGTTTTTGTCACGGTTTCCAAAACTTTTGTTAGAAAAAGCGATCAAATTAGCAAGTGATTGCCCTCAACTGATACAAAAAAATCTTCTACAGGTACCGGTATATATCTCTGATTGCCGAATCCATTTTTCACCCATCTACTGTGTCTTTAAATCCAGTCTCGCTCTCTGCAATGGTATATATCTGGTAATTGCCCCAGTATTACATGTGTCTGTTTGTTTTTCTCTGTTCAGAACTTGATCCACATGTGTTAAGTCTCCTAGATTAATTGCTTTATGAGCTAAATGAGGGCCTGGTCTCTGGTCTTCTCTGTGTATAAGTTTTGTTGTAGTATAGGATGCTTAGCATTCTTTGTTTGCTTAGCATAATATTCTGCTAAGTATAATATTCTGAGAAGTATGCTACAGTTATACACTGCAGTTAGACAGGGCAGGAGACAGGTAAGATTGCAGAGAAAAATGAACAATTATTTTTCTCTAAAAATGTTTTCCATTTTCTCCCTGTTTGCCATGGTTGTTTTACTTGCCCACCGTCCATCTATTCCACCAGTACCAACTATCCATATCAATGCCTCCCTTCTTCACTCACCTTTCTTTACCACACTGTATACGTTATGTAACCAGACTAACTTATCACAGTCTTCTGCTGTGAAGCAAGAAATAACTTCTTATAAATCTCTAAAGCATCTTTTCTCTCTTCTCTTTCTCCTTCTGCTTGGTGCAGGGGACCTCTCCTAACCCAGGCCCACCTTCTGCTTATTCTAACGCTTCAGACATAAACCCGGCTAATCTTATAAAGATTCAGTGTATCCCCTCTTCTCCCCCCCCAGTAACCCCTTATAAATGTGCCCTATGGAACGCCCGCTCTGTGTGTAATAAACTAGTATAAGTTCATGACCTCTTTCTTTCTAAGTCTTTTGACCTGCAGCCATCACGGAAACATGGATCCAGCAGGATGACTCCGCCTCGGTTGCGGCATTGTCTTATGGCGGGTTAACACTTTTCTCACTGTTCCAGACCTGAGAATAGGCAGGGAGGAGGGGTAGGCATACTCCTCTCTACTTGATGCACGTTCCAGGTCATTCCTCCTGTACCCTCTCTTACTTTGACTAATATCTTCTACCTCTCTCTCTCTTCTGGTGTCATCCCCTCTTCTTTCAAGCATGCTGTTGTTACCCCTTTACTAAAGAAACCTTCACTGGACCCATCCAATGCTACAGACCAGTTTCTAATCTCCCTTTCATCTCCAAACTCCTGGTCTATTCTCGACCAACCCACTATCTCTCAGCTATCTCCCTCCTTGACCCCCTACAATCTGGTTCCCGCTCTATGTATTCCACGGAAGTGCTCTAAAGTCTCCAATGATCTCCTCACTGCAAAATCCAAAGGTGACTCTTCTCTCCTCATTCTCCTGGATCTATCGGCAGCGTTCGGTACTGTGGACCACCAGCTCCTCCTCAGGGGCTTCACTCCATTGGCCTAAAGGACACTGCACTCTCCTGGTTTTCTTCCTATCTCTCTGACCGCACTTTCAGTGTCTCCTTTTCTGGATCTTTCTCTTCTCATCTTCCTCTCAGTGTCGGGGTTCCTCAGGGCTCAGTCCTAGGTCCTCTCCTCTCAGTGTCGGGGTCCTCAGGGCTCAGTCCTAGGTCCTCTTCTGTTCTCATGTCTTCTCTCTTCTTGAAACTTAATCTTTCTAAGACTGAACTTCTTGTCTTTCCACCATCTACTAACCAACCCAACCCTGACCTCTCCATCTCAGTCTGTGGGATCACTATAGCACCGAGGCAGCAGGCCCACTGTCTTGGAGTTGTGCTGGACTCTGACCTCTCTTTTTCACCTTATATTCAATCTCTTGCTCGCTCTTGCCGGATGCATCTCAGAAACATCTCCAGGATCCGGCCTTTTCTGACAATGGAAACTTCTAAAATGCTGATTGTTGCTCTGATTCCCTCTCGACTAGACTCCTGTAACTCCCTACTAATCATCTTCCACTCACTATGTCCTCTATTATTTGTAAAGCGCTACGGAATTTGATGGCGCCATATAAATAAAGATTATTATTATTGTTTTAATAGACATTTTTGGATTCTAATTTTAGCGAGAATCGTGATACGTTTCCAGATATCGTATTGCATTCAAACTTCTGGTATCGGTGCAACCCTAATACAAGCGGATGGGGACTTTTTCAACATAAAAAACATGCTGAAAGAAAATCAGCTTATACTTGATGAAACACGGCCTTTCCTTGAAACTCGTCATATTTCAGACACGGATTGGACCGTTACCTATTTTCTGGTGGTCCAGCAGTTTTACTCACTATTTTCCACACATGCTGTGGGAGGCAGCGTTCTTCTGCACAAGTCCCGACAGTTTAAGCTTTTTTGTGTGGTACATGTAATCTTAAATATTCCATCATGAACTCCACAACATCTGCTAAAGACTATAACATAAGTTATGTGGGGTAACAGAAAGCCCGAAATGTCTGATGGGAGGAAATTTCTATTGGAGATTGAGAGATCCTCGGACTACACCAGAGACAGATGAGCCGGTGTCTATGTCATCTCCATCTCCTCCCCTGGATGTGACCTCTCCCTGCAATGTATAAGGGAAGAATAACCCACAAGATACATGAAAGGCTCTTACCCTCCTCTGTCACTGATGAGGGGATTTCCTCTCCGCTCCTCCTTCCACCACAACTTTCCTGTAAGTAAATTACAGAAACGCAGACACTGAGTCAGAGACACAGTTAGAAAAAGAGAGACAAAGATACATATAAAATATTTGTTCGATTTCTATTTTGTTATAGATAAGAGCAGTTATTTACTATCCCGAGCAACGGCCGGAGCTACAGCTAATTATTATATATTTGTGTTGTCAGTCCATTTTATCATGACTCTGACACCATCAAAATTGTCACCGACTCAGCAGTTCTAGAAAGTAGAAACTAATACAACATCATCCCATAGATCCTCCAACCCACTGCAGCCGGAGGATTTACAGGAATCTCAGCTCCATCTACCTGATGATCCAGTGGAATGTAGTCCTCTGGCTCTACTTTAACAATACGATAATATAGAGGACTGGGAGATCTCTTTGGATCCTTCGGACAATCTTGGGAATCTCCAGGACTGGGACATCTCTCTGGTTCCTCTTTGATATCTCGGGAATCTCCAGGACTGGGACATCTCTCTGGTGGATTTCTCTGACTGGATCCATCTATAGGAAATATACACAGTGACTGATACATTGTCTATATGTGATGATGAGATGATGGAGGAGGTGACCTCACACCTGCTCTGTCCTCTATAATCAGGAAGGTCTCCTCTTACCTGGTGATGTGAGGGGCTGGTGGTCCTCCATCATGATGTCCTTGTACTGGTCCTTGTGTCCTTCTATATACTCCCACTCCTCCATGGAGAAATAGACAGTGACGTCCTGACACCTTATAGGAACCTGACACCCACAATGACACAGTCATCACCCAGACACCTCCCTTGTGTTATTGTACAATGTCCCAGCATTCCCGGCAGCGCTCACCTCTCCGCTCAGCAGCTCAGTGATCCTGGAGGTAAGTTCTAGGATCTTCTGCTCATGTATCAGTGAATGAGGTGGAGGCTCGGTGATGGGGCTCTGGGTCCATCCTCCTGACACACGGGGGGTCACACACTCACCAGACGACTTCTTCACTACTGTGTAATCCTGTGTATGGGGAGACACTGATCACTACATAGATCCTAAGAATCCTTCACCTCTCCAGTCATTTCCCGCTGTTATTCCTAGAGATAAGAGCCGTGTCCTGGGAGACTCTCACCTCTCCGGTTATCAAGGAGATCATCTCCAGGGTGAGCTCCAGGATCCTGGTGGCCATAATGTTCCTGTTCTTCTCCATCTTCCATGTGTCGTTTATAGAAACCATTGTATGTGAGAGAAGCCTCGGGGAGTCCTGTATATATAGTATCTGAGGAGACATGAGAATTATAATAATCTTTATTTATATGGCGCCATCAAATTCCGTAGCGCTTTACAAATCATAGGGGACATATACAACTATATTACATTACAAAGAACAAACAGTCATATGGAACAATAGGAGTGAGGGCCCTGCTCACAAGAGCTTACAGACTATGAGGATGAGGGGGTGACACAAGAGGTTGTATAATGGTCCAGCCATTCTTTAGAAGGGAACAATATAAAATAATTTAATAAATAATTTACTAAACAACGATGTTGCTGCTTGAATCTTATTTCCAGGGTCCTAGGTGAAGAAGACTGCAGAGAAAGCTGGAACTTGGTAAATATCAGCTGTTTGCCGGATAACAGATGGGAGATAGGACATGGGATGGATTAGTAAAGGGAGAGTTGACATTTCAAGCAGTTAGCGAGTGTGATAGGCTTGCCTAAAGAGATGGGTTTTAAGAGCACGTTTGAAGCTTTGGAGGGTGGGTATTAGTCTGAGAGTCCGGGGAAGGGCATTCCAGAGAATTGGTGCAACTCGGGAGAAGTCCTGGAGACGTGCATGGGAGGTTCGAATTAAGGTAGAGATTAATCTAATATCACTGGCAGATCGAAGAGCACGGGAAGGGCGATAGACTGAGATGAGAGAAGAGAGATAGGTAGGTGCGGCATTATTCAGAGCTTTGTGGATGAGGGTTATTATTTTAAAGTGAATACGGAAGGAGACAGGCAGCCAGTGCAGTGATTGCCACAAACTGGAGGCATCTGTGTAGCGTTTGGCCTGAAAGACGAGCCTGGCTGCTGCATTAAGAATAGATTGAAGAAGAGAGAGTTTAGTGAGTGGATGATGATTAGTAGGGAGTTACAGGAGTCTAGTCGAGGGTGAATAGGTGCAGCAGTTAGCATTTTAGAAATTTCAAATGTGAGAAACGGTCGGATTCTGGAGATGTTTCTGAGATGGATTCGGCAAGAGCGAGCAAGAGATTGGATATATGGTGAAAAGGAGAGGTCGGAGTCCAGCACTACCCCAAGACAGCGGCTATAGTGATCCCACAGAGCGAGATGGAGAGGTCAGGGTTAGGTAAGTTAGTAGATGGTGGAAAGACAAGAAGTTCGGTCTTAGAAAGATTAAGTTTCAGGAAGAGAGAGGACATGATGTTAGAGACAGCAGAGAGACAGTCACTAGTGTTCTGGGGTAAGGCCAGGGGGATGTTACATACAGAAGTATATAGCTGGGTGTCATCAGCATAAAGATGATACTGGAAACCAAATCTGCTGATGGTTTGTCCAATGGGGACAGTATAGAGAGAGAAGAGAAGAGGACCTAGGACTGAGCCCTGAGGAACCCCGACACTGAGAGGAGAAGACCTAGGACTGAGCCCTGAGGAACCCCGACACTGAGAGGAGAGGACCTAGGACTGAGCCCTGAGGACCCCGACACTGAGAGGAGAGGACCTAGGACTGAGCCCTGAGGACCCCGACACTGAGAGGAGAGGACCTAGGACTGAGCCCTGAGAACCCCGACACTGAGAGGAGAGGACCTAGGACTGAGCCCTGAGAACCCCGACACTGAGAGGAGAGGACCCAGGACTGAGCCCTGAGAACCCCGACACTGAGAGGAAGAGGACCTAGGACTGAGCCCTGAGGAACCCCGACACTGAGAGGAGAGGACCTAGGACTGAGCCCTGAGGAACCCGACACTGAGAGAAGAGGACCTAGGACTGAGCCCTGAGGACCCCGACACTGAGAGGAAGAGGACCGAGGACTGAGCCCTGAGGAACCCGACACTGAGAGGAGAGGACCTAGGACTGAGCCCCGAGGACCCCGACACTGAGAGGAGAGGACCTAGGACTGAGCCCTGAGAACCCCGACACTGAGAGGAGAGGACCTAGGACTGAGCCCTGAGAACCCCGACACTGAGAGGAGAGGACCTAGGACTGAGCCCTGAGGACCCCGACACTGAGAGGACGAGGAGAAGAGAAAGATCCAGAGAAGGAGACACTGAAAGTGCGGTCAGAGAGATAGGAAGAAAACCAAGAGAGTGCAGGGACCTTCAGGCCAATGGAGTGAAGCCCCTGAGGAGGAGCCGTGATCCACAGTATCGAACGCTGCCGATAGATCCAGGAGAATGAGGAGAGAAGAGTCACCTTTGGATTTAGCAGTGAGGAGATCATTGGAGACTTTAGAAAGAGCAGTTTCAGTGGAATACGTAGAATCGTATTAGAGCCAAGAACCCACAGACACATGAAAGCCGAATGCAAAACTGTTTTCATAAATCTACTGACTTTTATGGTCATCCTGGAGCATGCTGGGAGTTGTAGTCCATCCATATAGTGTGTGTGCTCCTGGAGCATGCTGGGAGTTGTAGTCCATCCATATAGTGTGTGTGCTCCTGGAGCATGCTGGGAGTTGTAGTCCCTCCATATAGTGTGTGAGCTCCTGGAGCATGCTGGGAGTTGTAGTCCCTCCATATAGTGTGTGTGCTCCTGGAGCATGCTGGGAGTTGTAGTCCCTCCATATAGTGTGTGTGCTCCTGGAGCATGCTGGGAGTTGTGGTCCCTCCATATAGTGTGTGTGCTCCTGGAGCATGCTGGGAGTTGTAGTCCCTCCATGTAGTGTGTGTGCTCCTGGAGCATGCTGGGAGTTGTAGTCCCTCCTCTGGTCACTTACCTCTCCTCTCCTCAGTGCAGGACACTCTGTGCCTACCTCACGTCCTCCTCCTCAGAATCCACTAGTCATGTGACCCTGGGAGTGTGATGTCACTGAAGGGCGGGGCCTCCTCTGGTGGATGTTACAGTGAAGTTCCCAGTAGTGGATGTGATGTCACTGGTCACATGTTACTAGAGGTCATGTGACCGTGGGCGGGGTTACACTGTGTATTCTCCTCTATAGGCTCATACAGAAGATGGAGCGGCTCCTGTTCCTCTCATGTTTGTGTCTCAGTGATTAGTTAGGTTCAGTGAGCGAGCAGTGTACACGTGTAGTATTTCCAGGCTATAGCTGGGGGTTATACTCCTGTGTCCTGCTAAAGCTAAGAGTGAATCTTAATGTATTGTATGTTGTGTGGTGGTCTGTGCTGTAACACAGTATACGCTGTATGTATGCACCCTTGTAAATACTTCGCAAATGTATGTAATGTAAATGAGGAAGGATCCATAGGGAGCTATGTGCGATGCAGGGGTGCAGCGAGGAGAAGCCGGGTCCTATAGCATTGTCAGCTCTTGTGTCCCCCCTCATCCTCATAGACTGTAAGCTCTTGTGTCACCCCCTTATCCTCATAGACTGTAAGCTCTTGTGTCACCCCCTCATCCTCATAGACTCTAAGCTCTTGTGTCACCCCCTCATCCTCATAGATTGTAAGTTCTTGTGTCCCCTCCCTCATCCTCATAGACTGTAAGCTCTTGTGTCACCCCCTCATCCTCATAGACTGTAAGCTCTTGTGTCCCCCCTTCATCCTCATAGACTGTAAGCTCTTGTGTCCCCTCCCTCATCCTCATAGACTGTAAGCTCTTGTGTCACCCCTCATCCTCATAGACAGTAAGCTCTTGTGTCTCCCCTCATCCTCATAGACTGTAAGCTCTTGTGTCACCCCCCTCATCCTCATAGACTGTAAGCTCTTGTGTCACCCCCTCATCCTCATAGACTGTAAGCTCTTGTCTCCCCCTCATCCTCAGACTGTAAGCTCTTGTGTCACCCATTCATCCTCATAGACTGTAAGCTCTTGTGTCATCCCCTCATCCTCATAGACTGTAAGCTATTGTGTAACCCCTCACCCTCATAGACTGTAACCTTCTTGTGTCACCCCCTCACCCTCATAGACTGTAAGCTCCTTGTGTCACCCCCTCACCCTCATAGACTGTAAGCTCTTGTGTCACCCCCTCATCCTCATAGACTGTAAGCTATTGTGTCACCCCTCATCCTCGTAGACTGTAAGCTCCTTGTGTCACCCCCTCACCCTCATAGACTGTAAGCTCTTGTGTCACCCCCTCATAGACTGTAAGCTATTGTGTCACCCCTCATCCTCATAGACTGTAAATTCCTTGTGTCACCCCCTCACCCTCATAGACTGTAAGCTCATGTGTCACCTCCTCATGTAAGCTCTTGTGCGACCCCTTCATCTTAATAGACTATAACCTCTTTTGTCCCCCCCTCATTCTCATAGACTGTAAGCTCTTGTGCGACCCCCTCATCCTCATAGACTGTAAGCTCTTGTGTCACCCACTCATCCTCATAGACTGTAAGGTCTTGGGGCTTCCCCCTCATCCTCATAGACTGTAAGCTCTTGTGTCCCCCCCCCTCATCCTCATAGACTGTAAGCTCTTGTGCGACCCCCTCATCCTCATAGAATGTAAGCTCTTGTGTCCCCCCTCATCCTCATAGACTGTAAGCTCTTGTGTCACCCCTCATGCTCATAGACTGTAAGCTCTTGTGTCACCCCCTCATCCTCATAGACTGTAAGCTCTTGTGTCACCCCCTCATCCTCATAGACTGTAAGCTCTTGTCACCCCCCCCTCATCCTCATAGACTGTAAGCTCTTGTGTCACCCCCTCATCCTCATAGACTGTAAGCTCTTGTGTCACCCCCTCATCCTCATAGACTGTAAGCTCTTGTGTCACCCCCTCATCCTCATAGACTGTAAGCTCTTGTCACCCCCCCCTCATCCTCATAGACTGTAAGCTCTTGTGTCACCCCCTCATCCTCATAGACTGTAAGCTCTTGTGTCCCCCCTCATCCTCATAGACTGTAAGCTCTTGTGTCACCCGCTCATCCTAATAGACTGTAAGCTCTTGTGTCACCCCCTCATCCTCATAGACTGTAAGCTCTTGTGTCACCCCCTCATCCTCATAGACTGTAAGCTCTTGTGTCACCCCCCCTCATCCTCATAGACTGTAAGCTCCTTGTGTCACCCCCTCATCCTCATAGACTGTAAGCTCATGTGTCTCCCTCATCCTCATAGACTGTAAGCTCTTGTGTCACCCACTCATCCTCATAGACTGTAAGGTCTTGGGGCTTCCCCCTCATCCTCATAGACTGTAAGCTCTTGTGTCCCCCCCCCCTCATCCTCATAGACTGTAAGCTCTTGTGCGACCCCCTCATCCTCATAGAATGTAAGCTCTTGTGTCCCCCCTCATCCTCATAGCCTCTAAGTTCTTGTGTCACCCCCTCATAGACTGTAAGCTCTTGTGTCACCCCTCATCCTCATAGACTGTAAGCTCTTGTGTCACCCCTCATGCTCATACACTGTAAGCTCTTGTGTCACCCCTCATCCTCATAGACTGTAAGCTCTTGTGTCACCCCCTCATCCTCATAGACTGTAAGCTCTTGTCACCCCCCCCCTCATCCTCATAGACTGTAAGCTCTTGTGTCACCCCCCCCCTCATCCTCATAGACTGTAAGCTCTTGTGTCACCCCCCCTCATCCTCATAGACTGTAAGCTCCTTGTGTCACCCCCTCATCCTCATAGACTGTAAGCTCATGTGTCTCCCTCATCCTCATAGACTGTAAGCTCTTGTGTCACCCCTCATTCTCATAGACTGTGAGCTCTTTTGTCACCCCCTCATCCTCATAGACTGTAAGCTCTTGTGTCACCCCTCTCATCCTCATAGACTGTAAGCTCTTGTGTCACCCCCTCATCCTCATAGACTGTAAGTTCTTGTGTCACCCCCTCATCCTCATAGACTGTAAGCTCTTGTGCAACCCCCTCATCCTCATAGACTGTAAGGTCTTGTGCGACCCCCTCATCCTCATAGAATGTAAGCTCTTGTGTCCCCCCTCATCCTCATAGCCTCTAAGTTCTTGTGTCACCCCCTCATAGACTGTAAGCTCTTGTGTCACCCCCTCATCCTCATAGACTGTAAGCTCTTGTGCAACCCCCTCATCCTCATAGACTGTAAGCTCTTGTGCGACCCCCTCATCCTCATAGACTGTAAGCTCTTGTGTCACCCCCTCATCCTCATAGACTGTAAGCTCTTGTGTCCCCCCTCATCCTCATAGATTGTAAGCTCTTGTGTCACCCCCTCATCCTCATAGACTGTAAGCTCCTGTATCACCCCCCTCATCCTCATGGACTGTAAGCTCGTGTCACCCCTCATCCTCATAGACTGTAAGCTCTTGTGTCACCCCTCATCCTCATAGACTGTAAGCTCTTGTGTCACCCCTCTCATCCTCATAGACTGTAAGCTCTTGTGTCCCCCCTCATCCTCATAGACTGTAAGTTCTTGTGTCACCCCCTCATCCTCATAGACTGTAAGCTCTTGTGTCACCCCCTCATCCTCATAGACTGTAAGCTCTTGTGTCACCCCCTCCTTATAGACTGTAAGCTCTTGTGTCCTGCCTCATCCTCATAGACTGTAAGCTCTTGTGTCACCCCCTCATCCTCATAGACTGTAAGCTCTTGTGTCCCCCCTCATCCTCATAGACTGTAAGCTCTTGTGTCACCCCCTCCTTATAGACTGTAAGGTCTTGTGTCACCCCCTCATCCTCATAGACTGTAAGCTCGTGTCACCCCCTCATCCTCATAGACTGTAAGCTCTTGTGTCACCCCCTCATCCTCATAGACTGTAAGCTCGTGTCACCTCTTCATCCTCATAGACTGTAAGCTCTGTATATAGGACTACAGCTCCTCACTGTGCTGTATATAGGGCTACAGCTCCTCACTGTGCTGTATATAGGGCTACAGCTCCTCACTGTGCTGTATATAGGGCTACAGCTCCTCATTGTGCTGTATATAGGGTACAGCTACTCACTGTGCTGTATATAGGGTACAGCTCCTCACTGTGCTGTATTTAGGGCTACAGCTCCTCACTGTGCTGTATATAGGGCTACAGCTCCTCACTGTGCTGTATATAGGACTACAGCTCCTCACTGTGCTGTATATAGGGCTACAGCTCCTCATTGTGCTGTATATAGGGTACAGCTACTCACTGTGCTGTATATAGGGCTACAGCTCCTCACTGTGCTGTATATAGGGTACAGCTACTCACTGTGCTGTATATAGGGCTACAGCTCCTCACTGTGCTGTATATAGGGTACAGCTCCTCACTGTGCTGTATATAGGACTACAGCTACTCACTGTGCTGTATATAGGGCTACAGCTCCTCACTGTGCTGTATATAGGGTACAGCTCCTCACTGTGCTGTATATAGGACTACAGCTACTCACTGTGCTGTATATAGGGCTACAGCTACTCTCTGTGCTGTATATAGGACTACAGCTACTCACTGTGCTGTATATAGGACTACAGCTCCTCACTGTGCTGTATATAGGGCTACAGCTCCTCTCTGTGCTGTATATAGGGCTACAGCTCCTCTCTGTGCTGTATATAGGGCTACAGCTTTTCTCTGTGCTGTATATAGGGCTACAGCTCCTCACTGTGCTGTATATAGGGCTACAGCTACTCACTGTGCTGTATATAGGGCTACAGCTACTCACTGTGCTGTATATAGGACTACAGCTACTCACTGTGCTGTATATAGGGCTACAGCTCCTCACTGTGCTGTATATAGGGCTACAGCTCCTCACTGTGCTGTATATAGGACTACAGCTCCTCACTGTGCTGTATATAGGACTACAGCTACTCACTGTGCTGTATATAGGGTACAGATCCTCACTGTGCTGTATATAGGACTACAGCTACTCACTGTGCTGTATATAGGGCTACAGCTACTCACTGTGCTGTATATAGGGTACAGCTCCTCCCTGTGCTGTATATAGGGCTACAGCTCCTCATTGTGCTGTATATAGGGCTACAGCTACTCACTGTGCTGTATATAGGGCTACAGCTACTCACTGTGCTGTATATAGGGCTACAGCTACTCACTGTGCTGTATATAGGACTACAGCTCCTCGCTGTGCTGTATATAGGGTACAGCTCCTCACTGTGCTGTATATAGGGCTACAGCTACTCACTGTGCTGTATATAGGGCTACAGCTACTCACTGTGCTGTATATAGGACTACAGCTCCTCACTGTGCTGTATATAGGACTACAGCTCCTCCCTGTGCTGTATATAGGACTACAGCTACTCACTGTGCTGTATATAGGACTACAGCTACTCACTGTGCTGTATATAGGGCTACAGCTCCTCACTGTGCTGTATATAGGGCTACAGCTCCTCACTGTGCTGTATATAGGACTACAGCTACTCACTGTGCTGTATATAGGGCTACAGCTCCTCACTGTGCTGTATATAGGGCTACAGCTCCTCACTGTGCTGTATATAGGACTACAGCTCCTCACTGTGCTGTTTATAGGGCTACAGCTCCTCATTGTGCTGTATATAGGGTACAGCTACTCACTGTGCTGTATATAGGGCTACAGCTCCTCACTGTGCTGTATATAGGGTACAGCTACTCACTGTGCTGTATATAGGGTACAGCTCCTCACTGTGCTGTATATAGGGCTACAGCTCCTCACTGTGCTGTATATAGGGCTACAGCTCCTCACTGTGCTGTATATAGGACTACAGCTCCTCACTGTGCTGTATATAGGGCTACAGCTCCTCACTGTGCTGTATATAGGACTACAGCTACTCACTGTGCTGTATATTGGGCTACAGCTCCTCACTGTGCTGTATATAGGGCTACAGCTCCTCACTGTGCTGTATATAGGACTACAGCTCCTCACTGTGCTGTATATAGGGCTACAGCTCCTCATTGTGCTGTATATAGGGTACAGCTACTCACTGTGCTGTATATAGGGCTACAGCTCCTCACTGTGCTGTATATAGGGTACAGCTACTCACTGTGCTGTATATAGGGTACAGCTCCTCACTGTGCTGTATATAGGGCTACAGCTCCTCACTGTGCTGTATATAGGGCTACAGCTCCTCACTGTGCTGTATATAGGACTACAGCTCCTCACTGTGCTGTATATAGGGCTACAGCTCCTCATTGTGCTGTATATAGGGTACAGCTACTCACTGTGCTGTATATAGGGCTACAGCTCCTCACTGTGCTGTATATAGGGTACAGCTACTCACTGTGCTGTATATAGGGCTACAGCTCCTCACTGTGCTGTATATAGGGTACAGCTCCTCACTGTGCTGTATATAGGACTACAGCTACTCACTGTGCTGTATATAGGGCTACAGCTCCTCACTGTGCTGTATATAGGGTACAGCTCCTCACTGTGCTGTATATAGGACTACAGCTACTCACTGTGCTGTATATAGGGCTACAGCTACTCTCTGTGCTGTATATAGGACTACAGCTACTCACTGTGCTGTATATAGGACTACAGCTCCTCACTGTGCTGTATATAGGGCTACAGCTCCTCTCTGTGCTGTATATAGGGCTACAGCTCCTCTCTGTGCTGTATATAGGGCTACAGCTTTTCTCTGTGCTGTATATAGGGCTACAGCTCCTCACTGTGCTGTATATAGGGCTACAGCTACTCACTGTGCTGTATATAGGGCTACAGCTACTCACTGTGCTGTATATAGGACTACAGCTACTCACTGTGCTGTATATAGGGCTACAGCTCCTCACTGTGCTGTATATAGGGCTACAGCTCCTCACTGTGCTGTATATAGGACTACAGCTACTCACTGTGCTGTATATAGGGCTACAGCTCCTCACTGTGCTGTATATAGGGCTACAGCTACTCACTGTGCTGTATATAGGACTACAGCTACTCACTGTGCTATATATAGGGTACAGATCCTCACTGTGCTGTATATAGGACTACAGCTACTCACTGTGCTGTATATAGGGCTACAGCTACTCACTGTGCTGTATATAGGGCTACAGCTACTCACTGTGCTGTATATAGGGCTACAGCTACTCACTGTGCTGTATATAGGACTACAGCTCCTCACTGTGCTGTATATAGGACTACAGCTCCTCACTGTGCTGTATATAGGACTACAGCTCCTCCCTGTGCTGTATATAGGACTACAGCTACTCACTGTGCTGTATATAGGACTACAGCTACTCACTGTGCTGTATATAGGGCTACAGCTCCTCACTGTGCTGTATATAGGGCTACAGCTCCTCACTGTGCTGTATATAGGACTACAGCTCCTCACTGTGCTGTATATAGGGCTACAGCTCCTCACTGTGCTGTATATAGGGCTACAGCTCCTCACTGTGCTGTATATAGGACTACAGCTCCTCACTGTGCTGTATATAGGACTACAGCTACTCACTGTGCTGTATGTAGGACTACAGCTACTCACTGTGCTGTATATAGGACTACAGCTACTCACTGTGCTGTATATAGGACTACAGCTACTCACTGTGCTGTATATAGGACTACAGCTACTCACTGTGCTGTATATAGGACTACAGCTACTCACTGTGCTGTATATAGGGTACAGCTACTCACTGTGCTGTATATAGGGTACAGCTACTCACTGTGCTGTATATAGGACTACAGCTACTCACTGTGCTGTATATAGGGTACAGCTCCTCACTGTGCTGTATATAGGGCTACAGCTACTCACTGTGCTGTATATAGGGCTACAGCTACTCACTGTGCTGTATATAGGACTACAGCTCCTCACTGTGCTGTATATAGGGTACAGCTACTCACTGTGCTGTATACAGGGGACAGCTCCTCACTGTGCTGTATATAGGGCTACAGCTCCTCACTGTGCTGTATATAGGACTACCGCTACTCACTGTGCTGTATATAGGACTACAGCTCCTCACTGTGCTGTATTATAGGGCTACAGCTCCTCACTGTGCTGTATATAGGGGCTACAGCTCCTCACTGTGCTGTATATAGGGCTACAGCTCCTCACTGTGCTGTATATAGGGTACAGCTCCTCACTGTGCTGTATATAGGGTACAGCTCCTCACTGTGCTGTATATAGGGCTACAGCTCCTCACTGTGCTGTATATAGGGCTGCAGCTCCTCACTGTGCTGTATATAGGGTACAGCTCCTCACTGTGCTGTATATAGTGTACAGCTGCTCACTGTGCTGTATATAGGGTACAGTATTTGCAGTGTTGACAGCTCTCTCTCACCTCCTGCACCAGATCCTGACTGATCGCCGTCCATTCCTGCACAATCACTGCTGCATCGTGTCACAATTTGTTGGTTTTTGTTTGTCCCCCGTCTCTTGATGATTGACCACAAGTTCTCAATGGGAATAAGATCCGGGGAGTTTCCAGGCCATGGACCCAAAATCTCTATGTTTTGTTCCCGGAGCCATTTAGTTCCCCCCTTTGCTTTATGGCAGGTGCTCCATCATGCTGGAGGAGGCTCTGCTCATCACCATCTGCTCCTGGAGGGTTGGGAGAAGTTGCTCTTGGAGGACATTCTGCTCCATTCTTTATTCATGGAGGTGTTTTTAGGCAAGACTGTGAGAGAGCTGATTCCCTTGGCTGAGAAGCCCCCCCCCCCCACACATGAATGGTTGCCGGATGCTCTACAGTTGGCATGAGACAAGACTGGTGGTATCACTCACCTTGTCTTCTCCCAACAAGCTGTTTTCCAGATGTTCCAAACAATCGGAAAGAGGATTCATCAGAGACAATGCCTTTACCCCAGTCCTCAGCAGTCCACTCCCTGTACCTCCTGCAGAATATCTGTCTGTCCCCCAGTCCTCAGCGTCCACTCCCTGCACCTCCTGCAGAATATCCGTCTGTCCCTGATGTGTTTTCTGGAGAGAAGCGGCTTCTGTGCTGCCCTCCTGGACACCAGGCCTTGCTCCAGGAGTCTCGGCAGTGTCACAGTGCGTGCAGATGCCTCACACCTGCTGCTGCCATTCCTGAGCTCTGCGATGCTGGGAGCCCCATCCCCAAGCTGAGACACTTGTAAGAGATGCTCCTGGCACTTGCTGGTCCTTCTTGGGCCCTGGAGCCTTTTTGGTAACAATGGAACCTCTCTCTTTGAATCCCTTGATGATGCGATAGATCGGTGACTGAGGTGACATCTTTCTAGCTGCGATACTCTTACCTGTTCGGCCAGTTTTGTGCAGTGCAATGATGACTGCACGTGTTTCTTTAGAGATAACCATGGGTAACAGAAGAGAAACAATGATGCCAAGCACCAGCCTCCTTGTAAAGTGTCCAGTGGTGAGATTCTTACTTAATCCTGACAGATTGATCTCCAGCCCTTTCCTCATCAGCCCCCGCACCTGTGTTACTGAAGACATCACTGACACCATGTTACCTGTTCCTTTTAAGGCGCCTGCAATGAAGTTGAAATGTGTTTGGGGGGGAAAAGTTTATTTTCTAGGCAAATATTGACTTAAGCTGATCACTCTTTATAACATTCTGGAGTAGATGCAAATTGCCATTATAAAACATAATGCAATAGACTTTGTATTATTCTCAAACCTTTTGCCCATGACTGTAAGGGCACGGAAACTGTGCTCGGAAGCTTCCGTCCTGCCCAGCTACTCCCATCCATCACCATGTGCCGACGCCACCTTGGCCGGCCGAAAGCTCTGTGGAGGAGGAGCTCTGACTGCTGTGGGGGCACTTACGCCGCCTGGTGTTGCTGCCCCTGGAGCCTTGGTGCAACGTCCTTCTGACTTGCGGTAAGTGTCTCGGGTCGTGGGCACACCCCTGCCTCCTCTCTCTGGCCCCAAGCTCCCTGCTCTGCTTCCTTACCTCTCCACGTTCCTGCTCTGCTACATACAGCTCGGTGCATGCGTCCCTACCACCCAAGGCGTGCATGCGCCGGCACTCGAAGTCTTGAAGGGCCAGCGCATTGCTGATTTTTCAATTGCCTTTTTCCAACCTTGCTGCCGTTAAATTGTTTCAAACTTGCCCAATTTTAACATTTTGCACAATTTCAGGTTTTGAGGTATTTATTAATTTTCTGTGCAAAAAGGACGAAAATTGAGCAGATATTACACAAAGGTGCATCTAGTGCAGTGTATTCACACACAGCTGATAATGTAACACCGCACTATAACTCCCTATACACACAGACATCTGCCTGATGATAAAGCTCCCCCTATAGATGTGTATGAGGGGCCCCAGACGCTCCTCGCTCCCCCCTGCATCACACATGGCTCCCTATGGATCCTTCCTGATGACTGAGAGGAACAGGAGCGGCTCCATCTTCTGTGTCCCGGGCAGTCGCCTCATGTACAAGGCTGTGACGTCACATCAGTCTCCAGGAGCCTATAGGAGAGGAGGAGGATCTGATAACCCCGCCCATACATTATCAGTCACATGACCTCTAGTAACATGTGACCAGTGACATCACACTCACTACTGGTAACTTCACTGTATCATCCACCAGAGTAGGCCCCGCCCCTCAGTGACATCACACTCCCAGGGTCACATGACTAGTGAATAATGAGCAGGAGGACGTGTGTGAGGAGAGAAGAGGTAAGTGACCAGAGGAGGGACTACAACTCCCAGCATGCTCCAGGAGCTCACACACTATATGGAGGGACTACAACTCCCAGCATGCTCCAGGAGCACACACACTATATGGAGGGACTACAGCTCCCAGCATGCTCCAGGAGTACACACTATATGGAGGGACTACAGCTCCCAGCATGCTCCAGGAGCACACATACTATATGGAGGGACTACAACTCCCAGCATGCTCCAGGAGCACACACACTATATGGAGGGACTACAACTCCCAGCATGCTCCAGGAGCACACACACTATATGGAGGGACTACAACTCCCAGCATGCTCCAGGAGCACACACACTATATGGAGGGACTACAACTCCCAGCATGCTCCAGGAGCACACACACTATATGGAGGGACTACAACTCCCAACATGCTCCAGGAGTGCACACACTATATGGAGGGACTACAACTCCCAGCATGCTCCAGGAGCACACACACTATATGGAGGGACTACAACTCCCAGCATGCTCCAGGAGCACACACACTATATGGAGGGACTACAACTCCCAGCATGCTCCAGGGGCACACACTCTATATGGAGGGACTACAACTCCCAGCATGCTCCAGGAGCACACACTATATGGAGGGACTACAACTCCCAGCATGCTCCAGGAGCACACACTATATGGAGGGACTACAACTCCCAGCATGCTCCAGGAGCACACACACTATATGGAGGGACTACAGCTCCCAGCATGCTCCAGGAGTACACACTATATGGAGGGACTACAGCTCCCAGCATGCTCCAGGAGCACACATACTATATGGAGGGACTACAACTCCCAGCATGCTCCAGGAGTTCACACACACTATATGGAGGGACTACAACTCCCAGCATGCTCCAGGAGTTCACACACACTATATGGAGGGACTACAACTCCCAGCATGCTCCAGTAGTGTATGTGACAATGGCATGAAGTGTGTGGTATTCCCGGGTTGTATTCTCCACTATGGCACAGCGGTGTCTTTCCTGAAGTTAAACAACTGTAAGGGGTCACAGGTGCACTCGTGCCTCTCTCTGTGCCCCAGCGATCTCCCAGGATCACTCACTTCTGCTCTCCTTCTGGTGGTCCGGTGCGTACATCTGTGTCTCTTAGGGTGCACGCACTCCGGCTCCCGGAGATTTAAAGGGCCAGCGCACCTGTGTTTGGTTGACCACTTATAATAAAGCCTGACCTCTCCCTTGACACCCAGTCGGATCCTTGTGCCTCACAGCCCTTTGTCTGAAGCCCTTTGCTTGTATTCCGAATTCCCGTTGTGACCCCAGTTCCGTTATTGACTCTGATCCCGTGCTGCCTGTCCCTGACCACCAGTTTGCCTGATAATTCTGCACTTCGCATTGACCACCACCGCGTCTGTGGAGCCACCTGGTGGTACCACGTCGCAGTAAGTCCAACCCGCTTTGCGGCAGGCTCTGGTGAAAACCGGGCACCACTTAGACTCCGGTCCCAGGTGTCGGCTTGCGCCATCGTCTGCGGTGGTCCAGCGGATCCTCTACCCCTGGTGCCTGACAATGTGCCCCACCGATCCTTCTATCAATACCTACACTATTCAAAGGAGTGGCACTGACAGTTAGGACCCTCTCTTTTTTGGGGTTATTGAGGCCTTATGTCCGCACTGTACAACCTTCTGCTACCAAACTACCTGCAGAAATCCCCCCTACAGGCATCAATGGGGAAAGCATCTAATACTCCTGCTAATCCGCAGAGCAAAGAAATCTCCCGCTCTCCTGCGGAAAATAGGGGCACAGGACAATGCAATGTGCCCTGAGTGTGGGGTAGATGAGGACGATTAATACATATGTTTTGGGGATGCACTAGACTTGGACCACACTGGAACGAGGCGCTAACACTAATCAGAGAAGTTTGCTCCTTGAATGTCCATAATCTTCATCTCCGTATTCTTTTTTGTTTGATTGTAATTGTTTGAATTCTCCTAATGTATCACTGATGTTTTTACTGGAACTGTATTACAGTATCTGCTATTAGTGAGGAGCGGCACAGTCCAGCGCCATCCCTCCTCCCTCAGTCCAGTGACCTCCCCTCCAGTGTCTGGAGAATCCCCATCTGTCACATCACACATGTCATGGACACAATTGCTTCATATAGAGTTTGCTCTTAGTTCTTCTCATGTTTCCTCAGGTTCTATAGATCCAGGACTCCCAGAGGTTTCTCCTAAAGATGATCCTTTCCATCAATGATCCACCAGGGATCCGGGAGAAGGACAGAGAGCAGATGGCGGCCCGGATCCTGGAGCTCACCCTGGAGATGATCTCCTTGATAACCGGAGAGGTGAGAGTCTCCCAGGACACGGCTCTTATCTCTAGGAATAACAGCGGGAAATGGCTGGAGAGGTGAAGGATTCTTAGGATCTATGTAGTGATCAGTGTCTCCCCATACACAGGATTACACAGTAGTGAAGAAGTCGTCTGGTGAGTGTGTGACCCCCCGTGTGTCAGGAGGATGGACACAGAGCCCCATCACCGAGCCTCCACCTCATTCACTGATACATGAGCAGAAGATCCTAGAACTTACCTCCAGGATCACTGAGCTGCTGAGCGGAGAGGTGAGCGCTGCCGGGAATGCTGGGACATTGTACAATAACACAAGGGAGGTGTCTGGGTGATGACTGTGTCATTGTGGGTGTCAGGTTCCTATAAGGTGTCAGGACGTCACTGTCTATTTCTCCATGGAGGAGTGGGAGTATATAGAAGGACACAAGGACCAGTACAAGGACATCATGATGGAGGACCACCAGCCCCTCACATCACCAGGTAAGAGGAGACCTTCCTGATTATAGAGGACAGAGCAGGTGTGAGGTCACCTCCTCCATCATCTCATCATCACATATAGACAATGTATCAGTCACTGTGTATATTTCCTATAGATGGATCCAGTCAGAGAAATCCACCAGAGAGATGTCCCCGTCCTGGAGATTCCCGAGATATTACACAGGAACCAGAGAGATGTCCCAGTCCTGGAGATTCCCAGGATATTACACAGGAACCAGAGAGATGTCCCAGTCCTGGAGATTCCCGAGATATTACACAGGAACCAGAGAGATGTCCCAGTCCTGGAGATTCCCGAGATATCAAAGAGGAACCAGAGAGATGTCCCAGTCCTGGAGATTCCCGAGATATTAAAGATGAGCCGGAGGAGAACGTCCCACTGGATCATCAGGTAGATGGAGCTGAGGTTCCTGTGAATCCTCTATAGATGGATGTAATGAAGCTACTGACCTTCTCCAGCAGCAGTGGGTGGAGGGTCTATGGGGAGATGTTGGTTGGACATAACTATAAATGGTAGAAGAGCAGGAGAAGTGAATAATCTTCTCCCTGGTGTCCATGAGTCTCCACCTCAGGATCGGGTCACATCGGGTTATGCAGTAATATAACCGGGACATTGATGTTGATGTGTAAAATATTGGGATGAATGTGGATCCCGTCTCCTCCTGCAGGAGATTATTCCCCTTAGTTCCTGGTTCTGGAGGTTTCTGTCCATCACTTGGATATAAGAGAATCTCTGGAGACATTTCCTTGTTTTCTCAGGTCCTTCATGTTGGATCTTTCCAGGAAAGTTGTGGTGGAAGGAGGAGCGGAGAGGAAATCCCCTCATCAGTGACAGAGGAGGGTAAGAGCCTTTCATGTATCTTGTGGGTTATTCTTCCCTTTTATGTATAAGTGGAGACACCTAATTTTATCACAAAAAACTGGGAAAATAAAGTGTCCAGCATCCTCTCCTCATTAATACAATGTCCACAGCAGTCCACCCCCCCCCCCCCAAACGATTGAAGTGTCCAGCAGAGCAATTCCCCCAATAATGGAATGATCAGCCCAGCCCCCTTCATAAGTACTCACCCGTCCTTTTTCCTCCACCTATCCTCTTCTGGTCAGCCTGTGAGCCCTCACCATATACCCGGGGTTAAAAAAATGTAAACATTTTTTACAAAAAATAATAGTTTCTTTATTTTGCCATATTCTGACGCTAATAACTTTTTCAAATTTCAGTTTACGAGGTGTGTAAGGTGTTATTTTTTTGCTGACCTTTTCATTGCTACCATTTTGGGGACTGTACAATCGCGTTTTATGAAACGTACAATGGGCGAGATGTACCAATCAGTCTATACCAAGAACCTTGAGGGATTTGCACCTGAAATGCCCTGCACCACATTTACTGTCTAGTTCTACTGTGCACTGGTCTAAAGACCCAAATATTAATACATCTTCCCTCACTGTGGCATCCATGTGCCGTCCGTATTTGGGGATCAGTTGCTAGGTGACACTCCAAGGAGTTGAGGCACACTACAGCGTCATTTGTCACCCTCCTTTTTTTTCGTGGGTGCATGCGTAAATGAATAATTTCTGCTAACCACTGAGATATCAATGGTAGATTGTTATTGCCATTTCTTAGGTCTTAACGACCTGAAGAAGATGACGGGTGAGGGACTTATATTTGGTTGCCGACATCTCAAACATGAGCAGGAGATTAACCTCAGGGGTGTTCAGGATAATGGAACCTGTGACCTTATGCATGCAGGAAATTATTGTAGACCAGAAAGGGGAGAAGTGACTTAGTACCCTCGCTGACCCGGCATCGCCAACAGATATCTGGGACCTCATGGTACTAATTGTGCAGGAGATGGCACTCTGTACCATTTAGTCAGGATCTTGTCACTTGTCTCCTGTTGCCTGGTGGTGATCACAGACATGCCACCCATGGCTTACAGTAAGAAGATGGGGGGGGGGGAGTAGACTTCGAAGAGGTTAGCATTTTGTACAGTAAGGAGTGGAAGTGGAGGCCGAGCACACCTAAATATTCTGACAGAGCATAGGAAAGGTTAGCATGATGTCATAGAAGTGTCTGAATTGGTTATATTGGAGATGGTGTTTTGTGGTGATAGGCGCATAAGGAACCAGGAACTGTAGAGGTTGGAGAGTCGAATCCGCTAGCACATGGGAGAACCTAAGGGGTTTCTTACGGGAGCCATTGACAAATGAACCACTTGTCATTCCAGATTGAAAAGTGAGATTGTCCATAATCTAAAGCAAGGGTCCTTTTGGGTCGATCAGGGAATCATCCCCTTCAGAATCCACGAGCAATAGTGAAGGAAGTGGGTGTACAGTCTTGGATATCTGGGAACCAAGTCCAGGGAATGGTGGAAAGCGCTTTGGGACATATTCCTCGTGCCAAAGTTACCCACGTCTTGGATGTTTTATTATGAAAAAAATCCAGAAGGCAGATAAGCTGCAGCTTGATAGTAAAAGTAGCAGTCTGGCAATCCCCCCCCCCTATCCTTGGAACAGACTTGTATGTACCGTTTAACCCAGAGGGACCCAGACAAAGGATGTTAAGCATTTTTGGACCTTCGTCAGGGCCAGGATTATAAAGATCGGGATGTTTTGTATGGGGTTGAGCAGGCTGCGTAAGAAAGTCACCTTGACATTTTCTAGTCGCCTAAACCAGTAGAATTCTTTCTTTTCCCGTGTCGCCAGGTCTTCTATAAATCTGGGCAATAGGGGGTGAAATTTTTCCCTAGGTATCTAATACCACTCCCATACAAAAGGAAAACCAGAACGTATGGAAGGAACGATGATGGAAGGGAGCTTTCACTAAGACATGTTGACCTTAAAGTTGGAACAATGGCCGGAGTTGTCCAATCCGGTCATCGGGGTAGGAAGGGAGGATAGGGGATCTGATGTGGCCCCCAGGAGTTGTTCCATTATCAGTATATAGAGAAGTGTGGAGAGAGGACACTCCTTGCAAGTGCCATTGTGGATGGACGAAGGGTCTGAGAAGATACCATTGATATTGAGCTTAGCTGATGGCATGTAGTAGAGGGATAGTGCTTTGGATGTAATGATTGGGGCAAGTCCAATATTGGAGAAGGTCTGTCTGGGGGAAGGCCATGAGATCCTATGAACGGCCTATTCGGCATCAAGGAGAGGTTCATCAGGTATTTTGTTGGTCTAGGCATGGTGCATTATGTCCAGGGTTTTGGGGAGTTGTTGCGGGCCTCCCTACCTGGAACAAAACCCACTTGATCTTTGTTAATAAGAGCAGATAACAAGAGTTTTTTTTATAGATTTTTAAAGGAAATGTTTAACAAACTTCACATACACCTACAGACACCCTGTCACCATGGCAAGAAAAAGTATAATATGCATCCGAAACGGTGAAACAGTAGAGAACAGGGAGGTGGTTTGAACCAATTCAGTTGTTACGTCTGCTTCTGTTCTCTTTGTCGATCAAGTTTTGTTGTAGGGATTATAGCTGTGTATGATGATGTTGGACAGTGTCCTGCTGCAATTCCAGGCTTAGGTAAGTAGAAGATTGCTCCTGATATAAGTCATCCACTCTCTTGGTCACAGATGTAATATCGGAGGGAAGACTGGCAAACTCTTGTCTTCATTCTGCCATGATTTGGGAAGCGAATTGCGATGTATCCTCTTTACTAGGTAAAAAGGAAAGTAAGGCTTTAATATCCTGCACTGTAGGGAGTGTATCTTCCTGAGTTTGACGTTAGAGAGGGCGAGGGCCTGATGGAAGACTGAGGATTCCCAGGAAAGACAGAGGTAGGGGCCATGATAGAGGATGAGGAGAATATAATGGGTGAAGCTGAGTTCTCTGCAATGGTGGATTATTCTGAGGCCCTGGCCTTGGTGGGTGTAGGGTTGAGACTGAGGGAGGCCAAGGGCCCAGGAGAGGAGGCCTGAGAACAGGGGAAGGCCCAGGGATGGCTGGCTGCAGGTGAGGGTTTAGAGGTTGGGTAGGAGCTTCAGCGCTGGTACGTGGTGCCCATTAGTGAGGTGAAAGCGGAGGCAGGGTGAGAGTTGGGCGCTTGGCCACTGAGGTTGAGTTTTGCTGGTGGAGCCCTGGTGGGCACACTGCTGACCGCTGGCATATGCAAGATGGCCACCTGACTCCGGTGTATCACTGCTCCAGTGGATAGAGCTTGTAGATCCTGCTGTGATGTAGGTAGAACCGCGAAAGCAAGTACTGGGAGAGGTAGTCGTAAGATGTGGAGCTCCTCGATCTATACGTTCTGCTATTGGAAGGGAGATCAGAGGTGGAGTGGATGAAGAGCGGTCGCCAATGGTGGCAGTATGCGCGAGGGAAGGTCTGGCATCTTCTGATGAAGGGATAACCAGGGACTGAGAAACACTTCCCCAGTTTGATGAAAAAAATGTGATGGGGTACAGAGGAGTTTGGACCGATGCGTCCTCACACTTTCATGTTCAGACCATGAACCAGGCAATTGCAATTTACCTCATTTCACATTCTGCAAATTCTCACATGAATATGATGCCTAATATATGTGAATTGTCACGGCCGTACTCATGATCCTCGGTACAGATCGCGGGTACACCCGTGTCCTCCTACGTGGCGCCTTGTCTTCCCCGTCCCCTACTCACCTCTCCAGGCAAATTGCTCGGGTCCCGGCATGTAGGCCGCACGCCTCCTTCCCTCCAGGCCGCGCACGCCCTAGCAGCGGGGGCGCCGACTTCTCAGGACTTATAGGGCCAGCGTCCTCCTGATTGGAGTTCGGTAACCCGGCCTCACCCCTTAGAATCCGGCACCTCCCTTCACTCCCTGACGGATCTTCTCATAGGATCTCTTATGGTTTCCATACCAGGCTTCCCAAATATGTGTAGAAATATAGAAGGGTCATTTTTTGTAATGTGAAGTCAAAACTCAGTTGAGTTTCTCTAAGTCTATCAAATGACCACTCCATAAAGCTTGTTGCTTGGTTGCTGTAGATTATGGATTATGCACAATATGTATAATCATCTATACAGTCTCTGTATTTGACCACCAGCAGAAGCACAGGACTCCTCCTGTCATAAACCTGTTCAGTTTTTGGAGATGACTCCACACACTCCTGCGTTTGCAGCAAGCATAGAAGCTGGGTCTTATTGTCTTCAGTACTGCTGATGGGAAGGCAGAGACCCTTTTGGATATGCTCACCCAGGTTAAGGTGGTTGGATCCATGAAGATGGGCAACCAGGTTCTGGCAGAGCTATGGTCTCGGTTGAGCGCAATCCTATAGCCCTTCAGGGAGTACTTCGACAACAAGCATGGAAAGACTGAGTTGCCTATACAGCAAGTGGATCCCACAAACGCATTCCCCCACCGATCCACCATTCAGCGTATAAGGTCTCCCTGGAGGTGCAGCATCACATCATGTACCAAGAGATTGACAAAATGCTAAAGCTGTTGGTCATCCAAGCGTCCAGCTACGCCTGCGTCTCACCTGTACTCGTTGATCCAAAGAAAGACCAGACCTCATGGTTCTGCATGAACTACAGATGGCTCACGTTATCATGGTCACCATGATGGCGAGTTGGCTGATGTTCCCCACTATAGCACCCTGGCAAAGACCCTAACACATCATAAAAAAAGAAGCTGCCATATGCAATCAATTGGAGAAAAAATTTGTTACTGCCTCCTGGCCACTGAAGACTGGGTTGTCGCCTACTCAACAATGGAGAAGTTATGGCTGGTGTTTGTTTGGGCCCTGTAGCATGGTGCCACTTCACTGGGAGATGGACCACAATCCCCTCAGCTGGTTACACACCATATCTGGTTCCAAAATGTGTTTACCACTAGAAGGGGCATGACTACAGTAACACTGATGGGTTGTCCCTGCAGTAGGAGGTAGTGGAAGGGCGCGGGTAACACAGGGAAGTGTTGTCCCCTAGTCTCTAGCTCTTAAGGGGGGGAGGGGGTTGAGAATAGTGCAGATGAAGGCTCAAAATAGGACCTTATTTGCATGCATATCTCTCCCGCAGGGGGTCTGACCTCGAAGGCTTTGAGAAGTGGATTTTCACATGTTGTATAGGGTCAATAGAGAGGTTTTTTTTCGAGTAGAACAGCTAAACTTTGTGAAGACACAACTTTATAAGGGAGTTATGGCGTGTCATAGCCGGGTATTGGCTATATTTCTGGAATTTGCGAAGCAGGACATATGACCACCTGGCTCTCCATTTGTATTGAAACCATCGGATATGGAGACACACGGGAAGCATAGATGCTGGGTCTTCTTGGCATCGGTACCGCTGTTCCATCATCTTGCATTAAGGAGTCTGACCTATCCCAGGTTCAGTGATTTGGCTCTCTGTGGGGAGAAGCCCTAGCAGCCTCCCAGGGGCACGGAATGTCCAAAAAGGGTGTTAAAGCTCCTCTACCACCACATTTAGGGGAGGTAGACTGTCACCAAATACATGCTTGTTTCTCTAGGCATTGAGTGGGGGGAGTCCTGCCACGTTCCAGCATGTCTACTACACGAAAATAAAGACTTTATAACTTCATGCAAATGTGACGGAGGCGCTCCACCTTCCACCAGCCGAGCGCCTCCTGTCTCTGTCCGTAGAAAAAATATGCACGCTCCCTCATTGGTGGTATATGTCCATTAAAATCTTGAGAGTCTTTATTGTCTTCTGGGGGAGATTCCGGGTCCTCCAGTTTCATCCCACATTCCAAACATACTGGTATGTTGATTAGATGGTGAGCCCCATGGGACAGGGACTGATTTGGCAAATACATATTATTATGTTGACCTGCATCATACCAAAGAAACCTGACACTGGTCTACTCACTCATCTCCCGGTGGTGCAACACAGTGGGGCACATTTACTTACCCGGTCCTGATGCGATCCCCGCGGCGCGTTCTCCGTCGAGGATTCGGGTCTTCCGGCGATTCACAAAGGTAGTGCGCCCGATGTCCACCAGATGTCGCTGGTTCGCCGGAGTTCACCATCCTATTCTGGGTGCAGGTAAGCGCGTGTCAAGCCACACTTTTTTTTTTTTTTTTAAATACCACGGTTTTTCAGAATCTGTCGGGTTCTCTGACGGCCACGCCCCCCAATTTCCGCCGCATGCATGCCGGCGCCAATGCGCCACAATGCGATCACGTGCGCCAAAAAACGCGTGCGCAATTCCGATAATTTTCTGGAAACCCGACGAAAAAGAGCGATTCGGACCCTTAGTAAATGAACCCCAGTGTCGCTTCTGCCCAGCAAGGAGATCTCTACTCATCGAGCTGTTTAACCACTTAACTGCCACGATCAAGCGTGATTGCATGCAACTAAGGAGAGAGTCATAGGATTCCCACCGTCACTCCCCTGGTCCCCTGTAAAATGATTGCGGGGTGTCTGCATGGCAGCCGGAGGTGAGATGAAGACTTCCATCTCTGCCATCTATGGTGGCCTATAAGGCGGTGAAACACTAACTGATACAATACATTGCAGTACAAAAATAGTGGAATGTATTGTATGAGGGATCAAGCTATCCCCAGTGTACGACCAAAAGTGGGACAGTAAAAAAAAACAAAGAAATGTTTTAAAATAAAAAATTCAAAAATAAAAACAAAAAATATCATATTTTGCGTTAAATAAAATAATAAAATCTAAGCCACAAAATTGGTATTGTTCCGTCCGTAGCAACCTTGGTTAAGCAGATATTACATTATTATACCCATATTGCGATGGGTATAAGAAATAAAAAAAAAAAACTAATTCAAAACAGCAATTTTAGTGCCTTTTACCTCGTAAACATATGGAAAAGAAAGCCATCAAAATGTCAATGAACAAGCCCAAATAATCCTCTTGTGATTGAGGAATCAAACCAACCGAGCTCTCAGAACATGGCGACTGCAATTGTGTTTCCTTGAAAAACTTTATTTTCTGCTAAAGTAGTAAAGCTTAAGTCTTACTACTGCACCTGATTGGTGTCTCCTTCATCGCACTAACCTACAGAATAAGTGTCAGGTCTGATGTCCTCTGCGGTGAACTGCATAAAAGTTTTAGTTATAAAACAAGTGGCCAAACAGCTGTGTTACTCTGCTGCCCACTTATGCTCAAGTTTCCTGAAGGCCATTTTTGTCCGTGTTCTTGACTTGACCTTGATGAGCTGCGCATTGTCCTTCACGAGGATGAGATCAGACACAATGGCTGGACTAATGCTGTTATACAAATACTTGGTGTCCACCAGGGAGTTACATGGAGCTGCTATAGGACTTGGAGAGGAAACTGCAGAAGATTACACCAAAACTCTCCCTGCTGCCCCCGCGGGGTGACTGAAGTGGGAAGACCTGCCGGCAGCCATGAGGAGGAGACCAGCAGTGAGGACCAGACACAGACTGCAGGAGGGGAGCCCAAATCACTTCCGCAATTCTACCTTATTATAACAGGCAAGAAATCCACTTAACGTCCATAGTAGCTATATAGTAGTACAGTTATCCTGTATATACGGCTGCCCGGGGCTTCTACCACTCGTTTTACTGGTTTTCTAGGATTTCTAGGTTCCGCTCCAGCCTGAGATGGGCATCTCCTGGTTAGACAACCCTCTTATGTCTTGGAAGTAGAAGAATCCGGCTTCTTATGAGTTGATTATATTTTTTTATTTTTGGATTTTAATTGAATTATTCGTCCAATGAATATTCATGATCTTTCTCTCCATAGATGACTGTATGTTACTGACTGGCTGCTTTACTTCTGCTTGTAACTAGGAAAAGGAAACCTCCAATACTGATTTCTTGGTTATATTTTCCAGGAGATGAAAGTACAAGAGGTTCCCATGGACGTCACCCCTCATCTCCTTGTGGTGAAGTAGAAGATAATCAGTCACATCTTTCCACAGAGGAGGGAAATCATGGAGATAAGAGGCAGTTTTCATGTCCGATATGTGAGAAGCCTCTTAGTCAAGAATCAAATCTTCTCATTCATCTTCAAAGTCATCGAGAGGGAAAAAATTATTCATGCTCAAAGTGTGAAAAAACTTTTCCCAGAAATTAAGTCTTGATCAACATGTGAGAATTTGCAAAGGAGAGAAGCGATTTTTATGTAACGAATGTGGGAAATATTTCAGCCGTAATTCACAGCTGGTGAAACATCTGAGAACTCACACAGGGGAGAAGCCATTCTCATGCACTGAATGTGGGAAATGTTTTGATCGGAAAACAAATCTTGTTCAACATCAGAGAATTCACACAGGAGTGAAACCATTTTCATGTCCAGAATGTGGGAAATGTTTTAATAAGAAATCAAATCTTTTTATACATCAGAGAATTCACACAGGGCAGAAGCCGTTTCTATGTATTGAATGTGGAAAACGTTTCTGCGATAATTCAGGGCTTGTTAGACACTGGAGAATTCACACCGGGGAGAAGCCATTTTCTTGTAATAAATGTGAAAAATGTTTTACCCAGCAATCATCACTTATTCAACATCAGAGAAGTCACACAGGGGAGAAGCCATTTTTATGTAGTGATTGCGGAAAATATTTCTGCGATAATTCGGGGCTTTTAAAACACCGGAGAACTCACACAGGGAAGAAGCCATTTTCATGTAACAAATGTGAAAAATGTTTTACCCAGCAATCCTCTCTTGTCCGACACCAGAGAATTCACACAGGAGAGAGAGACTATGAATGAATATCATCTGTTTAGATTTCTATGGTCGGATTTTCCTTCCTTGTGTCACTGCTTCTGATGGCTGCAGCATACGTTTTCTAAAAGCTAAGTGACATGGGCACAGACCAATCCTTTTCAATAAAATATATATTTCTTGACCTGTTCAGGAATATTGGCCTTATTTATGTGACTTGTACATGTAATATATCACATCCTTTGTGTTTTGGTGATGGAAAAGCTTTGCCGGTGTCTACCAATAAATATGTATATTGTTCCCCCATATTTCTTGTATCAGTCTGTGTAAAAGGCAATAAGTGTGTTATATCCTACATGGAGGCTCGTCCCCCTCTGTACCAGCTCATGGTAACAGCTCCAAAAATATATTTTCAGGGAACCTGTCCCACTATTTTAGCTCTACGTCTACAGCAGGAGGCGGCTTGTGTCTCGGTCTCCTCGGTACATTTTTCCTCTCCTCACCATCCCCCTTCTCCGCCTCCTCAATGCACATGACCCGAAGAGGGGAGGGAGCTGGATGAGTGTGGAGGAGAGGAGTGAAGGCATGAGGAGCACGGCCATCGTTGGGGGGTTTAGTGGCACTGTGTTTAGGGGACCTGGACTACCAGGGGACCTGGGCCCCCCAGAGTCCTGTGATTAGTATTGGGATGCCATCCCAGCAGGTGATTTGTGTATAGGACATTATTTATTTGCGATGTATAGACTGGTTTTTTTTACATATGTACGGCCCAGGTCTCCTCTGCATCACGCCCTCCGCCCTTCTGTTACGTTATATATAACCGCGAAAATAGAGCCCCAGGGCATGTAATTGTGCGGTGTCTTCCAATAAACAGAAACACGTTGGAAGGAGCCTCCGGTACATGTGTCCCCATGGGAATAGAACGGAAGAGCTTCTGCTCATCTTCCATTTATCGTTTCTGTTATTCTCTTCTAACACAGAAAAACTGCTGATGTGAACTTCTCTTTCATCATGTCCTTCCAACTGTAACTCCCTACTAATAAGTCTTCCACTCATTAAACTCTCTCCTCTAAGATCTATTCAGGCTCGTCTTCCAGACCAAACGCTACACAGATGCCTCCAGTCAGTGCCAGTCACTGCACTGGCTGCCCGTCTCCCTCCGAATACAGTTGAAGTTAATAACCCTCATCCACAAAGCTCTGCCCAATGCTGCGCTCGTCTACCTCTCCTCTCTTATCTCAGTCTATAGCCCTTCCCGAGCTCTTCGATCTGCCGGTTATTCTCTACCTTAATTCGAACCTCCCACTCGCGTCTCCAGGACTTCTCCAGAGATGCGCCAATTCTCTGGAATGCCCTACCCCTTTCTATTAGACTAATACCCAAGCCCCAATGCTTCAAACATTCTCTTAAAACTCATTTATTCAAGCAGGTCTATCACACTTGCTCACTGCATGCAACTTTATCTCTTTATTAACAAGGGGGGAACTCCCCCTGTCTGTTATCCGGAAAATGCTTCTCTGCAGTCCCACTGACTTTGGACTTTGTGTATAAGATGGCGGCTGATAACTGGTTTAAGCAGCTGCATTTTTTTAAATTTATTTATTAAATTATTTTCATTGCATCCCCTTATAAAAATGTCTGGACCATTATACAAGCTCTGGTGTATCAGTCCTGGTGTAGACAATTTCAGTTGCCCCTAGAAACGGCCCTGTAACTTCTCACTTAGGGTCGGGCTGCAATCTTGGATTTCTGTGTCTCTCTGCTCTGTGTACTGTAGCCCTGCATGGGGCTCACACTGATACATACACTGATTAGTTCCTGCCAGCACATCCTCTCTGCTCTGTGTACTGTAGCCCTGCACGGGCTCACACTGATACATACACTGATTCGTTCCCGCCAGCACATCGTGAGCAGAGAGAAGCTGCAAACTACAAGGAAATAAGTGATCTGGGGGAAGGGGGAGGCAGGCACTTATCTGTGAGATGTAGCAGAGCTAAAAGTGTAAGAGTCTGTCAGCCTCTGTCTGTCATGCCTCTGTGTGAAAGGTATCTCATGCATCTCATCATCTCTGATCTGTCTCATCTCTCTTTCTATGTGTCAGTGTGTTAGTACAATGTTCAGAAGGTTAATTAAAGTGTAGATAAATCTGAACCCTGATAATAAACGCACATTGTTACCCCACAGAACTAGATAGGTCATAATGTGTCTGCTTAGAGAGTCCCCGTCCACACCTTGGGATTTTGCACTGAGCAGCCTAGGGAGTGATAGGAGCTAAAACAGCAATAAAACTGGGTAAAATTGTAAAGCTAAGGGGTCAAATGATCTTTTTTGTGTTGACATCACTAGGGGATTGAGATGTGAGAATTTTCTTTAGTGGGAAAACCCCTTAAAAGTAGAAAACAGCTGGCCCTGATGAGGCCATTGAGACATAGGCACACATGCCACAACTTCAGGGCTCACCACGAGCTGCTGGCATGGAGCCATGTAATGTGAAATAAAGTTTTATAAAGTAGTGACAGCATTCAGAATGCATAGGCTATTGGAACCGGTCACCAGGCAACATTCCTATATATTGACAGGTTCGCTATAGGCACTGTGCGTTACGGCTCAGGGCCTTAATTTTCATCTGGTGCAAAAAAACCAAATACAGGTTTATATAAGAACAGAGAAAAATGTGACAACAGCCGGAAGGGGCAGGTGAACAAGCAATGGGAGAGCGAATCGAGTTGTTCAACGTTCAGCATAATTGTACATAGAAACAAATAACTTGTCAGTAAAACTTTATATATATAATCAGTCATAAAACTTTATGTATATAAACTATATAATAACTATATATAAATATAAGAATTGTCATCTTGACGATCTGCTCAGCTAATTTATGCAATTCATCGCAGTCTTCTGGCTATTTGGGTGAAGGAAAGTTTGAGGCATCTACTAATGTATAAGGAAATGATTGTACCGCAAGAAATAAAGATGGAGGCACGGATGCGGGTGGGAGGGTGTGGGTGTGAGGTTGCGGATGCGGGTGAGAGGGTGTGGATGCGGGTGGGAGGGTACGGATACGGGTGAGAGGCTGCAGATGCGGGTGAGAGGAAGCGGGTGAGAGGATGCGGGTGAGAGGGAGCGGATGCGCGTGAGAGGGTGCGGTTGCGGGCGAGAGGGTGCGGATGCGGGTGGGAGGGTGTTTGTGCCGTGATCAGGTTGTACAACGTTTAGTTCGAATTATCCATAGAAACTACTCATATTCATATACAAATCAGGAAGATGTAAGATACATATCACCGAATTGTATCATTAAAGGAAACCTACCACCACGGATCTACCTTACAGGGATCTACCTATTAAGGTAGATCCGGTGGTAGGTGCCTTCTAATGTATGTAAGCAAAGCCCCTTTTTAGGGCTAATCCTTAATTGTGATAATATGCTAATTTACCAAAGAGGCTACTGGGGCGTGGAGTAGCCGGAGCTGAGGCTACATGGTGTGGCTACTCCACGCCCCAGAAGCCTCTTTGATCCTCCTACCCAGACATCTCCTGCACGCCCTCGTTCTCAAAGCCGGCGTTCTGTGCATAAGCAGTAGCTCTGGCTTCAGACTCAAGACCATGCAGCCGGCGGCCTGCGCTCTGCACATGCGCAGAACGCCGGCTTCGAGGATGAGTTTGCATATCTCCTCGTAGCTGTGTGCTGAAGATATCTGGGCAGGAGGATCAAGGAGGCTACTGGGGCGTGGAGTAACTGCGCCGTGTAGCCTCAGCACCGGCTACTCCACCCCCCAGTAGCCTCTTTGGTAAAGTAGCATATTATCACAATTAAAGAATAAAAAAGATAAAGGGGACTAAAAGATTAGCCCTAAAAAGGGGCTTTCCTTACATATGTTAGAGGCACCTACCACCAGATCTACCTTAATAGGTAGATCCCTGTAAGGTAGATCCGTGGTGGTAGGTTTCCTTCAATTAAAATAGGCAACTTGTGTATCGGTGGATGAGACGATCCTGATCTATAAAATCTCCACTGAGTAAAGGTGAGAGAAGAAAAAAACCTTCATCAATTTAACCCCGTTTTTGTGTTTGTATTTTTTGCTCCGTTTTTTTTTTTTAAATCTATGTATATTTGTGTACGGAGATGTGGGAGGGCTTGTTTTCTGTGTAACATATTGTCCTTCCAAGTGTCAGTTCAAATTTATAAAGGACCTTTTTGTAGAAAAAAAAAATTACTCATATGCTACTAACTTTTCCATATATTTGTGTATGAAGCTGTGCAATGTGTCATTTTTTTGGTAAGAAAAGCTGACATGTTCATGTATATGTTTTTTTGTGACTGTACGAGCTTTTAGCCACGTTTAATTCCAATTTTAACGAGTTGCAAAATGGCAAAAAGGTGGCAGTTAGGACGTTTGGGCAGTATTTTCCGTTACTGGGTTCACTGCTGGGAATAACTATTTATAGGGTGATAGATTTGGATGTTTGGGACACGGTGATACAAGTTTTTTTTTATTTTTTATATCTAGTCTTTATTATTGTTTTTTTTACTGTAGTCCATCCCCCATCCATTTAAAAAGATGAAATCAGTCTCATCTATGATCTTAAATCCATTGTCTGGGGACGGTATTTGACCTTGTTTCCCTCCAAAATTTCACATGAATAAGGATTGGAAAAAAACAAAATGTCTGTCAAGACTGAGAAAGAGACGCAGGCCCTTGGACTTCTACGCTCCACTCCAGGGTGAGATGGGCATCACCTGGTTATACATCCCTCTTATGTCTTGGAAGCAGATAAATCTGGTTTCTAAAAAAATGATTATTTTTTTTGATAATGGGATTTTAATTAAATTATATGTCAATGGATTATATTTCCAATTAATATTCATGACCTTTCTATCCATAGATGACTGTATGTTACTGACTGGCCGCTTTACTTCTGCTTGTAACTGGGGGACAGGAAACTTCCAATACTGATTTCTTGGTTATATTTTCCAGGAGATGAAAGTACAAGAGGTTCCCATGGACGTCCCCCCTCATCTCCTTGTGGTGAAGTAGAAGATAATCAGTCACATCTTTCCACAGAGGAGGGAAATCATGGAGATAAGAGGAAGTTTTCATGTCCGAAATGTGCGAAGTCTTTTAGTCAAGAATCAAATCTTCTCATTCATCTTCAAAGTCACCGAGAGAAAAAAAAAATTTCTTGTCCAGAATGTGAGAAAAATTTTACCCAGAAATCAAGTCTTCGTCAACATGTGAAAAGTCACACAGGAGAGAAACCATTTTTTTGTACTGAATGTAGAAAATGTTTTCGTACAAAATCAGATCTTGTTAAACATCAAAGAATTCACACAGGGAAAAAGCCATTTTCATGTCCAGAATGTGGGAAATGTTTTGGTAAAAAATCAAACCTTTTTCAACATCAGAGAGTTCACACAGAGGGGAATCCATACTTATGTAGTGAATGTGGGAAATTTTTCAGTGATAGATTAAAGCTTGATCAACATCAGAGAACTCACACGGGGAAGAGGGCATTTTCGTGTACTGAATGTGGGAAATGTTTTACCCGGAAATCAAATCTTGTTCAACATCAGAGAATTCACACAGGGAAGAAGCCATTTTCATGTCCTGAATGTGAGAAATGTTTTACCCTGAAATCAAATCTTATTCAACATCAGAGAACTCACACAGGGGAGAAGCCATTTTCTTGTACTGAATGTGGGAACTGTTTTAGTCAAAAATCACATCTTGTTAAACATTGGCGAACTCACACAGGGGAGAGGCCATTTTCATGTACTGACTGTGGGAGCCGGTTTAGTCAGAAATCACATCTTGCTAAACATCAGAGAACTCACAAGGGGAGAAGCCATGTTAACATTTATGACACTTTGAATATTAACAGTTTAGATTGTTATGGTTAGATTCACAAATATGTTTTATATAAAGACCTGTTCAGGAATTGGCGATACTCTTATTTTAGGCTTAAGGAAAGAGGTGATTTGTATTTTATTTATATATATATATATATTTTTTTTTTACTCTAGTCAAACACCAAACTATTTGAAAAGATTGAGGGAATTTGTCATTAAAAATTACATTGTATTTTTTAACATAAATTTGTCATTTATAGAATTATTTGTTTTCATAATTTTTTGCCCATTAAAGGAAATAATATTCGTTAAATCTATAACATATTTTTTTTAATATTTTATCACAATTGGCCAACAGAGGGAGCTCAACTGAGAAAACCAGTGCAGACTGCCACCAGTGACAGGACCGCTGTAAAGGTGGGCGGTCTATTCAGAGCTCTGGGGGGGTCCACATATACTCTGGCTGGACCAAGCAGTTTGCATGTCAGCCTATGCAGGTGCATAGTGTCACAGGTGCTCCTGCGACGTCTCGGGTCGCAGGCGCACCTGTAGTACCACGTATGGCAGTTCTCCAGCGTGGCAGGTGCAACGTACTCACCTTTCCGCGCTCCAGCGACGGCTCCTGTGACATTTGGCAGCAGCCAATCTTCCTGCTACCTCTGCCCGATCCTTGTTCCCTATTGCCTGTGCTCCCGGAGGTCGGCAGCTTCACTTACCTTGCCGTGCTCCAGCGATGGTCTCCTCACCCCAGTGCACGCGTGCCGGCCATCTAAGATTCAAAGGCCCAGCACACCAATGATTGGTGCTGGCTGACCGTCTTCCCAGTTAAATTCCCAGCCCCTTGCTGTTTCCCCTGCCCGATCTTCATACCTTGTGCCTTAGAGAAAGCTTGTTTCCTATATCCTCTGCATTAAAAGTGATTTCCCGTTGTGATTCCGTTCCTGACTTTGGTCCTGTGCTGCCTGTCCTGACCTTCCGTTACATCCCGACTCGGATCCCTCACTGCCTGCCCTCACCTACTGTTACATCCCCGACTTTGATCCTGCCTGTCCTGGCCTCCTGCCTGTCCCCGAATCAGTCTCGGCCTCACGACTCTGTACCTCGCCTTGGCCGCCACTGCGGACAAAGTCGCGCCTGTGGAGCAGCCTGGTGGTACCACGCCACAGCAAGTCTCGGGCTCTGGTGAAAACCGGATGGCACTTAGACTCCACTCCCAGGTGTCGGCTTACGTCATCATCCATGGTGGTACAGAGGGTCCACTACTACTGATCCTGACAGAAAGATCCAATCATGGATGCCGCCAAGGTTCCGCTGCCTGGCCTGGCTGATCTTACCACCATCGTGGCCCAGCGATCCCAGCAGATTGCCATACAAGTTCAGCAACTTGGACAAGTCACCGCCATGTTGCAGCAATTGATGGCTACTCAGCAGTGTCAAGTTCCTGTGGTTCCTCCTGCTTCTTTGGTTTGTCTACCTCCCGCTGAGACTCTCTATGCCATCTAAGTATGATGGGGACACCAAGTTGTGCAGGGGCTTTATTACCCAGTGCTCACTGCACATTGAACTTATGCCGACACTAAAGTGGCTTTCATCATCAACCTCCTTTCCGGGAAGGCCCTGGCATGGGCTACTCCTTTCTGGGACACCTCCTTCTTCGCCGAGTTCCGGTCTTTCTTTCAGGAACCTACCCGGGCATCTTCTGCTGAGACGGCCCTGCTGAACTTGCATCAAGGGGACTCATCTGTCGGTGACTATGTGGTTCAGTTCCGTACCCTGGCTTCTGAGCTAGCCTGGAATGAAGCAGCCTTTGTCGCAACCTTTAAAAAGGGACTTGTTGAGTTTCAATGGAAACAACACAAAGAAAATGGGACCTTTTGGTGGAGGAATTACCGGATGAGGAATGGGAGGAGATTTTGGAGTCTCCAAGTAAAATATCTTTGAATGTAGCACAGAGGTGTTCCCAACTACTCCTGTTACATAGGGCATATAGGACCCTGGTGGTGTTGCATAAGATGGGGCCGAGGGGGGATACATGTTGTCCACAGTGTCTAGCTGAGGGAGCTGATATACTACATATGTCCTGGGCGTGTCCGGGCTTGTCCCTCAATCCTATTGTTTCATATGTTATGTCATTTTTATTCTGTAATGTCTTATTTTATTTGTATATGTTCCCCAACCTGATGGCGCTGTATATATAAAGATTATTATTATTTAGGATTGTGGGACCAAACTGAGCACTCAATACAGAAGGTGTTTGGAATTCAGATTCAGCAAGACCCCAAAGATCCCCAAAGTTTGTGTGTTGGGATACGTGGGTGGGATAGATGTCATTAGGGCAGAACAGATTGTGGTGGAAAAATTGTTGTACCAGGTTCGAAAGACACTGGCAAGGCCCTGGTTGGATGCTGACCCACCCAGGATGGCGGAAATGAAAGATTACTGAATAATACTATTAAGATGGAGTTGGGGGTATATCTGAAGAGAAACACAGTCAAGAAGTTTGAGAAACAATGGAATAAATGTCCAGGAGTAGGGACAGAAGATCTGATACGGAGATGGCAGAGGGTCCGCCCTGTAGGACGGCTAGAATTATGAGAGACAGATAAATATGTGTTGCGGTAGATAGCTTGTAGGGCACTGGAATGAAGGGTACTTCCTGAGGGGAGGGAAACAGCCAGATCTACGGCGGGGGGAGGGGGGGAGTTGGGGGTGAATAATTATATGATTCGGAAATGAGTACATGTTTGTACAGTTACTGTTATGATTACAGTGTACTACTGCTACTACTGCTGTAATAATTATATTCTTTAATAAAAGTTACCTGACTTGAAAAAAAAAAAAGGGGGACTTGCTGGGCAGATTAAAGATGCTTTGTCTGCATCCGACCTTCTGTCTACTCTGAGAGGTCTCATCTCACTGGCCACTGAGATTGATATCCGGTTTGCTGAGCACTCAAAGGAGCAGCGTCTGGAACAACTGCAAGTCAGGACCTGATGTCTGCCCCCCCCCCCTGGCTCCTGTCTTCCAAAGACCAAGTCAGCCACCTTCCATGTCAGATGCAGTGGAACCGATGCAGGTAGATAGAGCTCTCCTGACTACCCAAGAGTGTTCCTAACTTAGGCAGGAGAATCTATGTCTCTATTGTGCCAGCCTGGAACATTTTCTCAAGACCTGTCCAGTTCGTCCTCTGCGTCCGGGAAACGCACGGACCTAGGGTTCTTGGGAGAAGCGTCCCTAGGAGAGAACAAAACTTCTCCACGCCTGAATGTTCCAGTTCTACTCAGCTTTGGAACAAGTGGTCCGGTTCAAGACTCAGCCTTCCTGGACTCCAACTCTGCGGGCAACTTTGTGGATGCTGCCCTGGTCTCCCAGGTTCGTCTGGAGAAGCTGCTGGTCATTTCTTCCGTCAGTGGACAGATTCTCTGTGACTCGGTCC
The DNA here is from genome assembly GCF_040894005.1 of Engystomops pustulosus. Lineage (NCBI taxonomy): Eukaryota > Metazoa > Chordata > Amphibia > Anura > Leptodactylidae > Engystomops > Engystomops pustulosus. Next base: position 9,657,310 of record NC_092412.1, on the reverse strand, counting down.
AGCACAGAGCCCCTATGCCTGAAAGTTGGGGCCTTGCATAAAGAGAGACATTCTATATCCTTCCCTGATCCACGTCTCCAGTTCTACTGGGTTTCCCGTGGTTGCAATGACATGCTCCTGAGCTCAACTGGCGTACTGGTGAGGTGCTTCGCGGGGGTCCGGAGTGCCAGTCATGCTGTTTGGTGGTACCTTGTCCCCTGTCCACCATGTCTTCTCCAATGACATCCAAGCCTCTCGTGGGTCTCCCCTCTCCATATATGTCTTCTCGGAAAAGCAAGCGGAGACTCTACCACCACGACTGCCCTATAGACTTGTTGCTGGGCACGTCTCCTCCACGTGGTCGCATGTATCCACTTTAAAGGGAACCTACCACCACGAATCTACCTATAAAGGTAGATCGGGTGGTAGGGGGATCAATAGGACGTGAGGATAGCCCTTTTTAGGGCTAATCCTCACGTCCCCGCACTGTTTTTTGAACTTATATAAAAGGTTTATGCTAATTTTGTTATGCGGCTACTGGGGCGTGGAGTAGCCGAAGCTGTGGCTACACGGCGCGGCTACTCCACGCCCCAGTAGCCATTTTACCCCTCCTACCTACAATCTTCAGCGCGCAGCTCCTTGCAGCTGCGCGCCCTCTTCCGGCGATCCTGCCGTCTGCGCAGGCGCAGAACAGCAGGCCCGCGCCTGTTTCGGAGCAGTGACCGCACAGGCGCGGGCCTGCTGTTCTGCGCATTCGCAGACGGCAGGTTCGTCGGACGAGGGCGCGCAGCTGCAAGGAGCTGCGTGCCGAAGATTGTAGGTAGGAAGGGTTAAGTGGCTATTGGGGCGTGGAGTAGCCGCGGGGTGTAGCCACAGCTGCGGCTACTCCACGCCCCAGTAGCCACAAAACAAAATTAGCATAAACCTTTTATATAAGTTCAAAAAACAGTGCGGGGACGTGAGGATTAGCCCTTAAAAGGGCTATCCTCACGTCCTATTGATCCACCTACCACCCGATCTACCTTTATAGGTAGATTCGTGGTGGTAGGTCCCCTTTAAGTGCCTGAAAGCGCGGCTATGTCTGCTTATGTGAAGGAGAACCTGCAGAGGGGATTCATACGCAAATCCTCTTCTTCTGCTGCTGCCGGGTTTTTTCTTTGTGGCTAAAAAGGATGGGTCACTCTGTCCATGCATAGACTATCACAGCCTTAACAAAATTACCGCTGCCCATACCTACGTGGGGCATATAACCTCATCCGCAATGAGTGTAAGACTGCCTTCAATACTCATGATGGGCACTTTAAGTAGCTTGTCATGCCGTTTGGGCTCTGTAACGCACCAGCTGTATTTCAGGAGTTTGTCAATTACATTTTCAGAGACTTGTTATATACCTTTGTTGTGGTCTATCTCGAATATATCCTGGTGTTCTCTATGGACCTTAAGTCCCACCGGTCCCAAGTAGGCGCCTAAGGGCCAATAGCCTATATGCCAAGCTGAAAATGTACCAATTCCATCAGAACAGTCTTCCGCTTCTAAGATACATTATTTCTGACAAGGGACTACAGATGAACCCTGCCAAGTTGTCTGCATTACTTCAGTGGCCTCTCCCAGTAGGACTTTGTGCTATTCAGAGATTCCTGGGCTTCGCTAATTACTACAGGCAGTTCATACCACACTTCTCTTCCCTTGTATCTCCCATTGTGGGGCTGACCAAGAAGAACGTCAATCTTAAACTCTGGCCTCTGAAGAAACTTTCTCTAAGCTGAAATAAGCCTTTGCCTCTGCTCCAGTTCTCACATGGCCTGACGCTTCCTCAGTGGGAACTGGAGAAGTGCTCACCCAGAAAGGGCCCAATGGCCGAACTCTTACCCGTGGGTTTTTCTCTAAGACTTTCTCCTCTGCAGAGAGGAATTACTTCATAGGTTGTCAGGCTTAAAGGTTGTGGATCCTCTGAACCAGTGCAGACAATGGCACAAGCCACTACCTGGGACCAGAGTGGTACCCGGTTTTCACCAGAGCCCGCCGCAAAGCGGGTTGGACTTGCTGCAGCGTGGTACCACCAGGTCATTCCACAGGCGTGAGTTGTCCGCAGTGGCAGCCAAGGTCGAGGTACAGAAATAGCAGGCAATCTCATAGTCTGGGACAGGCAGGAGGTCAGGACAGGCAGCACAGGATCGGAGGCGGAGGGGTAGCAACAGGTCAGGGCAGGCGGCAAAGGAGCGATGTCATAAACGGAGCCGGGGTCACAACAGGGATTCACAGGAAGAGCACAAGGTATCAGAAAATCTTTCTCTAGGGCGCTAGGCACGGAGATCCGGCAGGGGCTTGCAGGAAGAGGTAGGCTTAAGTAGATTTTTGCGAAATGGCCAGTGGAAGGGAGCGAGCCGGGAGAGGTAAGCAGCGCTGGCGACGTGCTGGCGGGGGCAGAGAAGCACGGGTGAGCCCGCGACCCGCGATATGGGTCGCGGGACCACCCGTGACAAGGATGTACGGGATTTTGTGGGCTCCTGCACTTCCTGTGCCCGAAACAAGCCATTTCATCTTAAACCATCTGCCATTGGACTCTCCTGGTGATGGACTTTGTCACAGATCTTCCATATTCCACAGGTAATACCATCATCTGTGTGGTAACCGACTGGTTCTCCAAGATGTCCCACTTTGTTCCTCTGCCAGGTCTGCCATCAGCTCCACGTCTTGCCAGCCTGTTTTTCGTCCACATCTTCTGACTTCATTGAATCCCTCTGCATATTGTGTCGGACCGAGGGGTCCAGTTTGTTTCTCGGTTATGGCGTTTTCTGTGCAGCCAGCTGCAAGTAAGACAGGACTTTTCCTCTGCGTACCATTTGCAGTCTAATAGACAAGTGGAGAGAGTTAATCTGACCCTGGGCTGCTATCCCCGCCATTTTGTCTCTGCCAGACAGGACGACTGCTCCACTTTGCTGCGATGGGCTGAGTTTTCCTACAATTCCTTGGGCTCAGAATTTGCTGGCTCTACTGCTTTCTTTAGCATCTATGGACAACACCCACGTCCACCTCTTCCTCTTTCAGTCCCTTCTGATGTTCCTGCCATGGAAGGGTTGGTCCAAGATCTCAAGTCTATCTGAGGGCAGACTTGACTCTCCTTGGTACAGGCTTCTGCTGGAAGCAAGACTTAGGTCGATAAAAGACGCAGGTCTCCTCCGATCTTCTTTCCAAGTGACAACGTGTGGCTGTCCTCCAAGTACGTTTGGCTGAAGATTCCCAGCTACAAACTTGGGTCACGTTTCCTGGGTCCTTTTGACTGCTGAAGCGCATCAATCATGTGACCTATAAGCTGTACCTTCCTCCCACCATATGCACCCCGAAATCCTTCCATGTCTCTCTCCTGAAGCCAGTAATCTTGAACCCCTTCTCCCAGTAAGTTCCTCCTCCTGTTCCAGTGGCTGATTCCACCAACATCTTTGAGGTCAAAGAGGTCCTAGACGGGAAGATGGTGAGAGGGCAGTGGTTCTTCCTTGTTGACTGGAAGGGGTTCAGGCCTGAGGAGAGGTATTGGTAGCCCAAGGACAATATTTCGGACCATGGCCTCCTGTAAAAGGTTCCTTGAGATCAAAAAGAGGGGGAGGCCAAAGGGGTGGGTATTGTCACGGGTGCACCTGTGCCCTTTTTGGGTCATGTGCCTCCCTGTGTCCCCTCAGCATTGAAGGCTTACTCACCTGTCCGTGATCCAGCGCTGTGTCCCAAGATCCGGCACGCGCGTCCATGCCTCCTAGAGTGCGTGTTCCCCTGTTCCTTGAGATTTGAAGAGCCAGCATGCTGCTAATTGCTGCTAGGACTACCGCCTTAGGGTACTGTCTGGTTGATCCTACCATATGCTACCATAGTACAGCATGGCAGTGTATGGGGATTTTACAACAATTGTAACAAATGTCCAGAAATCATACAGCCTTGGGTCTTACAAAGTCCTGAGGCTGTCATGGAGACAGATTGTCGCTCCCTGATGATGTCACGCGGAGTGACAAAGACAAAGTGAAGATGGCAGTGCCGTTGGTGATGGCAGGGTTACTCCCTTTGCTAGCATTGATCACAGGTGTTAGCAGATTCTTTATCATAGTATACACTCAACGGCCACTTTATTAGGTACACCTGTCCAACTGCTCGTTAACACTTAATTTCTAATCAGCCAATCACATGGAGGCAACTCAGTGCATTTAGGCATGTAGACATGGTCAAGATAATCTCCTGCAGTTCAAACCGAGCATCAGTATGGGGAAGAAAGGTGATTTGAGGCCTTTGAACGTGGCATGGTTGTTGGTGCCAGAAGGGCTGGTCTGAGTATTTCAGAAACTGCTGATCTACTGGGATTTTCACGCACAACCATCTCTAGGGTTTACAGAGAATGGTCCGAAAAAGAAAAAAACATCCAGTGAGCGGCAGTTCTGTGGGTGGAAATGCCTTGTTAATGCCAGAGGTCAGAGGAGAATGGGCAGACTGGTTCGAGCTGATAGAAAGGCAACAGTGACTCAAATCGCCACCCGTTACAACCAAGGTAGGCAGAAGAGCATCTCTGAATGCACAGTACGTCCAACTTTGAGACAGATGGGCTACAGCAGCAGAAGACCACACCGGGTGCCACTCCTTTCAGCTAAGAACAGGAAACTGTGGCTACAATTTGCACAAGCTCATCGAAATTGGACAGTAGAAGATTGGAAAAACGTTGCCTGGTCTGATGAGTCTCGATTTCTGCTGCGACATTCGGATGGTAGGGTCAGAATTTGGCGTCAACAACATGAAAGCATGGATCCATCCTGCCTTGTATCAATGGTTCAGGCTGGTGGTGGTGGTGTCATGGTGTGGGGAATATTTTCTTGGCACTCTTTGGGCCCCTTGGTACCAATTGAGCATCGTTGCAATGCCACAGCCTACCTGAGTATTGTTGCTGACCATGTCCATCCCTTTATGAGCACAATGTACCCTGTAACATCTGATGGCTACTTTCAGCAGGATAATGCGCCATGTCATAAAGCTGGAATCATCTCAGACTGGTTTCTTGAACATGACAATGAGGTCACTGGACACAAATGGCCTCCACAGTCACCAGATCTCAATCCAATAGAGCATCTTTGGGATGTGGTGGAACGGGAGATTCGCATCATGGATGTGCAGCCGACAAATCTGCGGCAACTGTGTGATGCCATCATGTCAATATGGACCAAAATCTCTGAGGAGCTTCCAGCACCTTGTTGTATCTATGCCACGAAGAATTGAGGCAGTTCTGAAGGCAAAAGGGGGTCCAACCCGTTACTAGCATGGTGGACCTAATAAAGTGGCCGGTGAGTGTATGTAGTGATTACATGTTCTGTAATAATAATCTTTATTCATATAGATTCCATAGAGTTTGAATAACGCTTCTGTGGGAATTACCAGCGTGCATTATCTTTGGCCTTCTTAGCATAAGAGAGATGGTGGGTGGTGGCAGTTGATATGGGTGCTGAGTGCCTGGGAGTAAATTTAGCGTAAAGACGCCATTATGTATAAGTGAGAGCAGCTTATGGGCTAAATTGCGAGAACTACATAAGGTGTACCCTATGCACTACTACTCCTATGCTGTATATAGGGGCACAGCACAGTACTACTACTCCTATCCTGTCCTACTCCTATCCTGTATACATGGGCACAGCACAGTACTACTACTCCTATCCTGTATACAGCACATTAATAATAATAATCTTTACTTATATAGACTTTCTGTAGCGCTTTACAAATCAACAATCAATGAGGAAGAATGGGGCGACACAAGAGGCTTATATAATGGTCCAGCCATTATTCTTATTCAAGGGAATAAAACAAAATATAATAAATAGAGGTGTTGTCATTGGACACAGTCATCAGCCGTCATCTTATATACAAAGTCCAAGGTGAATGGGACTGCAGAGAAGTCTGGAGCTTGGTGTCTGGTGATTGCTGGATAACAGATGGAAGAAGGACACAGGATGGGTTAGTATAGAGTTAAAACTTCATGCAGTTAAGTGTTATAGGCTTGCCTAAAGAGGTTTTAAGAGCACGTTTGAAACTTTGGAGGTTGGGCTTTAGTCTGATAGTCCGGGGCAGTGCATTCCATGGAATAGGTGCAGATCTAGAGAAGTCTTGGAGACGCGAGTGGGAGATTCGAATTAAGGTAGAAATTACTCTAAAATCACTGGCAGATCGAAGAGTGTGAGTTGGGCAATAGACCCAGATTAGAGAGGAGAGGGAGGCAGGTGCAGCATTATACAGAGCTTTGTGGATGAGTGTTATTATTTTAAACTGCATTCGAAAGGAGACGGGTAGCCAGTGCAGTGATTGGCACAAACTGGAGGCATCTGTGAAGCGTTTGGTCTGATAGACGAGCCTGGCTCCTGCATTAAGAATAAATTGGAGAGGAGCGAGTTTAGCGAGTGGAAGATGATTAGTAGGGAGTTACAGGAGTCTAATCATGAATCAGAGCAACATTTAGCATTTTACAAGTTTCAAATGGGAGAAATGGGCGGATTCTGGAGATGTTTCTGACCGAGCAAGAGATTGAATATAAGGTGAATAGGAGAGGTCAGAGTCCAGCACAAACCCAAGACAGCGGCCCCGGGGCTATAGTGATCCCACAGAGCGAGATGGAGAGGTCAGGGTTAGGTCAGTTAGTAGATGGTGGAAAGACAAGAAGCTTCAGGAAGAGAGAGGACATGATGTTAGAGACAGCAGATAGACAGTCACTAGTGTTCTGGAGTAATCCCGGGGTGATGTTACGTGCAGAAGTATATAGCTGGGGGTCATCAGCATAAAGATGATACTGGAAGCCAAATCTGCTGATGGTTTGTCCAATGGGGACAGTATAGAGGGAGAAGAGCAGAGGACTGAGCCCTGAGGAACCCCAACACTGAGAGGAGAGGACCTAGGACTGAGCCCTGAGGAACCTAACACTGAGAGGAGAGGACCTAGGACTGAGCCCTGAGGAACCTGACACTGAGAGAAGAGGACCTAGGACTGAGCCCTGAGGACCCCAACACTGAGAGAAGAGGACCTAGGACTGAGCCCTGAGGACCCCGACACTGAGAGGAGAGGGCCTAGGATTGAGCCATGAGGAACCTGACACTGAGAGGAGAGGACCTAGGACTGAGCCCTGAGGACCCCGACACTGAGAGAAGAGGACCTAGGACTGAGCCTTGAGGAACCTGACACTGAGAGGAGAGGACCTAGGACTGAGCCCTGAGGAACCTGACACTGAGAGGAGAGGACCTAGGACTGAGCCCTGAGGAACCTCGACACTGAGAGGAGAGGACCTAGGACTGAGCCCTGAGGACCCCGACACTGAGAGAAGAGGACCTAGGACTGAGCCCTGAGGAACCTGACACTGAGAGGAGAGGACCTAGGACTGAGCCCTGAGGACCCCAACACTGAGAGGAGAGGACCTAGGACTGAGCCCTGATGAACCTGACACTGAGAGGAGAGGACCTAGGACTGAGCCCTGAGGAACCCCGACACTGAGAGGAGAGGACCTAGGACTGAGCCCTGAGGAACCTGACACTGAGAGGAGAGGACCTAGGACTGAGCCCTGAGGAACCTGACACTGAGAGGAGAGGACCTAGGACTGAGCCCTGAGGACCCCAACACTGAGAGGAGAGGACCTAGGACTGAGCCCTGATGAACCTGACACTGAGAGGAGAGGACCTAGGACTGAGCCCTGAGGAACCTGACACTGAGAGGAGAGGACCTAGGACTGAGCCCTGAGGAACCTGACACTGAAAGGAGAGGACCTAGGACTGAGCCCTGTGGAACCTCGACACTGAGAGGAGAGGACCTAGGACTGAGCCCTGAGGAGCCTGACACTGAGAGGAGAGGACCTAGGACTGAGCCCTGTGGAACCCGACACTGAGAGGAGAGGACCTAGGACTGAGCCCTGAGGACCCTGACACTGAGAGGAGAGGACCTAGGACTGAGCCCTGAGGACCCCAACACTGAGAGGAGAGGACCTCGGACTGAGCCCTGAGGACCCCGACACTGAGAGGAGAGGACCTAGGACTGAGCCCTGAGGACCCCAACACTGAGAGGAGAGGACCTAGGACTGAGCCCTGAGGAACCTGACACTGAGAGGAGAGGACCTAGGACTGAGCCCTGAGGACCCCAACACTGAGAGGAGAGGACCTAGGACTGAGCCCTGAGGAACCTGACACTGAGAGGAGAGGACCTAGGACTGAGCCCTGAGGAACCTGACACTGAAAGGAGAGGACCTAGGACTGAGCCTTGAGGACCTAGGACTGAGCCCCGAGGACCCCGACACTGAGAGGAAGATGAGAAGAGAAAGATCCAGAGAAGGAGACACTGAAGCTGCGTTCAGAGAGATAGGAAGAAAACCAGGAGAGTGCAGGGTCCTTCAGGCCAATGGAGTGAAGCCCCTGAGGAGGAGCCGTGATCCACAGTATCGAACGCTGCCGATAGACCCAGGAGAATGAGGAGAGAAGAGTCACCTTTGGATTTTGCAGTGAGGAGATCATTGGAGGCTTTAGTAAGAGCAGTTTCAGTGGAGAACAAAGAGGGGAGACCAGATTGTAGGGGGTCAGGGAGGGAGTTAGCTGAGAGAAAATGGGAAAGTCGAGAATATACCGGTCGGTCCAGGAGCTTGGAGATGAAAGGGAGGTTAGAAAGTTAGGGAGATTAGTACTTAGAACAGTACTACTACTCCTATCCTGTATCTATAGGCACAGCACAGTACTACTACTCCTATCCTGTATCTATAGGCACAGCACAGTACTACTACTCCTATCTGTATATATAGGTACAGCACAGTACTACTACTCCTATCCTGTATATAGGAGCACAGCACAGTACTACTACTCCTATCCTGTATATATGGGCACAGCACAGTACTACTACTCCTATCCTGTATATATGGGCACAGCACAGTATTACTACTCCTATCCTGTATATATGGACACAGCACAGTACTACTACTCCTATCCTGTATATATGGGCACAGCACAGTACTACTACTCCTATCCTGTATATATGGGCACAGCACAGTACTACTACTCCTATCCTGTATATATGGGCACAGCACAGTACTACTACTCCTATCCTGTATATAGGAGCACAGCAGAAGCAGACGCATGCAATCAGCTCCCGGTGTCTTGTATTATATAGATGCAACCTGCAGCCACAGCTGTACATGAGCCTCCTCCATGCTGTTACCTCACTGCAGACACATCATCTAAGACTCCTCCTCCTCCTTATACAGAGCCCCGCCCATAACACCTCAGTCACATGACCTCTACAAACATGTGAGCAGCAACATCACATATAATACTGATAACTTCTCTGTAACAGCTACCTGACAAATAGGCGCCGCCCCCTCAGTGACATCACACTCACAGGGTCACATGACTAGTGGAAAGTGAGCAGGAGGCCCCGCCCCCCAGTGACATCACACTTTCAGGGTCACATGACTAGTGAATGGTGAGCAGGAGATCTCCTCCATTGTCTGCTCGGAGCCGTCCTGGAGAATCCCCATCTGTCACATCACACATGTCATGGACACAATTGCTTCATATAGAGTTTGCTCTTAGTTCTTCTCCTGTTTCCTCAGGTTCTATAGATCCAGGACTCCCAGAGGTTTCTCCTAAAGATGATCCTTTCCATCAATGATCCACCAGGGATCCGGGAGAAGGACAGAGAGCAGATGGCGGCCAGGATCCTGGAGCTCACCCTGGAGATGATCTCCTTGATAACCGGAGAGGTGAGAGTCTCCCAGGACACGGCTCTTATCTCTAGGAATAACAGCGGGAAATGACTGGAGAGGTGAAGGATTCTTAGGATCTATGTAGTGATCAGTGTCTCCCCATACACAGGATTACACAGTAGTGAAGAAGTCGTCTGGTGAGTGTGTGACCCCCCGTGTGTCAGGAGGATGGACCCAGAGCCCCATCACCGAGCCTCCACCTCATTCACTGATAAATGAGCAGAAGATCCTAGAACTTACCTCCAGGATCACTGAGCTGCTGAGCGGAGAGGTGAGCGCTGCCGGGAATGCTGGGACATTGTACAATAACACAAGGGAGGGGTCTGGGTGATGACTGTGTCATTGTGGGTGTCAGGTTCCTATAAGGTGTCAGGACGTCACTGTCTATTTCTCCATGGAGGAGTGGGAGTATATAGAAGGACACAAGGACCAGTACAAGGACATCATGATGGAGGACCACCAGCCCCTCACATCACCAGGTAAGAGGAGACCTTCCTGATTATAGAGGACAGAGCAGGTGTGAGGTCACCTCCTCCATCATCTCATCATCACATATAGACAATGTATCAGTCACTGTGTATATTTCCTATAGATGGATCCAGTCAGAGAAATCTACCAGAGAGATGTCCCAGTCCTGGAGATTCCCGAGATATTACACAGGAACCAGAGAGATGTCCCAGTCCTGGAGATTCCCGAGATTGTCCGCAGGATCCAGAGAGATGTCCCAGTCCTGGAGATTCCCGAGATTATCCGCAGTATCCAGAGAGATGTCCCAGTCCTCTATATTTCCATGTTGTTAAAGAGGAACCGGAGGAGAACGTCCCACTGGATCATCAGGTAGGTGGAGCTGAGGTTCCTGTGAATCCTCTATAGATGGATGTAATGAAGCTACTGACCTTCTCCAGCAGCAGTGGGTGGAGGGTCTATGGGGAGATGTTGGTCGGACATAACTATAAATGGTAGAAGAGCAGGAGAAGTGAATAATCTTCTCCCTGGTGTCCATGAGTCTCCACCTCAGGATCGGGTCACATCGGGTTATGCAGTAATATAACTGGAACATTGATGTTGATGTGTAAAATATTGGGATGAATGTGGATCCCGTCTCCTCCTGCAGGAGATTATTCCTCTTAGTTCCTGGTTCTGGAGGTTTCTGTCCATCACTTGGATATAAGAGAATCTCTGGAGACATTTCCTTGTTTTCTCATGTCCTTCATGTTGGATCTTTCCAGGAAAGTTGTGGTGGAAGGAGGAGCGGAGAGGAAATCCCCTCATCAGTGACAGAGGAGGGTAAGAGCCTTTCATGTATCTTGTGGGTTATTCTTCCCTTATACATTGCAGGGAGAGGTCACATCCAGGGGAGGAGATGGAGATGACATAGACACCGGCTCATCTGTCTCTGGTTTCCTCCTCCAGTAATCACATGTTGTGTTACTATAAGAAATGAAGGAATATTATTAAAGCAGTAATAATCCTTTGAGCAGACGACCCGAATGCTTAAATTTGGCAAATTTACCCATTTGTGTACCGCAAAGTTATAGTATATCTGGGTGCAGATGGGCTGAGCTTTCCCCATACATAGTGGCTATTGTCAGGGTCAGAGGTAGTGGACCCACTGAACTACCTTGAGGGCTGACGTAAGCCGACACCTGGGAGCGGAGTCTAAGTGGCACCCGGTTTTCACCGGAGCCCAACGCAAAGCTGCTTGTTACTGCGGCAGGATACCACCAGGTCGATATACAGGTGTGACTTTGCTCGTGGTGGTGGCCCAGGCACGGTACAAAATCATCATACAGATACGTGGTCAGGCAGTAGGTCAGGACAGGCGGCACAAGATTGGAGCCGGGGACAAAGTCAGGACTGGCGGCAGAGAATCGTAGTCAGGAACAGGAATCAAAGTCACAACAGGAAATCGCTATAAACACAGTAACAATGATTGGAAAGCTTTCTCATAGGCATGAGTCACAAAGATCCGGCAGGGGACACAAGAAGAGGCCAGCTTTTTATCAAGACAGGCGGCCCACCAATGGCAATCATCGGCACGCTGTACCTTTAAATCTTACAGAGCCAGAGCACGGGAACTGGAGCTAAAGCGAGGGAAGGTGAGTGAGGCTGCGGCTGGGCTCCAGCGACACAAGGAGGCACACAGGTGCACATGCGATCCAAGACATGCACCCATAACAGTATTCCCCCTTCAGCTTCCCCCTCTTCTTGGCCTGAAGGAATCTCTGCAGAACACCACGGACCAGGATTATGTCCCCAGGCTCCCAAGACCTCTCCTCCGGCTCAAACCCCTTCAAGTCCATGAGAAAAAAACGCTTTCCTCTGACCAACTTCATATCCAGATCCTCTTTTACCTGAAAGACATTGGTGGAATCAGCCTTAGGAGCAGGAGAAGGTATTTGCCGGGAGAAGCGATTCAGGAAGGCAGGCTTCAGAAGGGAAACATGGAAGGAGTTTGGGATGAGCATGGTAGGAGGAAGACGGAGCTTGTAAACCACGGGATTAATGCTCTTCAGTACCTTGAATTGACTCAGGAAATGAGGACCGAGTTTGTAGCTGGGAATCTTCAGCCACACATACCTGGAGGAAAGCCACACTTTATCACCCAGAGAGAAGACCTGAGGGGGCCTGCGTTTTTTTGTTGGCCTGAATTTTGGTTTGAGAGAATGATGAGTCTGATCCCAAATGGACTTAAGATCTTGAACCAACTCCTCCACAGCTGGAACATCAGAAGGCACAGAAAGAGAAAGTGGTGGGCATGGAAGTTGTTCATAAACAATGAAGAATGGAGCAGAGAATTCCGCCCAAGGTAACAGGGTGGACCAGTCGTCCTGTCGTGCGGAAAACAAAATGTGAGTAGATAGCAGCACAGAGTCTGAATGACTTTCTTAACTTGTTCATTATACTATGGATGATACACAGAGGAAAAGTCCTGCTTTACTTGAAGTTGGTTGCACAAGGAACGCCAGAACCAGGAAACAAACCCGCTGGTCCAAGACAATGTGCAGAGGAAGTCCATCAAGCTGGGAGATTTGGAGGAAGAACAAGCTGGCAAGACGAGGAGATGACGGTACACCGGGCAGAGGAATGAAGTGGAGCATCTCGGAGAACCGGTCTGTGACCAACCAGATGACGCTGTTACTGGAAGATGGCGGAAGGTCCGTAACAAAGTCCATGGCTACGTGAGTCCTCAGCATTTGGATATAGGCAGTGGCAGGAACAGACCTGCAGGCTTGAGACGTGATGATTTGTTACAGGCACAGGAAGTGCAGGAAGTCTTGTACATCCTTGACCAGACCTGGCCACTAGTAGAAACGAGATATGAGAGCAACAGATCTCTGCACCCCAGGGGGCCCAGCCACACAAGAGCAATGTCTCCAAGTTAGTATGCTCTTCCGAATAGCAAGTCGGACATAGGTCTTGCCAGGAGGAAGCTGCCATGGAGAAGAGCAGCAAAGCAACCAGTTGTTCAGGCGGAACAATATGTCAAGGAGCTGGTTCTTCCCCAATTACATTGGAAGCAGAAGAGAGGGAATCAACCTTGACGTTCTTCTCTGCTGGACATAAATGTAACAGGAAGTTAAAGAAGAAGAGGGACCAACAAGCCTGTCATGGGTTGAGATGCAGAGTGGTCGGGAGATATAGGAGATTCTCATGATCTGTGTAGATTCAGACCGGATGACGAGCTCCTTCCAGAATATACCGCCACTCTTCCAAAGCAAGCTTCATGGCTAGAAGTTCCCTATCACCTATGGAGTAATTACTCTCTGCAGTCGAAAAGGTTTTTGAGAAGAAGCCACAAGTGAGAGTTCGACCTTTGGCCCCTTTCTGGGTGAGAATGGTCCCAGCACCAACCGAGGAGGCATCAACCTCTAGTAGTAACAGTTACTTCATATCAGGTGAGAACGAGAGCAGAGGCAAAGGCAGACTACAGCTTAGAGAAAGCTTCTTCAGCCGCCAGAGTTTTAATATTGGCGTTTTTCTTGGTCAGCGCCAATGGGAAACCTGAGGTAGGAAAAATGCGGTATGAACTGCCGGTGGTAATAAGCGAAGGCCAGGAATCTGGATAGCGCAAAGTCCTACGGGGCAAGGCCACTAAAGTGAGCAGACAACTTTGTGGGATCCATCTGTAGTCCCTTGTCAGACATTATATAACCGAGGAAAGGAAGACTTTTGGTGGAACTGGCACTTCTCGAGCTTGGCATATAGGCGATTGGTCCTTAGGCACCTGAGAACTTGTCATACATGGGCCTGATGGGACTCAAGGTCCATAGAGAACACCAGGACATCGTCCAGGTAGACCACAACACAGGTGTAAAGCAAGTCTCTGTAAATGTTATTGACAAATTCCTGAAATACGGCTGGTGCATTACAGAGTCAAAACGGCATGACCAGATACTTGAAGTGCCCATAACGAGTATTGAAGGCAGTCTTCCATTCATCGTGTCATGGATGAGATTAAATGCCCCACGTAGGTCTAACTTGGTGAAGATTTTGGTTCCATGTAGGCAGTCAAAGAGTTACGTGATCAGAGGTAGTGGGTTTTTCTTTACCTTAATCTTGTTAAGAATACGATAGTCAATACATGATGGACTGAATGAACCATCCTTCTTGGCCACGAAGAAGAATCCAGCACCGGCAGGGCAAGAGAACTTGCGTATGAACCCTTTCTGCAGATTCTCTATTACATAGGGTGGCATTCCCATGGTTTCAGGCACTGACAGTGGGTACACCTGACCCTGTGGAGGAGATGTGCCTGGCAACAGGTCTATAGGGCGGTCATAGGGACAGTGCAGTAGCAGACTCTCCTCTTGCTTCTCCGAGAAAATGTCAGCAAATTCCACCAGACCCACCAGAGGTTTGGAGGACACTGGAGAAGTCATGGTGAATACTGGATGAGGTACCACCAAACAACATGACTGGCATTCCGGTCCCCAGCAAAGATCCTCCCCGGTCTGCCAGTTGAGTACAGGAGTGTGACGTTGCAACCACGCGAGGCCCAGCAGGACAGAGGACGTGGACCAGGGTAGTAGGTAGAACAACAGTCTCACCCTGTGTAATGCCCCAATTTGCATACCTATGGGCTCGGTACAATACCGGACTGGATGAATAGGCCCACTGACAGACGAGATGACCAGCGGCTTCTCGAGACGGACCACAGGAAGATAATGCTGGGAGACCAGGGCAGCATCCACAAAGTTTCCTGCAGAGCCGGAATCCAGGAAGGCAGAAGCACAAAGCTGGCTGCTTGTTCCAGAGCTAAGTAGGACATGAATATTCAGGTGTGGAGAAGCTTTATTCTCACCTATGGATGCCATTCCCAGAAACCCTAGGTGCGTACGTTTCCCGAACACTGTGGATTGAGTGTACAAGTCCCAAGACAGAGCTCTGGCTTGCACAATAGAGACACAAATTCTCCTGTCGTCGTCTGGAGTCTTCTTGGGGAGTCAGACAAGCTTTATCCACCTGCATGGCTTCCTCTGGGGCAGACAAGGAAGACGGCTGTGATGGTCTTTGGAAGACTTGTGTCAAGTGGGACAGGTGACGGGTCCTGATCTGTGGTTGCTCAAGATGCTGCTCCTCCAGACGCTCAAAGAACCGGATGCCAATCCAAGTGGCCAGGGAGATGAGATCAGTCAGAGAAGGTGGAAACTCTCGTGCAGACAGGAGGCGTTCTTGATTTGACTAGCCAGTCCCTTTTTAAAGAAGACGACCAAGGCCGCTTCATTCAAGAAAGCTTGGAAGCTACTGTATGGTGCGGAATTGAACCGCATAGTCACCAACAGAAAAGTCCCCTTGGCGCAATTCAGTAGGGCAGATGAAGCGGGGGCTGGTTCCTCGAAGATGGACCAGAATTTAGTGAGGAGTGTGGTGATATTAGACTTAGCCAGGTCGTTCCTGTTCCAGAGAGGGGTGGCCCACACCAGGGCTTTCCTGGAAAGACTGATCATGAAAACCACCTTTGACCATTCTGTGGTGAGCTGCGAAGGCATCAAATCCATGTGCAAGGAGCACTGGGTGATGAATCCGCTCCATAACTTGGTATCTCCGTCATACTTGGAGGGCATGAATAGTCGCAGTCTGGGTTCTATAGAAGACAGTGTAGCCGCAGTAGTGGGAGGTGCCGTGGGAACTGGACGCTGCTTTGGTAGCCAACAATTGCTGCAAGATGGTGGTGAGCTGACCAAGTTGCTGGCCCTGCACGGCAATCTGCTAGAACTCCTGGGCCATGATGGTGATGAGTTCTGGTAGCGGAACCTTGGCAGAATCCATGGCCGGATTTTACTGTCAGGTTCAGAGGTAGTGGACCCACTGAACCACCGTGAGAGATGGCGTAAGTTGACACCTGGGAGTCTAAGTGGCACCCAGTATTCACCATAGCCCACCGTGGGTTGGACTTGCTGTGGCAGGATACTACCAGGTCGCTCCACAGACTGGACTTTGCTCGCGGTGGTGGCTAAGGCAAGGTACAAAATCAGCAGGCAGAGATGGAGTTGTGGTCAGGCAGAAGGTCAGGACATGCAGCACAGGATCGGAGTTAGGGACAATGCAGAAGGTCAGGACAGGCGGCAGAGAATCGTAGTCAAGAACAGGGATCAAGATCACAACTGGAAATCACTATAAACACAGGAACAATGATTGGAAAGCTTTCTTTGAGGCACGAGGTACAAAGATCTGTCAGGGGAAACATGAAAATGGTGTCAATTTATCAGGACAGGCGGACCGCCAGCGCCAACCATCAGCGTGCTGGCTCTTTAAATCTTTCAGAGCCAGCGGATGGGAGGTGAAGTAAGGGGAGGTACCTTCTAGGCACCCATCACCTTCAAATAAATCAGCATATTCTGTTTTTATAGTCTGAAGATCGAGTATTTTTGGTTTTGAATTTTGTATATTCTGGGACACTTCAACAGCCATTATGTTGTGGGTCTGCACCTTTATTAAGTCCATCGCCTGAACTGCTTTTACACCCAGTAATGGTACATGATCACTACCAGGCAGCACTGTAAATTCCACCTTGTAACTCTTTTTGTTACATGGGTTCCTTAATTTAAGCTTGCAGGTCCCCATTGGTTTCAAAACACTTTTGTTGTACATCACCAGGACCTTGTCCGTGGGCTCAATGGAAACCTGCTTTTTCAGCAGCGCACATGGAATTACATTGCAGCTTGCTCCACAATCCAGCTGAAATCTAATGGGCTGCTCATCCAACAAAAAGGTTGCAAATAACTGTTTCACCTCCTTTGCTACTTGCTGCTTGAGCACATGGACATTCTCTGTTGCAGGCTGCAGCTGTAGCCATGTAATGTCCTCATCACTGTCTGTGTCCTGTGTCATTGTGTGGACTTGTCTGTGCTGTTTGCTGGGTTTTAGTCTGCACAGAGCTGAGAAATGGTTCCTCTTCCCACAAATCCTGCAGGTTTCACCATATGCAGGACACTTCTCTTTGTCTCTCTCATGTCTTTTCCCACAATATCTGCACTGGATGGTGCTTTCCGGGAAACTGGGCCTTGCTTTTGCTCTCCCATATACCGCATGTACTGCCTCATCCCTGGTGGCTTCCATCATCTTCAGGCTGTCCTTTGTCAGCTCAGCCGCCCTGCAGATCTGCAGGCATCTCACTAATGTCAGCTCTTCCTCCCTCAGTAATCTTTCTCTGAGGTGAGAGTCTCTGATGCCACACACTATCCTGTCTCTGATGAGAGAGTCTCTTATTTCTCCAAAGCCACAGGTTGCCGCCAGTCTCCTCAGTTCTGTCACATATCTGTCCACATTCTCCCCAACCTCCTGATCCCTTGAGAAGAACTTGTATCTCTCCACAGTCTCATTCTTTTTGGGGTCACAGTGTTTGTCAAATGCCTGCACAATGTCCTCTAGCACTAGACTGTCAGAGATTTCTGGGATTAGGGTCTTGGCTATTTCTCTCCACTTTTCCCCAATAAGGTAGTAAAAGAGCTTTACTTTCCTTCTCTCATCCCTTTGGGCCACTGTCAGATCCACATACAGGGTGAACTCTTCCTTCCAGTGTCTCCAGGTCTGTGA
The DNA here is from genome assembly GCF_040894005.1 of Engystomops pustulosus. NCBI lineage: Eukaryota > Metazoa > Chordata > Amphibia > Anura > Leptodactylidae > Engystomops > Engystomops pustulosus. The sequence goes on along the minus strand of NC_092412.1, from coordinate 9,639,546 downwards.
CAGATTGGAAGAAGTCACATCCAGTGTCTGAGGGGGTTTCAGGCCACTCTCCATTGTGCAGTATTATCAGGGACTCTGTACTTGCTGTGATTGACACAGGTTCTCAGGAGATGCAGACTTGTTATACACAGGTTCAGTGCCCAGCTGCCACCATGTTCTGTTAGTTGACTCTCCTGTATTGGCTTCACACACTGTGGTTGGTCTCAGGCTCTTTATTCAACAAGCTGCCATTACACGTCACATACTCATGTCTGTCTACCAACAAGTTGCTACCTGCTTTATTGTACACACACACAAGTAGTGAGACCCCTAGAGGCCAGAATAGCATATAACATATTGCTACAGTGAGTGAGTCGGGGGCCAGGCTCCAATGACACATATAGGCACATGGGTTGTCCTACGAGTCGCAGGCGCATCCATGACAGCTATCAGCAATATCACACAGCAGACACCTGCCTTTAACTGGCATGATCTGTGCTGGCACTATCCACAGCAGTTAAGCTATTGAGTGGTGTGGTTGAAAGCAGCCAGGACACCTAATGCTGTTGTCGGGCGGCGCCATCTTTAAATGGTAGTCAGCAACCCCACTTCAAAATATGACGAAATGTACGAATCTTTGATTTGTGCAAAATATTTTAATTTTATTAAATATGTTAAAACATAATAAAATCAGATGGGACGGGGGAACACAGGGGTGTCTTCTCTAGTTGGGTTTTTTGTTTGTTTGAACAAATTCTCCTGTCGTCGTCTGGAGCGTTCTTGGGGAGTCAGACAAGCTTTGTCCACCTGCATTCCCATAATCTTACTTATTCTAACCAATAACTTTTTTCTTGTACAGAGCTGTGTAAAGGTGTTTTTTTTTGTTTTGTTTTTTTGCGGGGTGCGCTGAAGTTTTCATTGCTGACACTTTAAAAAAAAAAAAAAAAATTAGCTGTAGAAAATGGTGAAAACGTGTTTTTTTTCTGGCATTAGTTCATGTTTTTCCATAACGCCATTTTGCCACAGAGAATACTGATCTTAATATTTTGATAGAGAGACGCGGTGATACCTAACTTGTTTATGATTTAAATATTTTTGTGAAACGAGTGTTTTGAACTATTTAGATTTTTTTTAAATCTGTATTTTCAGGCCCTCTAAGGCAGATGCACCTTAGGGGGTCTGATCAATTCTTCAATAAACAGTAATATTACTGTATTGCAGTATATTGTAAAATGTCTGTAAGTGTGACAACCACGCAACCTTCAGTAAGAGTCCCGGTTCTTGTATTAACCGTTTGGCCCCCTTCAGTGCGGCACAGTTGGTGCTGATCAGATCAAACATAGTTATGCCCATGTGGTCGTATCATTGTAGTACTGACAACCCCTTGCTGCATATAGAAATCGGCGTGAAGCCGACAGTAATGACAGGAATCCTGCTGTCACCCATTTTGCTGCTCTGCACTGGGTAACCCCCAGTGACACCAGGGACACAAAGGAGGAGGCGAGTCTTTCACAGGTCAGCGCCACACTGTGAGTGTGGGAATTAGTGTGTACATCACACTAGTGGCCTACATCGCTTTCGGCAGGCATTGTGGTGACATGCTTCCAAAAGCCTGGACTGCCTCACGACTTCCCTGGACCTTGCAGTCCTAACGCCACAGGAACAGGTCGGAGCTTGCTCCCCTCTGCTGTTGCTCTATGTGGCGTGTACCAACACAGCTAGTGAAGGGGAGCGTTCACGCCATGTCGCGAAGTTTCGGGCACTCCACTAGTATTAACAGGGGAGCGGAGCAGGATACTAATACAGCGCATGGACTTCTGAACCACATAATCAGAGGGCTGGGGAAACTCTCTGTGGTTACCTGCCACGTGATGCGCTTCCTACACCTGAAGTTAACACCGCACTAGAATGAAGCATTTACAAATAGAGGGGTCTCTTTTTGGCATCTCCCTCCCTCTTGAACACTATTATAAAACACAAATACTGCAATAGCTATACCTGTAACTGGACGAAGGATTACGATGAACGCTTATGTCTGTAACCTAGATTTCACTGCAGCATCACTTGGATCACATCATGCCTGATTGCAAGGCCCATAGCTAGAGGTTTTCATTTCAACACCGACTTTAACAATGGGCCCTTTAAAAATCCACAGCAGCGGAAAAACCCGGAGCAGTGTTTGCCAGATCTCACCGACCTGACGCTGCACATTCTTCTCTTTCTCCACGCTCTGTATGGATTCTCCTAAAACAGATCCGGCCCCTTAGGAACCAGCTGAGGAACTCACTCTAAAGCAAGTTCAACCTCACGCTGATTGATCTTTGCTTTCTTTCCTGTAATGTCAGCCGCCTTGGACCTCCCAGGAAGAGCATTATGGTATGGAATCACATTCGATCCCACAAGCCCCATATAATATGCCTGATGGAAACCCATCTCACCCCAGATAAGGCTCCACTTGCTCGCTCCTTAAAGCCTGGTCCTACAGACGCAACATTCCTGGCACACCTCAGCTCTAGAGGGGTTTCATTCTTATTTCTTCCCATCTCAACATCTTATGGACTACAAAGCCAAACTGATGATGAGGGAGGATATGTATATATAGAATTTGGCTGGACCTCCTAGATCCTCAAGATAGAATTCCAGCCCAATCCGGAGGCACATCCTACTGATAACCAACCACTATCTCAAAGGGAGGCATTTAAGGCATTTTTGAGAGGTTGCCATCAATAACTTATGTGAAGAGGGAATTTAAATGTAAATTAGAGGAGCGAGCGACAAGATGCTCAGCTTTAGAGCAGATATCGATAGTGGACTCTTTAGAAGGGAACAGGGTGCTATGGCTCCATGCAGGGAGGCTATATCTGACTGCTTGTCAGGGTTCAGGGTCTGTGGACCCTCTGGACCACCGCGGGAGATGGTACTAGCCGACACCTGGGACTGGAATCTAAGAAGCACCCGGTCTTCGCCAGAGCCCGCCACAATGCAGGATGGTCTTGCTGTGGCAGGGTAACACCAGGTTGTTCCACAGGTGCAACTAGCCCACGGTGGCAGGCAGAGTCGAAGCACAGAATCGTAGTCCAGGCTCGAAGTACGGTCACAAGCGTGCAGGCAGCAGAGATGCAAGGTCAAATCCGAGGTCAGCAACGAGGAATCACACCGGAAAGGGTAAGGAACTGGAACAAACACAACAAACTCACAGGAAGCTTTCTCTTCTCGCTAGGAAGCTCAAAGATCTGGTGGGGAATATTGGGAACAGCCAGGCTTTATGGAAACAATCAGCGATGCGCTGGCCCTTTAAATCTTTTAAAGCCTTAGGGAGCAGGGTGGCATGCGTGGAGAGGTGAATTTGGGCCCAGGGAGAGCCGCGCAACAGAGAAGGGCACGGGTGTGATGATCCAATAGGTTTTCATTGGGTTCAGGTCTGGGGGCCGCCCCATTTTAGTAACGCTGCTCCACAGAAGCCGCTCTATAATGATGTGCTGTTTATACAGAGACACAATTGGCTCATTACGAAGGGTCACGAATCTCATTTTCGTTGGACTATGGACCTTTTTTGGGGATTACACGGCTTGCACAGCATTTAACAAATGTCTGCGCTGGGATTTTAGCGCATGCAGTCCTTTTTTGATGCAGCTGCTTCCATACGGCACAAATTGGGGGCGCGAGTTGTTGGACGATCTGACTGTTTCGGACTGAGTGCGGGATTTGATTGTGTCGCAAGCCCAAGCAATTAGATACAGCAGGAAGAAGATGGCGAACTCTGTTGTATCTGCGGGAAGCGACACATGCAGGATATCGGGTGCACGGTCTTGGTGAATTGCTGCACAGCGCATTATCATCAGACAATGCACTTTCGGTGAACTACAGCGCGAATCTGAATAAATGTGCCCCAATGACTGGAATAATGCTGTAATACAAATAGTACAAAATGTCCACCAGGGAGTTACATGGAGCTGCTATAGGACTTGGAGAGGAAACTGCAGAAGATTACACTACAACTCTCCTGCTGCCCCCGCGGGGTGACTGAAGTAGGAAGACCTTCCGGCAGCCGTGAGGAGGAGACCAGCAGCGAGGACCAGACACAGACTGCAGGAGGGGAGCCAAATCACTTCCGCAATTCTACCTTATTATAATAGACAAGAAATCCACTCAACGTCCCTAGTAGCTGTATAGTAGTACAGTTATCCTGTATATACAGCTGCCCGAGGCTTCTACCACTTGTTTTACTGGTTTTCTACGATTTATAGGTTCCGCTCCAGCCTGAGATGACCATCTCCTGGTTAGACAACAATCTTATGTCTTGGAAGTAGAAGAATCCGGTTTATAAGAATTGAATTCTATTTTTAAAAATGGATTTTAATCAAATTATATGTCAATGGATTATATTTCCAATTAATATTCATGATCTTTCTCTCTATAGATGACTGTATGTTACTGACTGGCTGCTTTACTTCTGCTTGTAACTGGGGAAAAGGAAACTTTCGATATTGATTTCTTACCTATATTTTCCAGGAGATGAAAGTACAAGAGGTTCCCATGGACGTCCCCCCTCATCTCCTTGTGGTGAAGTAGAAGATAATCAGTCACATCTTTCCACAGAGGAGGGAAATCATGGAGATAAGAGGCAGTTTTCATGTCCGAAATGTGAGAAGTCTTTTAGTCAAGAATCAAATCTTCTCATTCATCTTCAAAGTCATCGAGAGAAAAAGATTTTTTCATGTTCAGAATGTGAGAAAAAGTTTAACCATAAATCGAGTCTTGGTCAACATATGAAAATTCACACAGGAGAAAAGCCGTTTTCATGCAATGAATGTGGGAAATGTTATGGTCGGAAATCAAATCTTGTTCAACACCAGAGAACTCACACAGGGGAGAAGCCGTATTCTTGCACTGAATGCGAAAAATGTTTTACAGATAAAACATATTTTGCTATACATCAGAGAATTCACACAGGGGAGAAGCCATTTTCATGTCTGGAATGTGGGAAATCTTTTAGTAACAAATCGCATCTTGTTATACACCAGAGAATTCACACCGGGGAGAAACCCTTTTTATGCAATGAATGTGGAAAATGTTTCTATGGCAATTCAGGGCTCGTTAGACATCGGAGAATTCACACAGGGGAGAAACCATTTTCATGTAATCTATGTGGAAAATGTTTTACACAGCAATCATCACTTGTTCAACACCAAAGAAGCCACACAGGAGAGAAGCCATTTGTATGTAATGAATGTGGGAAATGTTTCAGTGATAGTTCAGGGCTTGTTAAACACCGGAGAACTCACACGGGGGAGAAACCATTTTCATGTAAGGTATGTGGAAAATGTTTCAGCGATAGCTCAGGGCTTGTAAAACACAAAAGAACTCACACAGGGGAGAAGCCATTTTTATTTCTGTAATGAAGGAAAAGATTTTCAGGAAAGAACAGCTTTTTAGGCATCAGAGAACTCATACAGGAAAGAAACTATGTTAATATTTACTACACTATGAACATAACCCGTTTAGATTTCTATAGTTGTATTTCCTAGTGTCGATTCTGTAGCATATATGTTATCTAAGAGCTAAGTGACATGGGTAGACACTCAGGCCAATCATCTTGAAAAATCTATATATAAGAACCTGTTCAGGAATATTCCTTTCTTATGATGTCAAATTGCTTTTTATGTGACTTGTACATGTAACATATCACCTATCACAGTCAGCAGCGCTTCCTCTTGGTGATGGAGAAGCTTTGCCGGACTCTACCAATAAATGTATATATTGTTCCCCCATATTTCTTGTATCCGTCTGTGTAAAAGGATCCTCCAAATGAGCAGCGATCATTGTGTTATATCCTAGATGGAGGCTCGTCCCCCTCTGCAGAACCTCATGGTAACAGCTCCGAAAATATATTTATAGGGAACCTGTCCCACTATTTTAGCTCAGTAAACTGACGTCTACAGCAGAAGGCGGCTTGTGTCTCGGTCTCCTCGATGCATTCTTCCTCTCTTCTTCCGTCTGCTCAATGCACATGACCCGAAGAGGGGAGGAAGCTGGATGAGTGTGGAGGAGAGGAGGAAAGCATGAGGAGCACGGCCACTATTGGGGGGGGGGGGGGTTACTGGGGCTGTGCTCAGGGGGCCCTGACTAGTGTGGGGCCTAGGGTCCCCCAGAGTCCTGTGATAGTATTTGGATGCCGGTACAGCCTGCACACCCTCTACACTCTTATCACTGCAGCAGTGAGAGAAGAGAGGAGGGAGCCGGCACAGCAGATTATTATTCCGGGCACAGAGTACAGGAAGAGGAAGCAGAGGGATGGATGAAAGACTTCACTGTGTATAAGTATGTGTGAGATATGTGTGTGATGCGTGTTTGTGTGTCTGTATGTGTGTGTGAAATAAATGGAGATACAGTATATAACCTGTGTGTGTGCATGTGCCTGGCATACATATGTGTGTGCATATTTCTGCATGTAATTGTGTATATATCTGTATGTATATTTGTATTGGGTGTGTGATAATGTGTGGTATTTGTCTCTGCATCCAATTCTAATTCATCCAACGTGTTTCCCCCCACTTTTTATGGGGTTCATCAGGGGATAAACCAAGTTGCCCAATTCTAAGTGTTTAACTTACCCAGGTCCACGGAGTGGAGAGTGTTATTTGGGTCAGGCAGTGGCCTTTCCTCACTGCAACCCCACCGTAACGGCATGTGGCACTCAAATAGCTGACTTCCTGTTGATCGCCCGCTCCTCTATGACGCGTTACTGTGCGCAAGATTCTGGCACCAGCGTATAAGGAGTGGCTGTGGTAAACTCACACATGGGTCACAAGTGTAAAAGAAGCGTTGCACTATTGCGCTTTCCTTTTTCCTAACGGTGAGTGGAACTGAAGTTTTGTTTGGAGTCGAGCGGAACCGACAGTGGAGTAGTGGAGTTTCCAAGCCGGAAGACCAGACACTTGCACCATAACCCATTGAGAACCGCGAGACCTACAACTAACTCTGTCTGTAAGAACGCCACACCGAAGGAATATAATACGTAATAAGGATTTGCCTCTACTCAGGTATATGAGTTGGAAGATGGAAAGGTACTGTTCCTACTGATTGCTCCACCTCGTATAGTATTTCCGAGAGACGTTGATGCGGAGAAACTATTGTTATTGTTATATATTTGGACTAAAAACTGGATATTGGACTTTTATCCCAATGGGGCTCATTTACTAAGGGTCCCGCATTTCTGTCGGGTTGCCCGACTATTTCCAATTTGTGCAGCAATTAACGGGGATTTTTGGCACACGTTATGACTTTCATGCGACACAAATTGGGGGGGGGGGTTGTGGCCGTCGTACAACGCAACTGTTTCGGACTAAGCACAGGATTTAAAATTCAAATTGTGTCGCAAGACATGCACCAACATACACCGGGAAGAAGAAGGTGAACTCCGGGAACCTGAGCGGGGAAGCGACACATGCAGGATATCAGGTGCACGATCTTAGTGAATCGCGCCGGACTTCATCTTCATCGGACAACGCACCTCGGGGATCGCGACAGGACCGGGTAAGTAAATGTGCCCCAGGGTGTTTGCAGCCAATCTTTTTTTTCAACAAAAATGTTATATAAATATTCACATACCGCAATCGTATCCGCCATATACTTTCCTATATTAGTGAATGTCGCGCACCTGTGGAGCAAAACAGTACCAGATACCGAAGTTTATATGGAGTGGAATAAACATTGTATGGATAGTTAAGGAGTTTACGCAATTAGTGAGTAATATATATAAGCTACGGCAGTCAGAATATTATTATGACTTTAGATGAAACCGGCATAACTCGGGGTCTCATCGAAGCCACCGTGTCCATAGAAACAAATAACTTGTCAGTAAAACTTTATATATATCTAATCGGTCATAAAACTTGTTGCATATAAATTATATTATTCCTAAAAAATTGTCATGTAGACTTGTTGATCTGATCAGCTAATTTATGTAATTCATCGCAGTCTTCTGGTATTTGAGTGTGAAGGAAAGGTTGGAGGAATCTACTAATATATAAAGAAACTGCTATACAGAAATGATTGTGCTGCAGGAAATAAAGATTGAGGCACGGATGCGGGTGTGAGGGTGCAGATGCGGGTGTGAGGGTGCAGATGCGGGTGTGAGGGTGCAGATGCGGATGTGAGGGTCCGGATGCGGATGTGAGGGTCCGGATGCGGGTGTGAGGGTGCAGAAGCGGGTGGGAGGGTGCGGGTGTGAAGGTGCGGATGCGGGTGAGAGGGTGCGAATGCGGGTGAGAGGATACAGGTGAGAGGATGCGGGTGAGAGGATGCGGATGCGGGTTGGAGGATACGAGTGAGAGGATGCGGGTGAGAGGGTGCGGATGCGGGTGAGAGGATGCGCGTGAGAGGGTGCGGATGCGGGTTGAAGGATACGGGTGAGAGGATGCGGGTGAGAGGGTGCGGATGCGGGTGAGGATACGGGTGAGAGGATGCGCGTGAGAGGGTGCGGATGCGGGTTGGAGGATACGGGTGAGAGGATGCGGGTGAGAGGATACGGGTGAGAGGGTGCGGGTGAGAGGGTGCGGATGCAGATGGGAGGATGCGGATGCAGGTGAGAGGATGCGGGTGAGAGGATACGGGTGAGAGGGTGCGGGTGAGAGGGTGCGGATGCAGGTGGGAGGATGCGGATGCAGGTGAGAGGATGCAGGTGAGAGGGTGCGGATGCAGGTGGGAGGATGCGGATGCAGGTGAGAGGATGCAGGTGAGAGGATACAGGTGAGAGGATGCGGGTTGGAGGATACGGGTGAGAGGATGCGGGTGAGAGGGTGCGGATGCGGGTGAGAGGATACAGGTGAGAGGGTGCGGGTGAGAGGGTGCAGATGAAGGTGGGAGGATGCGGATGCAAGTGAGAGGATGCGGGTGAGAGGGTGCGGATGCGGGTGAGAGGATACAGGTGAGAGGGTGCGGGTGAGAGGGTGCAGATGAAGGTGGGAGGATGCGGATGCAAGTGAGAGGATGCGGGTGAGAGGGTGCGGATGCGGGTCAGAGGGGTTTGTGCTGTGATCGGATTGTACAATGTCCAGCTGGAATTATCCATAGAAACGACTCAATGTTCATATACAATCAGGAAGATGGAAGATACAAGTCACCGAATTGTATCATTAATAAAAAAAATAGGCGACTTGTGGATCGGCTGAGACGATTTCTACAATCCCGATCTATAAAAACTCAGCTGAGTAAAGGTCGGAGCTTATCTGGAAATGGAAAAAGCCCTCATCCGTTTAACCTCTTACCGCCAAATCCCTTTCCCATATTTGTGTTTCTATTTTTGCTCCCCTATTTTACAAAAAAAAGTTTTTTATTTTTCCGTATAGAGAGCTGTATGAGGGCTTGTATTTCCTAGTGACAGTATTTAATATTCCGTGCCTTGTACTGGGAGGAAGGAAAAAAAATAGCAAATTAAGTGAAGTTGCCCGCCCCCCCCCCCCCCAAAAAAAAGAAAATCGCCATATTCTTGTAGGCTGTTTTTTTAACACCTTTTACTGTGCGCTCCTAATGGCACCTATATCTTATTCTCTGGGTTGGTTTGATCACGGAGAGACCACATTTATATAGGTTTTCATATAGTAGTCATCACACTGGGCATCAGCCTCTGCATTGGGGCTTGTGTCAGCATCGTGGGGGGGGCATAATAGGTCCCCCCCCCCGTATTCCTGACATGGACCGACACAGGAACCTCACAGTGACTATGTTTATTGAACCCCTAAACCAACCTGTATCGCAAATGGCAACAAAGTTGCAGTTAGGACATTTTGCTGCTATTTTCTGATACAGGGTTCACTGCAGGGAATGACTATTTATATGGTGATAGATCTGGATGTTTGGGACACCGTGAAAGCTTTTTTTTTTTTTTAATTTTATTAATATTAATTTTAATTTATTTCAGGTCTAGGGGAAGGGAGTGATATGAACTTTTAGGTTCTTAATCATTTTTTATTTTACTGTAGTCTAACACTTATCCATTTCAAAATATGAAATCCGTCTGGATCTTCAATCCATTGACTTAGGATGGGATCTGACCTCATTTCCCCTTGAAAATGTCCCACCAATAAGGTTTGGAATCAACAAAATGGCTCTCAAGACTGAGAAAGAGCTGCAGGCCCCAGGACTTCTAGGCTGTGCTATAGAGTGTGATGGGAATCTACTTGTTGCACAACCCTCTTATATCTTGGAAATAGAAAAATCTGGTTTCTTGGGATTTGATTATTTATTTGATAATTATATTTTGTAATTTGATTGCCATTGATATGTCAATGGATTAAATTTTATATTTATAGATGACTGTATGTTACTGACTGGCTGCTTTACTTCTGTTTGTAACTGGGGAAAAGGAAACTTCCAATATTGATTTCTTGACTATATTTTCAGGAGATGAAAGTACAAGAGGTTCCCATGGACGTCCCCCCTCATCTCCTTGTGGTGAAGTAGAAGATAATCAGTCACATCTTTCCACAGAGGAGGGAAATCATGGAGATAAGGGGCAGTTTTCATGTCCGAAATGTGAGAAGTCTTTTAGTCAAGAATCAAATCTTCTCATTCATCTTCAAAGTCACCCAGAGAAAAAGATTTTTTCATGTTCAGAATGTGAGAAACATTTTAACCATAAATCAAGTCTTGGACAACATATGAAAATTCACACAGGAGAGAAGCCGTTTCTTTGTACTGAATGTGGAAAATGTTTCCATAAGAAATGGGATCTTGTAAAACATCTGAGAATTCACACAGGGGAAAGGCCATTTTCATGTCTTGAATGTGGGAAAAGTTTTACTCAGAAATCACATCTGGTCTTACATCGGAGAATTCACACAGAGGAGAAGCCATTTTTATGTAACGAATGTGGAAAATGTTTCATCGATAATTCGGGGCTTGTTAAACACCGGAGAACTCACACGGGGGAGAAGCCATTTTCATGTAATGAATGTGGAAAATGTTTCGGCAATAATTCAGGGCTAAGTAAACACCGGAGAACTCACACAGGGGAGAAGCCATTTTTATATCTGTAACGCAGAAAACGTTTTTTATCAGGAGATAATTATAGGCATCAGAGGACTCACACTGGAGAGAAACCATGTTAATATTTATTACACTATGGACTTTACCAGTTTAGATTTTTATGGTTGTATTTCCTTCTGTCAATTCTGCTGAAGTCTGACTTCTGTAATTTAATAAAAATTGCACCTGCGCTAGACTAGAAATAACCTGCAAGGTTCTGAGTCAACCAACACATACAGTGAAATACTGACTACTTATACACAAATGATTGGATAGCAGATAGGATGTTCAAATAGTGAACACTGTGATAGTGCCTGTACTATGATATTGTGGGTGACAGGTGTTGAGATGCTAATAGATTCAGTACCCGTAAGATTTGTCTCTAAGTCTCCTCAATGAAGATAAAGAAGGGGACCGAAAGATCTGTTGCTCGTTCTCTGTTTTGCGCCGTGTCGGTTTGGTTCCAGGGTGGTTAACAAATGCTGGCACAGAAATTCTCTACGGTTTTATTACAATCGGAGTGTGCCCCGGGCGGCAGCGGCAACTACTCCGTATGAATCAAAATGAAAAAAAAAGTCCTATCTACGGAAAGCCACACAGGGAAAATGTTCCTACGCGTTTCGAAGGCTCTTCTGCCTTCTTTGTCAAGGAGTCCAATCATCTTGATTGTAAGTTTTTATATAGCAGTGCAGGGATTTTGAATGGATACTTTGGGGGACACATCATACACTGGCGCTCATGCGCCAGCATATGATTGCCCCGCCGCTGCATATTTGCGCCGGCGAGGGGACAGTAAGGCCGCCCTCCTCTCAGCCGGCCAGGCCCCCCCCTCCCTCTGCGCCACGTCAGGTCCTATTAAATATATCTCCGTATAGTTACTCCAATGATGATGTAAAGTGGATAGTGTAAAGAGAGAGATTAGCTAAAAGAAATAGTGTAATTAAATGCATTTTATTGAATTTATTTGATTGAATAGGTAAACATTTTAAATGATTTGCTACAATATGTATTGCACATGAGATCTGTAAATAAAAATATGTGTATTATTTTTTTTAATTCATACTTCTATTAAAAAATTCTAGGAAACGACATGTTTCCACTAAAAATCATATTGTCACGGGTGCTCCCGCGACCCATATGGCGGGTCACAGGCTCACCCGTGCCCATCATGCCCCGCCAGCACAGCGCCCGCTCCAGTCACCTGTCCCCGTCCTCCTTCCACCTATCTCTACTCAAGCCAGTTATCCTGAACCGCTTCTCCCTGCAAGTTTCTTCTCCTGCGGCTGACTCCACTGATGTCTTAGAGGTAAAGTAGATCCTAGAAATTAAGACGGTGAGAGGTAAGCTTCTTGGTAGACTGGAAGGGGGTCAGGCCTGAGGAGAGATCTTGGAAGCCCGCGCACAATATCCTGGATCATCATCTCCTGCAGAGATTTCTCCGAACCAAGAAGAGGGGGAAGCCGAAGGGTGGGTACTGTCAGGGGCTCACGTGTGTCCTGCCAGTGCAGCGCCACTCACCTGTCCCCATTACTTCTCTGATGTCATTGGGGAAGTACCAGCTCCCTGTCATGTCATTCCTCCAGAACGACTGATTGTTGCCGCTCCAGTGGACCTTTGGCAGCTTCCTTCTGGCAAGACCAACGTCCGACCTACGCTTCGGAAGAGGATATTGACTTGGGGACATCTTCTGCTGTTGCCGATACCCAGCTGCCCATGGACTCCCGTGGCTATGAAATTTATCACGGACCTTCTGCCTTCCTCTGGTAATACAGTCATCTGGGTGGTAACTGACCGGTTTACCAAAATATCCCACTTTGTTCCTCTGCTAGGTCTGCCGTCTGTACCATGCCTTGCCAGCCTATTCTTCCTCCACATCTTCCGGCTTCATGGAATTCCTCAAAACATCGTTTCAAAAGGCGGGGTTCAGTCTGTTTCCAAGTTTTGGCAATCTATGTGTAGTCAACTTCAAGTGAAGTTGGATTTCTCCTCTGCTTACCATCCGCAGTCCAATGGACAAGTAGAGAGAGATAATCAGACTCTGGGCTGTTATCTCTGTCATTTTGTATCTGCCCATTGTATCAGTGAACCCCCGGGACCACCGCGGACGATGGCACAAGCCGTCACCTGGGAACGGAATCTAAGAGGCACCTGGTCTTCACCAGAGCCCGCTGTAAAGCAGAATGCTGCGGCGTGGTGCCACCAGGTCATTCCACAGGTGCGACTTGTCCATGGTGGCAGCCAAAGTTGAGGTACAGGAACACAATGCAGTCTCGGAGTCAGGAACAGGCAGAAAGTCCAGGCAGGTGGCAGAGATGCAAGGTCAGGGTCCGATCCAGGGTCACAACGGGAGTTCAGAGCTGGAACACTAGGAACAGAGGGGAATTGCAGGGAGAGCTTTCTCTGAAGCATAAGAGTGCAAAGATCTGGCAGGGGTTGCTGGGAGAAGCTGGCCTTTATTGAAAACACGGAAGTGGCCAGCACCAATCAGTGGTGCGCTGGACCTTTAAATCTGCGAGTGCTGGCACGTGCGCACCCTAGGGAGCGGGGACGCGCATGCTGGCCATATGGGAGCCAAGGAAAGTAAGACTCCATTGGTGAAACTGACATTTCTCGAGCTTGGCGTAGAGACGGTTAGCCCGAAGGCGGGCAAGAACTTGCCGTATGTGGGACTGGTGGGTCTTGAAGTCAGGAGAGAACACCAAGATGTCGTCAAGGTAGACCAAGACACATGTATACAGTAGATCCTTGAAGATGTCATTAACGAATTCCTGGAAGACAGCTGGAGCATTACACAGTCCAAATGGCATCACAAGGTACTCGAAATGTCCATCACAAGTGTTAAACGCTGTCTTCCATTCATCACCCTTGCGGATCCAGATGAGATTGTAGGCCCCACGAAGATCCACCTTGGAACCGCGCAGGCGGTCAAAGAGCTCCCCGATTAACGTCAGGGGACCTTGTTAAGCACGTGATAGTCTATGCAAGGACGGAGGGAGCGGTCCTTCTTAGTCACGAAAAAGAAGTCTGAGGATTTGTGTATGAAGCCCCTCTGCAGGTTCTCTTTAATATACTCTGACATAGCAGCAGTCTCCGGAACTGGAAGAGGATACACACAAGCTCTGGGAGGAGAGGCACCTGGCAGGAGATTCACAGGACAATTATAGGGATGGTGCAGTGGAATAGTGTCTGCTTTTTTTTTGCAACATCGAAGAAGTTCTGGAAACATGTAGGAAGACCATCCAAGTGCTTGGGAGTCACAGAGGAAGCCTGGATGGGCAGAGGTGCCACCATGCAGCAGGACTGACATTCTGGTCCCCAACAAAGGACCTTCCCCGTCTTCCAGTTAAGGACCGGTGCGTGGAGTTGCAGCTATGGGAGACCCAGTAGGAGAGATGAGGTAGAGCATGGCAGCACATGGAAGGACAGTCTTTCCTTTTGAAGAGCTCCTATTTGCAGAAAAACAGGCTCAGTGTTGTACCGGACCGGATCAGAGGGGATTTGTCCACTGCTTGAGGATATGACAAGAGGATTCTGAAGAGGAACCACCGGAATGTGATGCCAGGAGACCAGGGCAGCATCCACAAAGTTCCCCACAGAACCAAAGTCCAAGAAAGCTGAAACCTTAATTTGAGTGCAGGAACTGAAGCTGAGGAGCACATGAATAATCAGGCGTGAAGAAGCTGTGTTCACACCTTGGGTGGCTTCTCCCAAAAACCCTAGGTGCTGGCGTTTCCTGGATGCTGGGGAGGGACCAGACAAGCCCCAATGAAGTGTTTAGGACTGGCAAAGTACAGGCAAAGATTCTCCTGACATTGTCTGGAGCATTCATGGGAGGAGAGTCTGGCTTTGTCTACCTGCATAGGCTCCTCTGCCGACGGTACGGCGGGAGGCTGGAACGGCTTTTCGAAGGCAGGAGCCAGCAGGGTAGACGCCGAGGCATGCTCCATAAACCGTACTAGGGGGATGTACATCGTGAGAAAAGTGAGAATTTCTTAAACAATATACAGCTCCTACGTGCATGATATACAAGCCAGGAATAACTTCTTCATTTCATATATAAACCATCTCAACTCCGACAAGCAGTTCTTCCTGGGCAACTGAAAGGGGGTTGGGCCTGAGGAGAGATCTTGGGAGCCTGAGGATAACATCCTTGATCATACTCTCCTAGAAAGATTCCTTCAGACCAAGAAGAAGGGGAGGACAAGGGGAGGTGGTACTGTCACGGGTTCTCCTCCACCCCGGGTCGCAGGCACACCCATGGATCTCCCTGCGCCCCCTTTCCCCTGCAGCAGCCTCACTCACCTGTCCACAATCCACAGATGGTTTCCTTGCTCTGAGATTTAAAGGGCCACCGCGATGATTATTGGCGCTGGCCAGCTGCCCTTCCTGTTTAAATCCTGGCCCATTCCTGTGTCCCTGGTTCCAACAATTGGGCCAATCATGTTGAAAAATCTATATATAAGAACCTGTCAGCAGCGCATCCTCCGTGTCTTGATGGAGGGGCTTTGGCAGTACCTAGCAATAAATATATCTATTGTTCCCCCATATTTTTTTGTATCTGTCCTCACTGTGTGTAAGTATGTGTGAGATATGCGTGTGTCTGTATGCGTGTGTTAAATAAATGGAGATACAGTATATAACCTGTGTGTGTGCATGTGCCTGGCACATATATGTGTGCGCATATTTCTACATGTAATTGTGTATATATCTGTATGTATATTTGTATCGGGTGTGCGTGATAATGTGTTTGTATATTTCTATGTCTCTGTGATCAAGTAGTTGTATAGAGCAGGTGATTTATTTGTGTGTAGGACATTATATATCAGCCATGTATAGAATGGTCTTTATATATGTAAGGCCCTTCCGTCCTCCTGTTACGTTGTGTGTAAAAGCGAAAAAAAAGGTAATTTTACTCATAACACGTTGGAAGGAGCCTCCTGTACATGTGTCCCCATGGGGAATAGAATGGATGTTCACCTTCCATTTATCGTTTCCGTTATTCTCTTCTAACACTGAAAAACTGCTGATGTGAACTTCTCTTTCATCACGTCCTTCCATTGTTTAAAGTAGAAAAATAGCGCCGCAGCCCAATTTTTTCTGCTATAAGTAACAGAAGAATGACAGAAAAAAAGACTCAGCATCGTGGGGCATAATAGGAATCCCCATATTCCTGCTATGGACCTCACAGTGACTCCGTTTATTGAACCCCTAAACCTGTATCGCAAATGGCAAAAAAGTTGCAGTTAGGACATTTTGCCACAATTTTCTGATACAAATTTCACTGCAGG
Source organism: Engystomops pustulosus (assembly GCF_040894005.1). NCBI lineage: Eukaryota > Metazoa > Chordata > Amphibia > Anura > Leptodactylidae > Engystomops > Engystomops pustulosus. The sequence continues at coordinate 9,623,251 of NC_092412.1, read as the reverse complement.
GAATAACTATTTATATGGTGATAAATCTGGATGTTTAGGACACCGTAAAAGCTTTTTTTTTTTTCATTTTCATATCCGGTCTAGGGAAAGGAAGTGATTTGAACTTTTAGGTTCTTATTCAATTTTTGTTTTATTGTAGTCTAATACTCATCCATTTAAAAAGATGAAAGCCGTCTGATCTATGTTCTTCAATCTATTGTCTGGGGATGGAATCTGACCTCATTGCCCTCCAAAATGTCCCATTAATAAGGATTGGAAGCAACAAAATGGCTGTCCAGACTGAGAAAGAGCTGCAGGCCCTAGGACGTTTAGGCTGCACTCCAGGATGAGATGAGAATATGATTATTTATTTGATAATTATATTTGAATTGAATTATATGTGAAAGGATTATATTTCCAATTATTATTCACAATTTTTCTATCTGTAGATGACTGTATGTTACTGACTGGCTGCTTTACTTCTACTTGTAACTGGGGAAAATCAAACTTCCAATATTGATTTCTTGGTTGTATTTTCCAGGAAATGAAAGTACAAGAGGTTCCCATGGACGTCCCCCCTCATCTCCTTGTGGTGAAGTAGAAGATAATCAGTCACATTTTTCCACAGAGGAGGGAAATCATGGAGATAAGAGGCAGTTGGGCCTGGCTATATACTACAGGGGGCTGCCAGGCTATATACTACTGGGGGCTAGCTGGCTATATACTATAGGGGGCTGGCTGACTATATACTACAGGGGGCTGCCAGGCTATATACTACTGGGGGCTAGCTGGCTATATACTATAGGGGGCTGGCTGACTATATACTACAGGGGGCTGCCAGGCTATATACTACAGGGGGCTGGCTGACTATATACTACAGGGGGCTGCCAGGCTATATACTACAGGGGGCTGGCTGGCTATATACTACATGGGGCTGGCTATATACTACTGGGGGCTGGCAGGCTATATACTACAGGGGGCTGCCAGGCTATATACTACATGGGGCTGGCTGGCTATATACTACATGGGGCTGGCTATATACTACTGGGGGCTGGCAGGCTATATACTACAGGGGGCAGGCTGGCTATATACTACTGGGGGCTGGCAGGCTATATACTACTGGGGGCTGGCTTGCTATATACTACATGGGGCTGGCTATATATTACTGGGGGCTGGCAGGCTATATACTACTGGGGGCTGGCAGGCTATATACTACTGGGGACTGTCTGGCTATATACTATTGGGGGCTGGCTATATACTACTGGGGGCTGGCTATATACTACAGGGGGCTGGCTATATACTACAGGGGATTTGCTGGCTACTACAGGGGGCTGGCAGGCTAAATACTACTGGGGACTTGCTGGTTATATACTGGGAGACTGTGACCAATGCATTTCCCACCCTTGGCTTATACTCGAGTCAATAGGTTTTCCCAGTTTTGGTGGTAAAATTAGGTATCTTGGCTTATACCCGGGTCAGCTTATACTTGGGTATATATGGTATTTAAAATTAATATTACTATACTAATATTAAAATTATCCGATGACTACAAATCTGAAAAAAAATAATAAGTAGTAACTTTTACCAAAATATGTTATAAATATGTACAGATACATCTTTCCCCCAGTTCAGCTACAGATGCAGAGGGTGCATGTACTTCTGCAAAACTATAAGCAAGGAAATGAAAGTACAAGAGGTTCCCATGGACGTCCCCCCTCATCTCCTTGTGGTGAAGTAGAAGATAATCAGTCACATTTTTCCACAGAGGAAGGAAATCATGGAGATAAGAGGCAGTTGGGGCTGGCTATATACTACAGGGGGATGGCAGGCTATATACTACAGGGGGCTGCCAGGCTATATACTACAGGGGGCTGGCTGGCTATATACTACGGGGGGCTGGCTGACTATATACTACAGGGGGCTGCCAGGCTATATACTACAGGGGGCTGGCTGGCTATATACTACATGGGGCTGGCTATATACTACTGGGGGCTGGCGGGCCATATACTACAGGGGGCTGCCAGGCTATATACTACTGGGGCTGTCGGGCTATATACTACAGGGGGTTGCCAGGCTATATACTACATGGGGCTGGCTGGCTATATACTACTGGGGGCTGGCTGGCTATATACTACTGGGGGCTGGCTGGCTATATACTACATGGGGCTGGCTGGCTATATACTACTGGGGACTGGCTGGCTATATACTACTGGGGACTGGCTGGCTATATACTACAGGGGGCTGGCAGGTTATATACTACAGGGGGCTGGCAGGCTATATATTACAGGGGGCTGGCAGGCTATATACTACAGGGGGCTGGCTGGCTATATACTACTGGGGACTGGCTGGCTATATACTACTGGGGACTGGCTGGCTATATACTACAGGGGGCTGGCAGGCTATATAGTACAGGGGGCTGGCTGGCTATATACTACTGGGGACTGGCTGGCTATATACTACTGGGGACTGGCTGGCTATATACTACAGGGGGCTGACAGGCTATATACTACTGGGGGCTGGCTATATACTACAGGGGATTTGCTGGCTACTACAGGGGGCTGGCAGGCTAAATACTACTGGGGACTTGCTGGCTATATACTGGGAGACTGTGACTAATGCATTTCCCACCCTCGGCTTATACTCGAGTCAATAGGTTTTCCCAGTTTTGGTGGTAAAATTAGGTATCTTGGCTTATACCCGGGTCAGCTTATACTTGGGTATATATGGTATTTATTTCTTTATAAAATTATCCGATGACTTCAAATCTGAAAAAAATAATAAGTAGTAACTTTTACCAGAATATGTTATAAATATGTACAGATACATCTTTCCCCCAGTTCTATAAGCAAAGTCTTTCCTGGCTGATTTCAACCGCCTGGATCTCCTGAGCCCTGGCACCTAGAAACCCCGGTAAACATGAGAATCTCCCCTTTATGATATTTGGATTGTGTACGGAAGCTTCACAGACCCGGACATATCCACCCTTAAAGTAACAATAGGAAATAGAAAACTGTACATAAAAATATATTATTTATTATTTATTATATATTTTTTTTACTACACCTGTAAGAACAGAGGAGATTCTCCTGTATGACACCAGAATTGCACCCGGTGCCAGGGTACAGGAGGTACAGACGTCTGGTGGTCGCTGTCATGGCGTTTGTGTGGGGCATGTGCAAGAAGGACGTATCTCGCCGTATGGCAGCTGTGAAGGGGTTAATCATACTTACCTGCAGAATAATGATATTATGTTTTATTATACTTTACAGTGACCTGTGTAACCGATCTAATCCAAACACAAGAGGCGGAAAAGCCGCTCCAATCTAATGTCCACCTTACCAATAAGAAGACAAGTGTCCTAGTCCTGCCCTGATCACATGATCTATTACATCATCACAGGTCCTTCACCCACAACTTTTCCTCCGTACACATATACACACGGAGCTCCGCCCCATCAGTGACATCACACTCCCCGGGTCACATGACAAGTAAATCATGAGCAGAGGCCCCGCCCCTCAGTGACATCACACTCCCAGGGTCACATGACTAGCAGCTAGACGTGTATAAGGTAGAGTGTCCTGCACTGAGGAGAGAAGAGGTAAGTGACCAGAGGAGGGACTACAACTTCCAGCATGCTCCAGGAGTGCACACACACTATATGGAGGGACTACAACTCCCAGCATGCTCCAGGAGCGCACACACTATATGGAGGGACTACAACTCCCAGCATGCTCCAGGAGCGCACACACTATATGGAGGGACTACAACTCCCAGCATGCTCCAGGAGCGCACACACTATATGGAGGGACTACAACTCCCAGCATGCTCCAGGAGCGCACACACACTATATGGAGGGACTACAACTCCCAGCATGCTCCAGGAGCACACACACTATATGGAGGGACTACAACTCCCAGCATGCTCCAGGAGCACACACACTATATGGAGGGACTACAACTCCCAGCATGCTCCAGGAGCACACACACTATATGGAGGGACTACAACTCCCAGCATGCTCCAGGAGCACACACACTATATGGAGGGACTACAACTCCCAGCATGCTCCAGGAGCACACACTATATATATTTTTTTACCGATGTGACACATAATAGCACGTCACGCGTCGGTTCACGGGGCTGATCCCTCTCTATAGCCGGTGTTTGCTGCGTATTGCAGCCACCAGTTACCGGTAACACCTGTGAACTGTGATAGCACCACTTGTGGGTGTTAACCAAAGAGCCGGTGCCATCATAGCAATGGATTGCCACTCCCCAATGACATCACGGGGTGTGGGCGGGGGATTCATTGCCATGACAGCCTCGGGTCACACAAAGACCCTAAGGCTGTCATGTTTAGGGTACCTATTGCTGTAGATGATGTGCAGACTCCCCGTATACTCCCATGCGGTATGTAGTAGTATGTACAGTGGTACAGCAGTGTATGGTAGGTTCAATCAGGTTAAAGAACCCCCGGGAGATCTAAAAAACAGTAAAAGAAAATTAATAAAAAATTAAATAACAAAAAACCTTAACATTCCAACCACCCCTTTCCCTAGAAGTCGTAAAAATCCTAAACACATGAGGTATCTCCACGCCCCCAAAGGTCCGATCTATCAAAATATTATAACAGTTTTTCCTGGCGTTTAACCACGTAACGTAAATTGCACCCAAAGTCGCAAATGCCACTTTCTTGCCATCCCTACAGCCCCCTGTAGTATATAGCCTGCCAGCCCCCTGTGGTATATAGCCTGCCAGCCCCCTGTAGCATATAGCCTTCCTGCCCCCTGTAGTTTATAGCCAGCCAACCCCCTGTAGTATATAGACCGCCAGCCCCCTGTAGCATATAGCCTGCCAGCCCCCTGTAGTATATAGTCAGCCAGCCTATGTAGTATATAGCCTGCCAGCCCCCTGTAGTATATAGCCTGCCAGCCCCCTGTAGCATAAAGCCTTCCTGCTCCCTGTAGTATATAGCCTGCTTGCCAGCCCCCTGTAGTATATAGCCTGCCAGCCCATGTAGTATATAGCCTGCCAGCCCATGTAGTATATAGCCTGCCAGCCAACCCCCTTTACAAAATACCCAGCTTCCTTGTAGCATATAGCCGGCCAGCCCCCTGTAGTGTATAGCCTGCCACCCCACTGTAGTATATAGCCTGCCAACCCCCTGTAGTATATAGCCAGCCCCCTGTAGTATATAGACAGTCAGTCCCCTGTAGTATATAGCAAGCCAGCCCCCTGTAGTATATAGCAAGCCAGCCCCCTGTAGTAAATAGCCAGCCTCCCGGTAGTATATAGCCTACCAGTCCCCTGTAGTATATAGCCAGCCCAGTGTAGTAAATAGCCAGCCTCCCGGTAGTATATAGCCTACCAGTCCCCTGTAGTTTATAGCCAGTCCGGTGTAGTAAATAGCCAGCCTCCCTGTAGTATATAGCCAGCCAGCCCCTGTGGTATATAGCCACCCAGCCCTCTGTAGTAAATAGCCACCCCACTGTAGTATATAGCCTGCCAGCCTCCTGTAGCATATAGCCTGCCAGCCCCCTGTAGCATATAGCCTGCCAGCCCCCTGTAGCATATAGCCTGCCAGCCCCCTGTAGCATATAGCCTGCCAGCTCCCTGTAGCATATAGCCTGCCTGCTCCCTGTAGTATATAGCCAGCCAACCCCCTTTAGTAAATAGCTAGTTTCCCTAAAGCATATAGCCGGCCAGCCCCCTGTAGTGTTTAGCCTTCCACCCCACTGTAGTATATAGCCTGCCAACCCCTTGTAGTATATAGCCAGCCCCCTGTAGTATATAGCCAGTCAGTCCCCTGTAGTATATAGCAAGCCACCCCCCTGTAGTAAATAGCCTGCCTCCCTGCAGTATAAAGCCTACCAGTCCCCTGTATTATATAGCCAGCCCGGTGTAGTAAATAGCCAGCCTCCCTGTAGTATATAGCCACATAGCCCTCTGTAGCAAATAGCCACTCCACTGTAGTATATAGCCTGCCTGCCAGCCCCCTGTAGTATATAGTCTGCCAGCCCATGTAATATATATCTGCCAGCCCCCTGTAGTATATAGCCAACCAACCCCCTTTAGTAAATAGCCAGCTTCCCTGTAGCATATAGCCGGCCAGCCCCCTGTAGTGTTTAGCCTTCCACCCCACTGTAGTATATAGCCTGCCAACCCCCTGTAGTATATAGCCAGCCCCCTTTATTATATAGCCAGTCAGTCCCCTGTAGTATATAGCAAGCCAGCCCCCTGTAGTAAATAGCCAGCCTCCCGGTAGTATATAGCTTACCATTCCCCTGTAGTATATAGCCAGCCCGGTGTAGTAAATAGCCAGCCTCCCTGTAGTATATAGCCAGCCAGCCCCCTGTAGTATATAGCCACCCAGCCCTCTGTAGTAAATAGCCACCCCACTGTAGTATATAGCCTGCCAGCCCCCATGTAGTATATAGCCTGCCAGCCCCCTGTAGTATATAGCCTGTCAGCGCCCTGTGGTACATAGCGTGCCAGCCCCCTGTAATATATAGCCACCCCACCGTAGAACATAACCTGCCAGCCCCCTGTAGTATATAGCCACCTTACTGTAGTATATAACCTTCCAACCCCCTATAGTATATAGCCAGCCCCCTGTAGTAAATAGCCAGCCTCCCTGTAGAATATAGCCTGCCAGCCCCCTTTATTAAATAGCCAGCTTCCCTGTAGCATATTGCCGGCCGGCCCCCTGTAGTGTTTAGCCTGCCACTCCACTGTAGTATATAGGCAGTCAATCCCCTGTAGTACTTAGCAAGCCAGCCCCCTGTAGTAAATAGCCAGCCTCCCGGTAGTATATAGCCTACCAGTCCCCTGTAGTATATAGCCAGCCCAGTGTAGTAAATAGCCAGCCTCACTGTAGTATATATCCAGCCAGCCCCCTGTAGTATATAGCCACCCAGCCCTCTGTAGTAAATAGCCACCCCACTGTAGTATATAGCCTGCCAGCCCCCATGTAGTATATAGCCTGCCAGCCCCCTGTAGTATATAGCCTGTCAGCGCCCTGTGGTACATAGCGTGCCAGCCCCCTGTAATATATAGCCACCCCACCGTAGAACATAACCTGCCAGCCCCCTGTAGTATATAGCCACCTTACTGTAGTATATAACCTTCCAACCCCCTATAGTATATAGCCAGCCCCCTGTAGTAAATAGCCAGCCTCCCTGTAGAATATAGCCTGCCAGCCCCCTTTATTAAATAGCCAGCTTCCCTGTAGCATATTGCCGGCCGGCCCCCTGTAGTGTTTAGCCTGCCACTCCACTGTAGTATATAGGCAGTCAATCCCCTGTAGTACTTAGCAAGCCAGCCCCCTGTAGTAAATAGCCAGCCTCCCGGTAGTATATAGCCTACCAGTCCCCTGTAGTATATAGCCAGCCCAGTGTAGTAAATAGCCAGCCTCACTGTAGTATATATCCAGCCAGCCTCCTGTAGTATATAGCCACCCAGCCCTCTGTAGTAAATAGCCACCCCACTGTAGTATATAGCCTGCCATCCCCCTGTATTATATAGCCTGCTAGCCCCATGTAGTATACAGCCATCCAGCCCCTGTAGTATATAGCCTGCCATCTTCCTGTAGTATATAGCCTGCCAGCCCCTTGTAGTATATAACCTGGCAGCCCAATGTAATATTTAGCCTGCCAGCCCCCTGTAGTATATAGCCAGCCAGCCCCCTGTAGTATATAGCCACTTCACTGTAGTATATAGCCAGCCCCCTGTAGTATAAAGCCAGCCAGCCCCCTGTAGCAAATAGCCTGCCAGCCCCCTGTAGTATATAGCCTGCCAGCCCACTGTAGCATATAGCCTGCCAGCCCCCTGTAGTATATAGCCCGCCAGCCCTCTGTGGTATATAGCCTGCCATCCCCCTGTAGTATATAGGCAGCCATCCCGCTGTAGTAAATAGCCACCCAGCCCCCTGTAGTATATAGCCTGCCAGCCCCTAGTAGTATATAGCCAGCCAGCCCCCTGTAGTATATAGCCTGCCATCCCTCTGTAGCATATAGCCTGCCAGCACCCTGTAGCATATAGCCTGCCAGCCCCCTGTAGTATACAGCCTGCCAGCCCCCTGTAGCATATAGCCTGCCATCCCTCTGTAGCATATAGCCTGCCAGCACCCTGTAGCATATAGCCTGCCAGCCCCCTGTAGTATATAGCCTGCCAGACCCCTGTAGTATACAGCGTGCCATCCCCCTGTAGTAGCTCAAATTTTGTACTGAAAAACTCTGCTTATACTCGAGTATATACAGTAGGCATGGCATTTGGGGCGCACAGTGAAAGATGCCCACAGGAAAATGGCGCAAATGCATTTTATTCACCAATTTTACTACATTTGGATTTTTTTTCCCGCTTCCCAGTACACAAAATGGAATATTAAATACCATCACTATGAAGTGCAATATATGTTATGGAATTTTGAAGATGGAAAACGAAAAATTAATTAAAAAAACTCTGCGTGGATATTCTTGTTTGTATTTTATCAGGGACCTTGTAGAGCTCATCTTTTGCTTTCAGGGAGCAGCTACTTCTGGGTAATCTGCAGAAGATACACAAAATGGTTGACAGAGGGACAAGATGGATGCTGAGCACTAGCTCATCACTTACAAGCATTGTAGCCAAATAATCCCCCCATTGGGGAATATCTGAGCCAACAAAGTCTCCCTCCATGTGGGGTCCAGTATGTGCTATTAGTGAGGAGCGCCACAGTCCAGCGCCATCACTCCTCCCTCAGTCCAGTGACCTCCCCTCCAGTGTCTGGAGAATCCCCATCTGTCACATCACACATGTCATGGACACAATTGCTTCATATAGAGTTTGCTCTTAGTTCTTCTCCTGTTTCCTCAGGTTCTATAGATCCAGGACTCCCAGAGGTTTCTCCTAAAGATGATCCTTTCCATCAATGATCCACCAGGGATCCGGGAGAAGGACAGAGAGCAGATGGCGGCCAGGATCCTGGAGCTCACCCTGGAGATGATCTCCTTGATAACCGGAGAGGTGAGAGTCTCCCAGGACACGTCTCTTATCTCTAGGAATAACAGCGGGAAATGACTGGAGAGGTGAAGGATTCTTAGGATCTATGTAGTGATCAGTGTCTCCCAATACACAGGATTACACAGTAGTGAAGAAGTCGTCTGGTGAGTGTGTGACCCCCCGTGTGTCAGGAGGATGGACCCAGAGCCCCATCACCGAGCCTCCACCTCATTCACTGATACATGAGCAGAAGATCCTAGAACTTACCTCCAGGATCACTGAGCTGCTGAGCGGAGAGGTGAGCGCTGCCGGGAATGCTGGGACATTGTACAATAACACAAGGGAGGGGTCTGGGTGATGACTGTGTCATTGTGGGTGTCAGGTTCCTATAAGGTGTCAGGACGTCACTGTCTATTTCTCCATGGAGGAGTGGGAGTATATAGAAGGACACAAGGACCAGTACAAGGACATCATGATGGAGGACCACCAGCCCCTCACATCACCAGGTAAGAGGAGACCTTCCTGATTATAGAGGACAGAGCAGGTGTGAGGTCACCTCCTCCATCATCTCATCATCACATATAGACAATGTATCAGTCACTGTGTATATTTCCTATAGATGGATCCAGTACTGGAGAACCAGAGAGATGTCCCAGTACTGGAGATTCCCGGGATATAAAAGAGGAGCCGGAGAGATGTCCCAGTCCTGGAGATTCCCGGGATATTACACAGGAACCAGAGAGATGTCCCCGTCCTGGAGATTCCCGAGATATTACACAGGAACCAGAGAGATGTCCCCATCCTGGAGATTCCCGGGATATTACACAGGAACCCGAGAGATGTCCCCGTCCTGAAGATTTCCGAGATATTAAAGAGGAACCGGAGAGATGTCCCAGTCCTGGAGATTCCCGAGATATTACACAGGATCCAGAGAGATGTCCCAGTCCTCTATATTTCAATGTTGTTAAGGAGGAGCCAGAGGAGAACGTCCCACTGGATCATCAGGTAGGTGGAGCTGAGGTTCCTGTGAATCCTCTATAGATGGATGTAATGAAGCTACTTACCTTCTCCAGCAGCAGTGGGTGGGGGGTCTATGGGGAGATGTTGGTCGGACATAACTACAAATGGTAGAAGAGCAGGAGAAGTGAATAATCTTGTCCCTGGTGTCCATGAGTCTCCACCTCAGGGTCGGGTCACATCGGGTTATGCAGTAATATAACCGGAACATTGATGTTGATGTGTAAAATATTGGGATGAATGTGGATCCCGTCTCCTCCTGCAGGAGATTATTCCCCTTAGTTCCTGGTTCTGGAGGTTTCTGTCCATCACTTGGATATAAGAGAATCTCTGGAGACATTTCCTTGTTTTCTCAGGTCCTTCATGTTGGATCTTTCCAGGAAAGTTGTGGTGGAAGGAGGAGCGGAGAGGAAATCCCCTCATCAGTGACAGAGGAGGGTAAGAGCCTTTCATGTATCTTGTGGGTTATTCTTCCCTTATACATTGCAGGGAGAGGTCACATCCAGGGGAGGAGATGGAGATGACATAGACACCGGCTCATCTGTCTCTGGTTTCCTCCTCCGGTCGGTCGGATCAGTCTATATCCACATGTTGTGTTACTATAAGGCTCGGAGGAATGTCATTGGAGCAGTGAAACCCCTTTGAGCAGACCACCATAATGTGTAAAAGTGGCCTATTAACCCCTTTGTGTACGACAAGGTTACAGTAAGTCGGGGTGCGGTAGCTCATGGGCTCAGCTCTCCCCATACACAGCGGCTATCAGCAGTATTACACAGCAGACACCTGCCTGTCCACAGCAGTTAAGCTGGTGAGTATTGTGGTTGAAAGCAGCCAGGACACCTAATTCTGCTGCCAAGTGGTGTCAGCACCACCACCCCAGAATATGGCTAAATTATTTTATTAAATCTACTAAAACATAATAAAACCGGATAGGGTGGGAGGGTCTCCCAAGTTGTGGTTTTGGTTTATGTTTTTTAAAATGAAAAAAATCAATAAAGATCAGTCTGATTAAATAAAAAAAACAGTGAACGCACAGTGAAAGCCATAAAAACAGCGCCCTCAAAAAATTGCCACTGCCTCACAACTTCCCCAGACCTTGCACGTCTAATGCAAGAGAAACAGGTCGGAGCTTGCTCCCCTCTGACGCTGCTCTATGTGTTGAGTATGAATAGGGAAGGGGAGAGTTCACGCCACGTTGCGAAGTTTCGGGCACTCCCCTACTATTAACAGGGGAGCGGAGCAGGATACTAATACGGTGCGTGGACTTCCGAACCATATAATCAGCTCTCTGTGATTACCTGCCACGCGATGTGTACGTCCTACTCCTGGGGTTAACACAGCACCAGAGTGAAGCATTTACACATAGAGGGGTCTCTGTGGTATCCCCCTCCCTCTTGAATACGATTATAAATCACAGTGCACTACTGCAATAACAGGACAGGATCTACAAAATGTAAGAAAAAACACAATGAGGAGAGGATCTCTCGGGTATAAGATCGTACGACTCAAATGCCAAGAGGAATATCTGATCGTAATTCAGCCATTGAAAAGCTTAAACAAAAAATGGACGATATGGAAACCACTCAAGACACAATAACGTTATAATTGTTGGTCTCCCGGAAAGAGCGTAGGGACTTTCCGTTGAGAGGTGGAACTCTGTTTCTTGAGGCAGAATATTCATCGGCGTGACTGCCACAACCAGGGGAATGGCCTCTTCCCTTCTTGGCAAGATTCTTAAATAGAGATCGAGACAAAGTACTGAGACTCGCCAGGAGACTACAGGGAATGAGGGTGGACAATGCCAGAGTGTCGATATTCCCCCGACTTCTCTACGGAGATCCATAAAAGAAGAGCAACGTTTACGGACTTCAAAGGGAGGCTGCAGACACGTACTGTGTCCACGTTGTCCCCAGTCAGGCTGCGAGTAATAGACGGTGAGAGACCGGTGTTCTTCTCCTCACCGGTAGAAGCAGAGGAAAGACTGTGCACCCCCAACGATGACTCCACAACCCTGTTTGTTTTGAGACTTTGTTACCTATCGGAATTGGACCAGGTCTGATTGGCATGTGAAGGTCATGTTATGTCTACGGACAGCTATGTGATGAGATAGATGCTCACATTATAAAGTTCTGCATTTATAGGACGTGTTGTGATAAGATGAATCTATGATATGATGAAGTGAATCGTAGCCAGTCCACTTTATCCCACTCAACCAGGTACTAATCCAGGGCAGACAACCACGGTTCTTCTTCCAGAGACCACGCTTACGTTATTGGATTTCAGGCCTAGAGACCCCCAGACATAGACAATGGTGTTAACAACAACAGTGATACCTCTGGGTGGTAAATATTGATGAATGTACTACTATACATATACAATTATCTTTACGTTGACTGCCATGTAGTGAATATCTTATTGGTTAAATCAGAGATAACTCAAGTTCTTACCGAAACTCCTTATTGCCCTTAATAAATGGACACTATTGTTATGGTGACAACTGAACCAACTTCGAAATGCAGAGAGAGAGTTATACAGCAGGATAGATATTCATCTCCACGCAGACAATCCCAGAGGCAGCCATATTGTCTACTGATTAGGTTTGTCTGAAGATAACAGCCAAATTTCAGAAGAAAAGAGCTGCAAAAGTATCAATACAACTACTGTATCCACTTTATGATAATTCCAATACACAAATGTTCACAATCATATTACACATAGATGGGATACCCAAGACAAGGGGCAAAATGGCCCCATATGGAATAGGGCAACCACAAAATACATGAGCCACCCCTAGTAGGCCCAAAAAATACCCAGTATTTCTAAATAAATATCAAAATATCGGAAAAAGTCAAGCTATCGAGGGTGTAATAATTATTGCTCAAAAACAAAAATTTGCTGTTAGCAAATTGTAAAAAATGTCCACCAGGGGGTTACATGGAGCTGCTATAGGACTGGGCCTGGAGAGGAAACTGCAGAAGATTACACCACAACTCTCCCTGCTGCCCCCGCGGGGTGACTGAAGTAGGAAGACCTGCCGGCAGCCGTGAGGAGGAGACCAACAGCGAGGACCAGACACCGACTGCAGGAGTGGAGCCCAAATCACTTCCGCAATTCTAACTTATTATAACAGACAAGAAATCCACTAAACCCCCGTCCCTAGTAGCTGTATAGTAGTACAGTTATCCTGTATATACGGCTGTCCGGGGCTTCTACCACTTGTTTTACTGGTTTTCTAGTATTTCTAGGCTCCGCTCCAGCCTGAGATGACCATCTCCTGGTTAGACAACCCTCTAAGTATTTGAAATTAGAAGAATCCTATTTATAATAATTATATTTTTAAAAATTGAATTTTAATCCAATTTTATGTCAATGGATTATATTTCCAATGAATATTCATGACCTTTCTCTCCATAGATGACTGTATGTTACTGACTGGCCGCTTTACTTCTGCTTGTAACTGGGGAAAAAAGAAACCTCCAATATTGATTTCATGGTTATATTTTCCAGGAGATGAAAGTACAAGAGGTTCCCATGGACGTCCCCCCTCATCTCCTTGTGGTGAAGTAGAAGATAATCAGTCACATCTTTCCACAGGGGAGGGAAATCCTGGAGATAAGGGGCAGTTTTCACATCCGAAATGTGAGAAGCCTCTTAGTCAAGAATCAGATCTTCTCATTCATCTTCAAAGTCATCGAGAGGGAAAGAATTATTCATACTCAAAGTGTGAGAAAAATTATACCCAGAAATCAAGTCTTGATCAACATGTGAGAACTCACACAGGAGAGAAGCCCTTTTTATGTACTGAATGTGGAAAATGTTTTAGCCATAATTCACAGCTGGTGAAACATCTGAGAACTCACACAGGGGAGAAGCCATTTTCATGTCAGGAATGTGGAAAATGTTTTACTCAGAAATCACATCTTGTTATACATCAGAGAATTCACACAAAGGAGAAGCCATTTTCATGTACTGAATGTGGGAAATGTTTTGGTCGGAAATCAAATCTTGTTCAGCATCAGCGAAGTCACACAGGAGAGAAGCCATTTTCATGTCCTGAATGTGGGAAATGTTATAGTAAAAATTCAAATCTTATTGAACACCAGAGAACTCATACAGGGAAGAAGCCATATTCTTGCACAGAATGCGGAAAATGTTTTACAGATAAAACATATCTTGCTATACATCAGAGAATTCACACAGGGGAGAAGCCATTTTCATGTCTGGAATGTGGAAAATCTTTTATTAAGAAGTCACATCTTGTTTTACATCAGAGAAGTCACACCGGGGAGAAACCCTTTTTATGTAAAGAATGTGGAAAATGTTTCAGTGACACTTCAGGACTTGTTAGACACTGGAGAATTCACACAGGGGAGAAACCATTTTCATGTAATATATGTGGAAAATGTTTTACACAGCAATCATCACTTGTTCAACATCATAGAAGCCACACAGGGGAGAAGCCATTTTCATGTAATGAATGTGGAAAATGTTTCAGCGATAATTCAGGGCTCGTTAAACACCGGAGAACTCACACAGGGGAGAAGCCATTTTCATGTAATGAATGTGGAAAATGTTTCAGCTATAATTCAGGGCTTGTTAAACACAGAAGAACTCACACAGGGGAGAAGCCATTTTTATTTCTGTAATGAAGGAAATGGTGTTTTAGGAAATAATAGCTTTTTAGGCATGAGAGAACTCACACGGGAGAGAAACCATGTCAATATTTATTGCACAGTGAACACTACCAGTTTAAATTTATATGGTTGTATTTCCCTCTGTCAATTCTGCAGCATATGTCTTATCTAAAAGCTAAGTAACATGGGCAGACAATTATGTTGAAAAATCTATATGACAACAAGTCGCTTCTTATGTGACTTGTACATGTAATATATCACCTGTCACAGTCAGCAGCGCTTCCTCTGTGTCTTGGTGATGGAGAAGCTTTGCCGGTGTCTGCCAATAAATATATATCATTGTGTTGTATCCTAGATCGAGAATCGTCCCCCTCTGCAGCAGCTCATGGTAACCGCTCCAAAAATATATTTATAGGGACTCTGTCCCACTATTTTAGCTCAGTGAACTGAAGGCAGGCTGTGTCTCAGTCTCCTCATGTATTCTTCCTCTCTTCACCATATTGTCACGGGTGCTCCTGCGACCCACGTCCCTTGCCGCTCTCTGTGGCGCCCGCTCCCCTCGGGTTCACTCACCTCTCCACGCTCCTGCTCCTGTCCCGGCTTCCCAGCGCGCGCATCCCCACCTCCTAGGGCTCATAGATTAAAAGGGCCAGCGGACCGCTGATTGGCACTGGCCATTTCTTGGAATAGAATATAAGCCGGCCTCTCCCAGCATTCCCCAACGGATCCTCGTGTTCCCTTGCCATTTATCGGTGTATAGATCTCCCGTTGTGACCCCGTTTACACTCCAGCTCTGACCCTGAACCTTTGCCGCCTTCCTTGACCCCTGAAGCTAAGTAAGATCCGACCATGGACCCTGCCAAGGTCCCGCTGTCTAAACTGGTGGATCTTACCACCGTTGAGGTCCAGCAGTCCCAGCAGATTGCCGTGCAGGTAGAACAGCTTGGTCAAGTCACCGCCATGTTGCAGAAACTGATGGCTACTCGGCAACAGCGCCAAGCTCCTGCGGATCCTCCTTCTACTCCAGTTAGCCTGCCTGCCGCTGAACCTAGGCTGAAACTCTCCATGTCATCAAAGTATGATGGAAACCCCAAGTTGTGCAGGGGCTTTATCACCCAGTGCTCCCTGCACACCGAATTCTAGTCCGTGTTTGAGGAACCTGCACTGGCGTCTTCATCTGAGACTGCACTGCTGAACCTGCGCCAAGAGCACTCATCTGTTGGTGACTATGCGGTTCGGTTGCGTACCCTGGCCTCTGAACTCACCTGGAACGATGTGGCCCTGACTGCAACCTTTAAAAAGGGACTTTTGGGACAAGTTAAAGACATGCTGTCCACACGTGACCTGCGGTCTAGAAGAGCGCGCTGAAGAGCTACTTCTCGAACAACCACAAGCCTCGTTTCAACGTTTGCCTCACTTGGCACCTGCCTTCTGTGTCCTTTGCAGATGAACCTATGCAAGTGGATAGAGCTCGGCTGTCTCCCCAGGAAGTTCCAGGCGTCGTCATGAGGACCTCTGTCTTTATTGTGCCAGTCCAGAACATTTCCTTGGGGCTTGTCCTGTCCGTCCTGCAGGGAACTTTGTGGATTCTGCTCTGGTCTCCCAGCTTCGTGTCCCAGTGGTCCGCCTTGAGAAGCCCCTGGTTAACTCCTCGGTCATCCGGTCCACTACAGCACTGAGCCTATTTCCCTGCAAGTCGGAGCTCAACATAAAGAGAGACTGTCCTTCTATGTGCTGCCTTGTTCCACCCAGTCCCTCCTGCTGTGCCTTCTGTGGTTGCAGCTCCATGCACCAGTCCTTAACTGGAAGACGGGGGAGATTCTTCGTTGGGGACCAGATTGCCACTCTCGCTGCATGGTGGTTCCCATCCAGTACCTGTCTTGGCCTCTTCTGTAGCTCCCAAGTCTCTAGAGGTTCTCCCAGCTTGCTATCAAGACTTTGCTGGTGTATTATCCAAGAAACAAGCAGAGACTTTGCCACCGCACTGCCTCCATGAATGCCCTGTTGATCTGCTGCCGGGTGCGTCACCTCCCCGGGTTCGGGTGTACCCCCTTTCTGTGCCTGAGACTGCAGCAATATCAGACTATATCAAAGAGAACCTAAAGAGGGGGTTTATAGGTAAATCCTTTTCTCCAGCTGGTGCAGGCTTCTTCTTCGTGACCAAGAAAGATTGGTCACTCCATCCATGCAATGATTACCGCGGTCTTGATAAGGTCATTGTTAAGAACCGCTATCCGTTGCCGTTAATCACAGAGCTCTTTGACCGCCTGCGTGGAGCCAAGGTCTCCAAACTGGACCTTTGTCTGGTCTATAACCTCATCTGTATTCACAAGGGTGACGAGTGGAAGACCGCCTTTAACTCGCAGTATCTGGTAATGGTGTTCGGACTGCAGTGCATTAGCCATTTTCCAAGAATTCGTCAACGACATCTTCAGGGATCTGCTATATACCGTGGTCTATCTTGACGACATTCTGGTGTTCTCTCTGAATCTTGAGTCCCACCAGTCTCATGTATGGCAAGTCCTTAGTAGTCTCAGGACCAATTGCCTCTATGACAAACTCGAAAAATGAATTTCAGACAGCGGAGACTTCCTTTCCTCAGCTATATTATCCCCAACAGAGGCCAATCCCCGTCTCTGGCCTTCGGCGGCTGAAGAAGCCTTCTCAAGGTTAAAATCTTCCCTTGCCTCAGCCCCTGTTCTCACTCAGCCTGATACAGAGAAGCCCTTTCAACTGGAAGTTGATGCCTCCTCAGTAGAAGCAGGGGCGGTGCTCACCCAGAAAAGGCCGAAAGGCCAAACTCTTTCTTTTTCTCTAAGACTTTCTTTTCCGTGGAGAGGAATTACTCCATAGGAGATAGAGAATTACTGGTCATCAAACTTGCTCTGGAAGAATGGCGTTATCTTCTGGAGGGAGCTCACCATACGGTCTGTGTATACATAGATCATAAGAATCTCCTTTATCTTCAGACTGCTCAACGTCTCAACCCTAGGCAAGCCTGCTGGTCGCTCTTCTTTTCACGTTTTAACCTCCTGATTCACTTCTGTCCTGTTGAGAAGAACATCAATTCTGATGCCATTTCTTGTGCCCCAGATGTCATTATATAGGAACCGGCTTCTTGGAATATTATTTCTCCAGAACAACGGGTTGTTGCTGCTCCAGTGGATCTTCAGCAGCTTGCCCCTGACTTATGTCTGACCTGCACTTCAAAAGAGGATATTGACTTGGGGATATTGCTTTCGTGTGGCTGGGCACCCCAGGGTGCAGCGCTCTGTGGCCCTCATTTCCCATTTCTATTGGTGGCCAGACCTGGTCAAAGATGTTGTGGGTTCCTGCACTTCCTGTGCTCGTAATAAGCCATCTCACCTTCAACCAGCAGATCTGCTACTGCCATTACCAATATCCAGCCATCCGTGGTCGTGCGTGGCAATGGACTTCATCACGGACCTTCTGCTTTCCTCTGGCAATATCGTCATCTGTGTGGTAACTGACCAGTTTTCTCTTTTGTTACTCTTTTGTTACTATTTTGTTACTCTTTCAGGTCTACTGTCTGCTCCTCGCCTTGCCAGTCTGTTCTTCCATCACATTTTCCGGCTTCATGGACTTCCTCAGCACATCGTTTCTGATTGAGGGGCTCAGTTTGTTTCTAAGTTCTGGTGATTCCTGTGTAACCAGCTGCAAGTAAATTTGGACGTTTCTTCCATCTATCATCCACAGTCGAATGGTCAAGTGAAAAGTGTGAACCAGACTTTGGGCTGCTATCTCCACCATCTTGTTTCTGCTTGTCAGGACGACTGGTCCAATCTGTTGCTGTGGGTGGAATTCTCCTATAACTCCCTGGACTCTGAGCCTGCTGGTGCAGCTCCTTTCTTTATTGTTTACAGACTAATTCAACGCACACCTCTTCCTCTTTTCATTCCGTCAGAGGTTCCTGCAGAAGACGAGTTAGTGCAGGACCTCAAACCCATGCCCTTCTCTGTGGCTCCCACAATCCCCGGGTTCACTCACTTCTCCCTCCCTGGCTTCCCAGCGCGTGCGTCCCAGGTGCCGCAGAGACATGCATTTAAAAGCATTTAAATTATATATAATGTACAATAAATACAAGGTGGTGAAACTGGTATATGCCCCATTCTGTGCCACCAATGTTCAGTCACCTGATAATGACTATTAGCCTCCCTGTGAAGCAAATCTGAGTAGATATCGAATAGGTATCAAGTAATCATCCAAATCTTGAGAAAAGTACCTGTCATCACAAGTGAAGATCTGATAACAAATCTAATTGCACTAAGCCCGATAGTAATCTGCCATGTACACTATCCAAGTGAAGGGTATCACAACATAGTGCCTGTGCAATAAGCAGTATAGAGATAATAAAAGATATCACCCAGTATACATAACCATGTCCCCGCTGGAGAATCCGGAGGTAAGGCATCATAAAAAGCTCATATAGGACTGGCATACATGTGGGAGGACAGATGGGAACATTGGTGGAAGGCTCCCCACGCATATCGTCATGCAGGACTACTTCCTCAAGGCTAGGTGTCAGCTTACGTCATCATCCGAGGTGGTCCAGTGGGTCCATTACCCCTGAAGCATGATACATATGAGCAAGTAAGTTCCAGACTGGATCTGGGGGACGCTGTTGATGTTGTATATCTGAACTTTTCAGAGGCATTTGACACCGTGCCGCATAAAAGGTTGGTACATAAAATGAGAGGCTGGGACTAGGGGAAAATCAGTGTATTTGGGTAAATAATTGGCTTAGTGCTAGAAAACAGACAGTCTTTATTAATGGTATATTCTCATATTGGGTTGATGTTACCAGTGGAGGCCACAGGGGTCAGTATTGGGGCCACTTCTTTTTAATATTTTTATTAATGACCTTGTAGTGGGTTTACACAGTCAAGTTTCAATATTTGTAGATGATTCTAAGCTGTGTAAAGTAACTAATACTGAGGTTGATAGTTTAGCATTACAGAGGGATTTGTGGAAGCTTGATGGGTGGGCGGAGAAATGGTTTGATGAGGTTTTATGTAGATAAATATAAAGTTATGCACTTGGGCCATGGAAACAAAAAGTATAATTATTTTCTAAACAGTTAATTACTTCCTAAAACTGAATCTGAAAAAAAGACTTGGGGGTATTGGTGGATGGTAAACTTAATTTAAGTGACCAGAGTCAGGCGGCTGCTGCTAAAGCAAATAAAATTATGGGATGTATCAAGAGAGGAATAGATTTTCATGATAAGGACATAGTTTTTCCCTTATACAAATCACTGGTCAGACCACACATGGAATATTGTGTACAGTTTTGGGCACCTGTGTATAAAATGGACAAGAATGGATCAGGTAATTAAAGGGAGAGAAGAAGAAGCACCAACGACCCTGTCATGGATTGAGACACTGAGCAGTATGGAGATACAGGAGATTTTTGTGGTCAGTATAGATACAAACCAGATGACAAGCTCCTTCCAGAAGATAACGCCATTCTTCCAAACAAGCTTTATGACTAGAAGCTCCCGAACACTTATGGAGTAGTTTCTCTCTGCATCCGAGAAGATTTTCGAGAAGAAGCTGCATGAGAGAGTTCAGCCTTTCTGGGTGAGCACTCCACCAGCTCCTACAGAGGAGGCGTCAACTTCTAGCAGAAATGGTTTCTCTGTATCAGGCCGAGTGAGCACAGGAGCCGAGTCAAAGGCAGAAAGCTTGGAGAAAGCTTCTTCGGCCACCAGAGGCCAGAGCTTCGATCAGCTGTTTTTCTTGGTCAGCACCACAATGGGAGACACGAGGGAGGAAAAATGCGGTATGAGCTGCCGGTAGTAATTAGCGAAGCCCAAGAATATCTGGAGGGCCCCAAGTCCCACTGGGCAAGGCCACTGTAGTACCGCAGACAACTTTGTGGGATCCATCTGAAGTGCCTTGTCAGACATGATGTACCAGAGGAAAAGAAGACTTATTTGGTGGAATAGGCACTTCTTGAGTTTGGCATAAAGACGATTGGCTCTTAGGTGCCTGAGTACCAGTCATACCTGAGCTTGATGGAATTTGAGGTCTGCAGAGAAGACCAGGATATTGTCCAAGTGGATCATGACACAGCTGTATAGCAAGTCTCTGAAAATGTTGTTGATGAACTCACGAAATACGGCTAGTGCGTTACAGAGTCCAAACGGTATGACAAGATACTTGAAATGCCCATCACAAGTATTAAATGCGGTCTTCCATTCATCACCTTCCCGGATGCAGATAAGATTATACGCCCCTTGTAGGTCCAATTTGGTGAAGACCTTGGCTCCATGAGGCAGTCAAAGAGTTCTGTGATCAGAGGCAGTGTGTAGCGGTTTCTTCACAGTAATTTTGCCAAGTCTGCAATAGTCTATGCATGGACGGAGAGAACCATCCTTCTTAGCCACTAAGAAGAACCCAGCACCGGTAGGGGAAGAGGACTTGCGTATGCACCTAATCTGCAGATTCTCCTTCACATAGGCTGGCATAGGCGCAGTTTCGGGCACAGAAAGTGGGTAAACCCGACCCCGTGGAGGAGATGTACCCGGCAGCCAAAGGGACAGTGCGGTGGCAGAATCTTAGCTTGCTTTTCCAAGAAGACATCTGCAAAGTCCATATATGAAGCAAGAAGACCCACCAGAGGCTTGGAGGACACTGGAGAAGCCGTGGTGGATGATATCAGGAACCAACAGTGTGACTGGCATTCCAGTCCTCAGCGAAGAACCTCCCCGTTCTGCCAGTTGAGTACAGGAGTGTGATATTGC
Source organism: Engystomops pustulosus (assembly GCF_040894005.1). Classification (NCBI taxonomy): domain Eukaryota; kingdom Metazoa; phylum Chordata; class Amphibia; order Anura; family Leptodactylidae; genus Engystomops; species Engystomops pustulosus. The sequence goes on along the minus strand of NC_092412.1, from coordinate 9,601,879 downwards.
AACCATAGGAGACCCAGCAGAACAGAAGATGTAAACTTTGTGGAAACTTCAAGCACATAGAACATCAGTCTCATTGTGTAATGCCCCAATTTGCAGGGGCTCAGACCAACAAAGTAGAACAGTGATATTCAGATGTGGAGAAGCTTTGCTCTTGCCTAGGAACGCTTGTCCCAGAAACCCTAGGTGCGTGTGTTTCCCGAACGCTGTGAACGGCATGCACAGGTCTCGAGAACACAGAACAGTAAAAAACACAGATTCTCCTGTCGACGTCTGGAGCGCTCTTGGAGTGTCAGGCAAGCTTTATCAACCTGCATGGCTTCCTCTGCAGCAGACAATGAGCATAGCTGTGGTGGTCTTTGGAGCCAGTCGGGGCATTTCGACGGGCCCTGATCATTACTTGTTCAAGACGCTGCTCCTTTGGACGCTCTGAGAACCGTATGTTAATCCGAGTGGCCAGGGAGATGAGGTCATTCTGCAAAGACGCCAGGTCCCGTGCAGACAGAGCGTCTTTAATAGGACAGGCCAAATCTTTCTGAAAGATAGTGAGCAAGGCTGCTTCATTCCAAGAAAGCTCAGAGGCAAGAGTGCAAAATTGAACTGCGTAATCACCAAGTGACAAGTCCCCTTGATGCAGATTCAGTAAGGCGAATTCAGCAGAAGATGCCTGGCCTGCTTCCTCGAAGACGGACCGGAATTTGGAGAGGAATGTGGTGAGATTAGCCGTGACCAGGTCGTTCCTGTCCCAGAGAGGAATAGCCCATGCCAGAGCTTTCCCGCAGAGAAGACTGATCATGAATCACATCTTAGCCTGTTCTATGGTGAACTGTGTAGGGTGATTAAGCCCCTGCACAAATTAAAAAAAAAAATTATTTTAAGTTTTTAGGTTTTCAGTATATAGAGCTGTGTGAGGGCTTGTTTCCTGTGTAACCTATTGTATTTCTTAGTGACGGTATTTAATATTCCATGCTGTGTACTGGGAAGTAGGAAAAATATGCAAGTGTCAGCATTGTGAGGTTATCCCCATATTCCTGCTGTGGAAAACACAGGAACCTCAGAGTGACTCAGTTTATTGAACTCCTACACCTGTATCGCAAATGTCGAAAAAAAGTTAGGATACTTTGCTGCTATTTGCCAATACAGGGTTCACAGCAGGGAATAACTATTTATATGCTGATAGATCTGGATGTTTGGGACACCGTGAAACTTTTTTTTTCTATCGGGTCTAGGGAAAGGGGGTCATTTGAACTTTTAGGTTCTTATTCAATTTTTTTTTACTGTAGTCTAACACTTATCCATTTAAAAAGATGAAAGCCGTCTGATCTATGTTCTTCAATCTATTGTCTGGGGATGGAATCTGACCTCATTGCCCTCCAAAATGTCCCATCAATAAGGATTAGAAACAAAATGGCTGTCCAGACGGAGAAAGAGCTGCAGGCCCTAGGACTTCTAGGCTCCACTCCAGGGCACGTTGGGAATCTACTTGTTGCACAACCCTCTTATATCTTAGAAGTAGAAAAACCTGGTTTCTTAGCATGTGATTGTTTATTTGATAATTATATTTTGATCGAATTATATGTCAACGGATTATATTTTTAATATTCATGATTTTTTATTTCTATAGATGACTGTATGTTACTGACTGGCCGCTTTACTTCTGTTTGCCACTAGGAAAAGGAAACTTCCAATATTGATTTCTTGATATTTTTCCAGGTAATGAAAATACAAGAGGTTCCCATGGACGTCCCCCCTCATCTCCTTGTGGAGAAGTAGAAGATAATCAGTCACATCTTTCCACAGAGGAGGGAAATCATGGAGATAAGAGGCAGTTTTCATGTCCGAAATGTGAGAAGTCTTTTAGTCAAGAATCAAATCTTCTCCTTCACCTTCAAAGTCACCGAGAGAAAAAGATTTTTTCATGTTCAGAATGTGAGAAAAATTTTAACCATAAATCAAGTCTTCGTCAACATATGAAAATTCACACAGGAGAGAAGCCGTTTTTTTGTACTGAGTGTGGAAAATGTTTCCATAAGAAAGGGGATCTTGTAAAACATCTGAGAATTCACACAGGGGAAAGGCCATTTTCATGTCTTGAATGTGGAAAATCTTTTACTCAGAAATCACATCTTGTCTCACATCGGAGAATTCACACAGAGGAGAAGCCCTATTTATGTAATGAATGTGGAAAATGTTTCATCGATAATTCAAAGCTTGTTACACACCGGAGAACTCACACGGGGGAGAAGCCATTTTCATGTAATGAATGTGGAAAATGTTTCAGCAATAATTCAGGTCTTGTTAAACACCGGAGAACTCACACAGGGGAGAAGCCATTTTTATATCTGTAACGCAGGAAATGTTTTATCAGGAAATAACAGCTTTTTAGGCATCAGAGGACTCACACGGGAGAGAAACCATGTTAATATTTATTACACTATGAACTTTACCAGTTTAGATTTCTATGGTTGTATTTCCTTTTGTCCTTTCAATTCTGCTGAAGTCTGCAGCATATACAGTACAGGCCAAAAGTTTAGACACACCTTCTCATTCAAAGACTTTTCTGTGTTTTTCTTACTATAAAAATTGTAGATTCACACTGAAGGCATCAAAACTATGAATTAACACTTGTGGAATTATATACTTACCAAACAAGTGTGAAACAACTAAACTGTCTTCAAGGTTCTTTTGCTGTGATTACTGCTTTGCACACTCTTCAGGTTCTCTTGATGAGATACAAGAGGTAGTCACCAGAAAAGGTTTTTACATCTCGGGTGCCCTGTCATGTATAATAAGTGGGGATTTCTTGCCGATAAGCAAACTTTAGGGGGTCTATAGATGGGCTCATTAGAGGCCGGAGATGTGTGAGAACCAACCTCTCGAAGGCCTTCATGAAATGGGATGTTTGGGCCACTGTTCTGTAGCTGTTGAAGTCCAAAGGATGAAGTGTCTTTAGAAACGGTACCATACAAGATGTTTTCCAACCTGGGAGTTAATAATCCACATGCAACATATGTCCTTGGTGGAGTAAATCTGGGAGAATCCATTGTAGAGAAGGAACTGTGTGTACTAGTAGGTCATAGATTAAATGACAGAATACAATGTCAATCAACTGCCTCTAAAGCCAGCAAGATCTTGTCATGTTTCAGAAGCGGTATGGACTCTCAGGATGGGGATGTGCAACATCTCCCACCGGGGCCTAGCCTTTTTCTAGCTTGGGGGCAGCTTCATCCCTGAGGTACCTGAGTGGCTGGTGGAGCATAGCCTAGTCCTTGCCTGCAGTCACGGTGCTGGGTACCAGGGAACGAGGCCTCCTCCACGGCCTGGCAGGTCTCCAGCAGGTGGAAGCACAAAAAAGGAGGTAGAGGCAGAAGTAATTGGATTTTTCTCCCTAGGGAAACCCTAGTGGTGGGGAATGGTTGGCCCTTGGTGTTCTCAGCCTTGCACAGAGATCACTCATAGACAGAGGATGTCAATCTTTATACTTACAATTTGTTTATTCAAGAACCCGTCAACGGCCAAAACAAGAATTAACTAGGTCAAGATGGCTGAGGTTGGTGTTCCACAGGAGTTGCTCACAATCTGGTATGGATAGTTTCAGGATGATGCAGCCTCTTGATGGTGGATGTCTGCTGGGACCTGGTATCTACAGACACGTGCTCTCTATCCATAGTCTAAGGAAGAACTCTAAAGACTTCAAACTTTCCTGCCACAAGAGGTTTTATAACCTCCCCTTGTGAGGTGGCAAGCCTCTCATCCAACCAGCACTTGTGCAATGCAGTAATAACAAAGTGAAAGTGATGCATACGACGGCACACATTAAAGAACTGAACGTTTGCAAGTTATAGAGCAATTCTACAACAGACAGGGCCCGACATAGAATTATACGCCGGTGCCAGCTGCTCACTGGATACATCAGGAGGTGATGATCACATGACGGATCAGCCTGGGTGACCCTAACACCAGTGTCTGGAGAAATAGACAGCGACGTCAAGACACCTTACAGCAGCGATGTGAGTGCCCAAGCTGTAAACCAAAACCATCTTATGGGCCAGCACGGTAATGTAGCCCAATATTGCCAACAATACTGCTATACAAGGGCCAAATAATACTGCTACATCATGACCACCACTATGATTACCATCGTACTGATAATAAAACTATTACTAATAATAGCAGCCACATCAGGAGCAAATAAAGTGATTAATATTACCTCCACACACTGATGATCACTGACATACAGAGAGAAATATTACCTCTATATAGTGATTCATATTACATCCAGTGATTTCCTTTTCTTCCTATGGCAGTACTTAATTCTTTAAGGGCTAATTTACTGAGGACCCCAATCACTGATGTGAAACCACCCAAAGGCCTAATGCGCATGACATCCGGGCGTGCATAGGTCGGTGCAGGAGAGGAAGAGGGGTTGAGCACTGCCCCTCTCCATAGAAAATAGTAGCCACAAGGCCTTCAATATGGACAAAGATCGAGCAGGCTCTATCTTTTTGCGGCTACAGCTTGGAACGGTGAGCACTTGTTACCGAGCCCAGGTACCATAGCCATCTATGGGGGACATATGTAGCTTGCGACCGTACATACGTCCCCCAGACGGTCGTGTGCAGGGAGCCTTACAGAGGGAGATCCTGATTAGATAACAAAAAGATAAAGCCCCAATGGAGACACACGCACAGGTACCTGCAAAAGCTTTCTGCTTCATTATTCCTACTCACTATTCAGCGCTTTTATAGTTATATCTCCTGATTACAGAAAGGCCCTATTTTGGAAACAACACCACTTCATAAATTAATCTAGGGGTATAGTTAGCATTTTAACCCCACAGGTGGACCCCTAAAAACTGCATAATGGATAGTGCATAGTAAAAAATATCCATTATGTCATCTTGTGCCCAGCTCCTGCCACTGGAGACAAACACCCCAAAAATCATGATGTGTGTTTTCCCGGGTAAAGCAATAACCCATATGGGGCAATAATCTACAGGCTGGGCACATGACAGGGCTTAGAAAGGAAGGTGCGGCATGCGCCATGATGTATAAACTGGGCATAGAAAATTCGGGTAACAACAGGGTAATCTAAAAATTCAGGGAAGTATAATAAATTCGGAAGAATATTTCATACATAGTCCTGGTTTTTCTGGGCATCTCTCACAATGATAAATGGTGTCCTTCCGAATGCCTTTTTCGGAGCACACCCTGTACCTCTCCTGTGTCCTTCCCTTCTTGGCAGTTTGGGGAACTTCTCCTGGAAAGTGCTGCCCTGGTACAATGCGTGATGTGGCCTCGCTTCCAGAAGTGCTGGCACTCCCCCCTTCCTGGTCTCCAAAAAGAAAGTACTTTATAACCACCTTTTGAAATTTCAGGAAAGTTCCCCTCTGACTGCACATTGATGTAACACATAAGCATTATACAGTGCTATCTGCATGATGTGCACAACCAACTTCTTGTACCACACCCTCAACTTCTGCAAGGCGTTGTATGGCTGAAGCACCTGGTTCGACTAATCCACCCCTCCCATGTACTTGTTATAATCTAAAATACAGTCCGGCTTTGGGATTTTTTTTGTACTGGTATCGCGTACAGGGGGAGGGGTGCTGGTATGCCCATGTATTGTAGTTAATACAAGGACCTCTCTCTTGTCCTTGTACTAAACACACAATACAAAGTCACTGCATAGTGCCCATGCTCTCCTGTACAGAGTCGCTGCATAGCGCCCGGCTCTCCTGTACAGAGATGCTGCATAGTGCCCGGCTCTCCTGTACAGAGATGCTGCATAGCGCCCGGCTCTCCTGTACAGAGGTGCTGCATAGCGCCCGGCTCTCCTGTACAGAGTCGCTGCATAGCGCCCGGCTCTCCTGTACAGAGTCGCTGCATAGTGCCCTGCTCTCCTGTACAGAGTCGCTGCATAGTGCCCGGCTCCGCGGTACAGAGTCGCTGCATAGTGCCCTGCTCTCCTGTATAGAGTCGCTGCATAGTGCCCGGCTCCCCTGTACAGAGTCGCTGCATAGTGCCCGGCTCCCCTGTACAGAGTCGCTGCATAGTGCCCGGCTCCGCGGTACAGAGTTGCTGCATAGTGCCCGGCTCTCCTGTACAGAGTCGCTGCATAGTGCCCGGCTCTCCTGTACAGAGTCGCTGCATAGTGCCCGGCTCTCCTGTACAGAGTCGCTGCATAGTGCCCGGCTCTCCTGTACAGAGTCGCTGCATAGTGCCCGGCTCTCCTGTACAGAGTCGCTGCATAGTGCCCGGCTCTCCTGTACAGAGTCGCTGCATAGTGCCCGGCTCCGCGGTACAGAGTTGCTGCATAGTGCCCGGCTCCCCTGTACAGAGTCGCTGCATAGTGCCCGGCTCCCCTGTACAGAGTCGCTGCGTAGTGCCCGGCTCTCCTGTATAGAGTCACTGCATAGTGCCCGGCTCTCCTGTACAGAGTAACTGCATAGTGCCTGGCTCTCCTGTACAGAGTCGCTGCATAGTGCCCTGCTCTCCTGTATAGAGTCGCTGCATAGTGCCCTGCTCTCCTGTAGAGTCGCTGCATAGTGCGCGGCTCTCCTGTACACAGTCGCTGCATAGTGCCCGGCTCTCCTGTACAGAGTCTCTGCATAGGGCCCGGCTCTTCTGTACAGTTGCTGCATAGTGCCCGGCTCTCCTGCATAGAGTCGCTGCATAGTGCCCGGCTCTCCTGTACAGAGTCGCTGCATAGTGCCCGGCTCTCCTGTACACAGTGGTTGCATAGTCCCTGGCTCTCCTGTACAGAGTCGCTGCATAGTGCCCAGCTCTCCTGTACAGAGTCGCTGCATAGTGCCCGGCTCTCCTGTACAGAGTCGCTGCATAGTGCCCGGCTCTCCTGTACAGAGTCGCTGCATAGTGCCCGGCTCTCCTGTACAGAGTCGCTGCATAGTGCCCTGCTCTCCTGTACAGAGTCGCTGCATAGTGCCCGGCTCTCCTGTACAGAGTCGCTGCATAGTGCCCAGCTCTCCTGTACAGAGTCTCTGCATAGGGCCCGGCTCTTCTGTACAGTTGCTGCATAGTGCCCGGCTCTCCTGTACAGAGTCTCTGCATAGGGCCCGGCTCTTCTGTACAGTTGCTGCATAGTGCCCAGCTCTCCTGTACAGAGTCTCTGCATAGGGCCCGGCTCTTCTGTACAGTTGCTGCATAGTGCCCGGCTCTCCTGTACAGAGTCTCTGCATAGGGCCCGGCTCTTCTGTACAGTTGCTGCATAGTGCCCGGCTCTCCTGTACAGAGTCTCTGCATAGGGCCCGGCTCTTCTGTACAGTCGCTGCATAGTGCCCAGCTCTCCTGTACAGAGTCTCTGCATAGGGCCCGGCTCTTCTGTACAGTTGCTGCATAGTGCCCGGCTCTCCTGCATAGAGTCGCTGCATAGTGCCCGGCTCTCCTGTACAGAGTCGCTGCATAGTGCCCGGCTCTCCTGTACAGAGTCGCTGCATAGTGCCCGGCTCTCCTGTACAGAGTCGCTGCATAGTGATTGGCTATTGTGCCTTTAAAATTTTTGCCCCAGAGGGAGACCTCTCTGATTTCTGCGTACAGTGCCGCATGCCACTAAGGGCGCTAAGGGGGTAATGTCCACCTGTCGGCCAGAAGAGACATATAAATGAGCAGAACTATTAGCCCCTGAGCCACAGAACTGGAGAAACAGGAAAGACACAGTTAGAGATGGGAGATGCAGAGATATAATTCTCTTCATTCTCCTGTAACTGATTCTGCAGCCCACAGAACCACAAGCCCAATGCGATCCAAACAATGAGATTCCTTATCTCCAACATGACACCAAAGGCCGGTGCTAGGTACCACAGAACCAAAGAGAGAGAGAGGTCTGAAGAGACATTCCCCTGCAGCCCCCAAACCTGAGCCATCCCAGAACATGACTCCCCGCCCACACTGATCACATGATCTATTACATCATCACAGGTCCTTCATCCACCACTACTACTCTATACACATGTACACCCGCCCCCTCAGTGACATCACACTCCCCGGGTCACATGACTAGTGGATAGTGAGCAGGAGGAGGAGTGCGAGGTAGAGAGAGTCCTGCACTGAGGAGAGAAGAGGTAAGTGACCAGAGGAGGAACTACAACTCCCAGCATGCTCCAGGAGCACACACACTGTATGGAGGGACTACACCTCCCAGCATGCTCCAGGAGCACACACACTATATGGAGGAACTACAACTCCCAGCATGCTCCAGGAGCACACACACTATATGGAGGAACTACAACTCCCAGCATGCTCCAGGAGCACACACACTGTATGGAGGGACTACACCTCCCAGCATGCTCCATGTGGGGTCCAGTATGTGCTATTAGTGAGGAGCGGCACAGTCCAGCGCAATCACTCCTCCCTCAGTCCAGTGACCTCCCCTCCATTGTCTGGAGAATCCCCATCTGTCACATCACACATGTCATGGACACAATTGCTTCATATAGAGTTTGCTCTTAGTTCTTCTCATGTTTCCTCAGGTTCTATAGATCCAGGACTCCCAGAGGTTTCTCCTAAAGATGATCCTTTCCATCAATGATCCACCAGGGATCCGGGAGAAGGACAGAGAGCAGATGGCGGCCAGGATCCTGGAGCTCACCCTGGAGATGATCTCCTTGATAACCGGAGAGGTGAGAGTCTCCCAGGACACGGCTCTTATCTCTAGGAATAACAGCGGGAAATGACTGGAGAGGTGAAGGATTCTTAGGATCTATGTAGTGATCAGTGTCTCCCCATACACAGGATTACACAGTAGTGAAGAAGTCGTCTGGTGAGTGTGTGACCCCCCGTGTGTCAGGAGGACCCAGAGCCCCATCACCGAGCCTCCACCTCATTCACTGATACATGAGCAGAAGATCCTAGAACTTACCTCCAGGATCACTGAGCTGCTGAGCGGAGAGGTGAGCGCTGCCGGGAATGCTGGGACATTGTACAATAACACAAGGGAGGGGTCTGGGTGATGACTGTGTCATTGTGGGTGTCAGGTTCCTATAAGGTGTCAGGACGTCACTGTCTATTTCTCCATGGAGGAGTGGGAGTATATAGAAGGACACAAGGACCAGTACAAGGACATCATGATGGAGGACCACCAGCCCCTCACATCACCAGGTAAGAGGAGACCTTCCTGATTATAGAGGACAGAGCAGGTGTGAGGTCACCTCCTCCATCATCTCATCATCACATATAGACAATGTATCAGTCACTGTGTATATTTCCTATAGATGGATCCAGTCAGAGAAATCCACCAGAGAGATGTCCCAGTCCTGGAGATTCCCGGGATATTACACAGGAACCAGAGAGATGTCCCAGTCCTGGAGATTCCCGGGATATTACACAGGAACCAGAGAGATGTCCCAGTCCTGGAGATTCCCGAGATATTACACAGGATCCAGAGAGATGTCCCAGTCCTGGAGATTCCCGGGATATTACACAGGAACCAGAGAGATGTCCCAGTCCTGGAGATTCCCGAGATATTACACAGGATCCAGAGAGATGTCCCAGTCCTGGAGATTCCCGAGATATTACACAGGATCCAGAGAGATGTCCCAGTCCTGGAGATTCCCGGGATATTAAAGAGGAACCAGAGAGATTTCCTATTCCTGAAAATTCCCGAGATTATCCGCAGTATCCAGAGAGATGTCCCAGTCCTCTATATTTCCATGTTGTTAAAGAGGAGCCGGAGGAGAACGTCCCACTGGATCATCAGGTAGGTGGAGCTGAGGTTCCTGTGAATCCTCTATAGATGGATGTAATGAAGCTACTGACCTTCTCCAGCAGCAGTGGGTGGAGGGTCTATGGGGAGATGTTGGTCGGTCATAACTATAAATGGTAGAAGTGCAGGAGAAGTGAATAATCTTGTCCCTGGTGTCCATGAGTCTCCACCTCAGGATCGGGTCACATCGGGTTATGCAGTAATATAACCGGAACATTGATGTTGATGTGTAAAATATTGGGATGAATGTGGATCCCGTCTCCTCCTGCAGGAGATTATTCCCTTAGTTCCTGGTTCTGGAGGATTCTGTCCATCACTTGGATATAAGAGAATCTCTGGAGACATTTCCTTGTTTTCTCAGGTCCTTCATGTTGGATCTTTCCAGGAAAGTTGTGGTGGAAGGAGGAGCGGAGAGGAAATCCCCTCATCAGTGACAGAGGAGGGTAAGAGCCTTTCATGTATCTTGTGGGTTATTCTTCCCTTATACATTGCAGGGAGAGGTCACATCCAGTGGTCGGATCAGTCTGTATCTCCCTGCCCCAGGTAGAGAGCGATGGCCTCATTCAGGTCCTGGTAATTCTTGTGCATTTGTCGTCCTCTCTGCCTCTACAGCAGTGAATAGAAATCTGCACATGTGTGGGAATGTGGGAGAAGCGGATGACATCACTGTCTCTCTGGCTGGGAGGGGAGAGGTGATCAGTGTCTTCAGAGTGAATTGAATAATTAATAGAAGATGGAGAGCAGAGCAGATTTTCATATTATTATAATAATTTTTTCCCCAAAACAAGGGCATAATAAAGTTAAATAGGAGCCGATCCAGACCAAGGGGCTCGCACCGGCAGGTAAGTGTCTTCGGATTAGATGGCTGGATCCTGCTTGTAGGTTTCTTTAAAGCAAGAATTTGGATTGCAGGACTTCATATGCTCTGCACACAGAAGAATCTCACTGAACTTACAGTACTGTCCAAAAGTTTGGACAAAATTTTTCATTCAAAGAGTTTTCTGTATTTTCATGACTATAAAAATTGTAGATTTACACTGAAAGCATCAAAACCATGAATTATCACATGTGCAATTATATACTTACCAAAAAAGTGTGAAACAACTGAAATTATGTCTTGTATTCTAGGTTCCTTCTGCTGTGATTACTGCTCTGCACACTCTTGGCTTCTCTTTATGAGATACAAGAGGTAGTCACCTGAAACGGTTGTCACATCACAGGTGTCCTGTCAGGTGTATTAAGTGGGATTCCTTATAAATGGAGTTGGGAGCATCAGTTGTGTTGTGCAGGTGGATACACGGCTGAGAGTCCTATTGAATAGACTGGTAGAATCTGTATTATAGCTAGAAAAAAGCAGCCGAGTTAAGAAAGCGTCACCTCTGCTGCGGAGGATAAGTTCATCCGAGTCACCAGCCTCAGAAATTGCAGGTAACGGCAGCTCAGATTAGAGAGCAGGTCACTGCCGCACAGAGGTCTAGCAGCAGACACATCTCTACACCAACTGGTAAGAGGAGACTGTGTGCAGCAGCCTTCATGGTGACATCGCAGCTAGGAAACCACTGCTAAGGACCGGCAACCAGTACCAGAGACACAAGGATTGGACATTACACCAGGGTATATCTGGGATTTGGTCTGATGAGTCCAAATTTGATTCCAACCACCGTGTGAAAAGGTGAAGAAATGGACCTTACATGCCTGGTTCCTGCCGTGAAGCCTGGAGGAGGAGGTGTGATGGGGGGGGGGGGCTTTGCTGGTGACACTGTTGGGGATTTAACTTTACCAGCATGTGGTTACCACAGCATCTTCCAGAGGCTGCTATAACATCTGGTTTGCGTTTAGTTGGACCATCATCATTTTTCAACAGCACAATGACCCCAAACACTTCTGGGCTGTGTAAGGGCTATTTGACCAAGAAGGAGAGTGATGGGGGGCTATGCCAGATGAGAGGGCCTCCACAGACACCAGACCTGAACCCAATCCAGATTGTTTGGGGTGAGCTAGACTGCAGAGTGAAGGCAAAAGGACCAACAACTGCTGAGCTGGGAACTCCTTTAAGACTGTTGGAGACCATTTCAGGTGACTACCTCTTGTATCTTATCGAGAGAAGCCAAGAGTGCAAAGCTCTTTGGAGCTTAGCAAAGATGCCTTTGGTGTGAATCTAATTTTATAGTCATGAAAATGTAGAAAACTCTTTGAATGAAAAGGTGTCTCCAAACTTTTGGTCTGTATCGTAAATTAAAAAATAGCATCCTTTGGCTGATAAGGGGGTGGGCTGCTCATAGAGGGGCAGCTTCAATAGAGCAAAAAGGGAAACATCTTTTACTAAAAGATTTGTGTTATGGAGAGGCCTGGTTGTATCTTATTAAGGAATGTGAGGCCAGAGATACAGGGACTAGATACATATTAACAGGAGAAATCCAGAAACTTCTCTCCTCCTGGATGTTATTACTGGGAAGAATTCAGTTACTGACAGGTTATTTCAGGATTTCTCGGCTCCGCTACAGTGAGGAATAAAACCCTGTACAGATACAATAACGACTTCCAAAAGATGGAATCTGTATGAAGTAACATCTTAGAGCTGAGCTTTTACCTTATCCCGCATTGTACCATTTTGAAGACATATCCGAATCACTTTACTGTCATTAGGGCTATTGTGGTGAACACATCACTGTATTTGCCATTAGTCACTGCGGGGGCCTGTGCCTCGGGCGTCCAGTTACAGAGGGGCGGCATATATAAGATTTAAAGGTGTGTCATTATGTATAGAAGCGGAGGGGGGATAGGAAGGACATGGTATGTAGAAGTGGAAAGTCTATTGAAGTGCGGACATTGGGGGTTGTAGGGCATATGAGTGAGGCACAAGGATGTCAGAGTACATAGGATTTGGTGTATATGTGGTAAAAGATTTTAGGATGACGTGTTCCTTGATGAATCCAGGTGTTCTCTTCACCAATGGCTGTAATAACTGGTGTGGCCGTGCTAAAAGTCTCTCTAAAAGGGATCCAACACCTTATTATCAGGCGAAATGGAGGTGAAAAGTGTCTTTCTGGGATAGACTGATATTCTGGTAGCAGATGATCACAGTTCTCTTTGTTTATAAGGCCAAGCGATGTGGCTATATATTTTTTTTTTTGTAGTTTTATTTTCTCTTTAGGAGTGTGATCCTCTGTAAATTTACGGTAGGTGGTTTTGTCTCGTAACATCTCCAGAATTTGTCTCTCCTATAGAAGTCTGTCCAAAACCACTACTGAGCCACCATTGTAAAATGTTCTTAATACAGGCGGTCCCCTACTTAAGAACACCTGACTTACAGTCAACCCCCAATCACAAACGGACCTCTGGATGTTGGTAATTTACTGTACTTTAGCCCTAGGCTACAACAAACACCTGTAACAGTTATCAAATGTGTCTACAATTAAAGGAAACCTACCACCACGGATCTACCTATTAACAAATGTAAGGATAGCCCTTTTTAGGGCTAATCCTTTAGTCCCCACAATCTTTTAGAAAGTTTAATGGCCCTGATATGCAAATTTTCTAAAGAAATTTTTTTCTACATGGCGCAGCTACTCCACGCCTCTTTAGAAAATTTGCATATCAAAGCCATTAAACTCTCTAAAAGATTGTGGGGACTAAAGGATTAGCCCTAAAAAGGGCTATCCTTACATTTGTTAATAGGTAGATCCGTGGTGGTAGGTTTTACTTAAGATTTATCATTAATACTGGTTCTTATGAAAACAAAAGATTTTTAAAATCCAGTTGTCACAGAGACCAAAATAATTTTGCCTGGGGTTACAATTATAAAGTATACAGCTCCGATTTACATACAAATTCAACTTAAGAACAAACCTACAGAACAGAGATTGCGGCACCTCCATCCCTTTTACACAACCTACAACTGGGGGAATTCTTGGTCTTTAACATTGGAAGTTGCTTTTCTCCCTTAAAGCCTTTCTACGGGGTCTTCTTTCCAGGGCTATTAGTAGTGATAAGAGTAGAAATCCTATCTAGAGGCATTGCACCATAGAGTTAGGACAACTGAAGAGCGTTATGTTCTTCTTTTAGCTTCTTATTCCCGGGGTTTAAAAAAAAAAAAAAAAGCATTTAAAGTAATGCAAATGAGCCCGAGGGGCACCACGCTCCATAGGCTAATTTACATATTTTTTAAGCCTTTTCTCTTAAAAACCAGGGCCTATAAGAAGCTTAATGTGTGCTTGGTTTATAACCCTAGATCCTGGTGGAGTCTTGTCCACAGCTCCTTAAGATATCTACGTCCTCTATGTCTTAAGAAAAGTCGTGTGGCCAAGGTCAAAGGATCAACTTGGACGCAGCTCTTCAGTTGCTCCAATAGAGACTGGTTTATGTGAGAAGCCGTGGTGGTTCTTATACTCTTATTTCTATCTTACGGGGCTTTCAGAACTGACTTCACTATACTTCAAGGGGGCTGGCAGGCTGTATACTTCAAGGGGGCTGGCAGGCTATATACTTCAAGGTGGCTGGCAGGCTGTATACTTCAAGGTGGCTGGCAGGCTGTATACTTCAAGGGGGCTGGCAGGCTGTATACTTCAAGGGGGCTGGCAGGCTGTATACTTCAAGGGGGCTGGCAGGCTATATACTTCAAGGTGGCTGGCAGGCTGTATACTTCAAGGTGGCTGGCAGGCTGTATACTTCAAGGTGGCTGGCAGGCTGTATACTTCAAGGTGGCTGGCAGGCTGTATACTTCAAGGTGGCTGGCAGGCTATATTCTTCAAGCTGGCTGGCAGGCTATATACTTCAAGGTGGCTGGCAGGCTGTATACTTCAAGGTGGCTGGCAGGCTATATTCTTCAAGGGGGCTGGCAGGCTATATACTAAAGGGGGAGGCAGGCTACATACTACAGTTGGCTGGCAGGCTATATACTGGGAGGCTATGACCAATGCATTTCCCACCCTTGGTATGAAATTCATACAATGGTGTTTTGCAAATTTTGCACCGATCATATCCATTGTTTGGGGCTGTCAGTCATTGAAAACAATATTATTATTTGCACTGCATAGGAATTTGACCAGCTCTATAATTTGCAACGCATGGCAGGGTGTATGTACTGGAGCGCTGAAAGGAAGTAATGAGATTGTGAGTCAGCCGCAGTTTGTGGAGTTTGCTCACAGCCAAAAACATTAAGCCGAAGGCTTATTCTGAATGACATATGAAGGAGATGTCCACCAATAGAATCTTACCTCTGCAGGTGAGTAATGAACCAGGGGAGACCGCGCTGCCATATGCTGGCGCATGCGCAGTAGGATCATCCAGTCCGAGAACCAGAAGTGAAGCGTCAGGCCGACATTGTGCGTGCAGGGCCCATTACCATAGTCACATGGTGCCACCATCACATCACCTCTCCGGATCACCGCATGCGCACGCGGTGCTGAATAGAGACTGAAATACCTGAGTAACAGAGGAGACTAGTTCTAAGACCAGAATATTTAGCAATAAATAACCATTACAGGAAACTGGCGATGAGCCGGAAATATAAGATTATACCATAAAATGTATAAACAGAGACATAAAGTGACGGAGGAGGAAGAATTACCAGAACCTGAAGTGTCCGAAAACACATAATGAATAAAGTTCTAGAGTGCGAGACAAAGAATGTGTTATACTAAAATATCATACAATATAAAGGATAAATAATGCATAAATCCTGTATGAATAAAGTCCCCACCACATTGTACATGATAATATCGTATATACATGTGTATAAATATATAACTGCATAAACCAGCAGCCGTACAGCTAATATACAAGTAGCACCTGATAAGTGGTAAATCCTCCAGGAGAAGCCCCTGTATATACGGCTGCCGGGGGCTTCTCCCACCCACTTTACTGGTTTTCTAGGACTGCGGGGCTCCGCTCCAGGGGGGGATGGGAATCTCTGGTTACACAACCCTCTTATGTCTGGGAAGAAGAAGATTCCAGTTTCTAAGGATTTGGTGATTTCTTTGGTTGGATTTTATTCAAATTGTATGTCAATGGATTAATATTCATGATCTCTCTCCATAGATGACTGTATGTTACTGACTGGCTGCTTTACTTCTGCTTGTAACTGGGGAAAGGAAACTTCCAATATTAATTTCTTGATTATATTTTCCAGGAGATGAAAGTACAAGAGATTCCCATGGACGTCTCCCCTCATCTCCTTGTGGTGAAGTAGAAGATAATCCGTCACATCTTTCCACAGAGGAGGGAAATCATGGAGATAAGAGGCAGTTTTCGTGTCCGAAATGTGAAAGGCGTTTTACCCAGAAATCAAATCTTTTTCAACATCTGAGAGCTCACAAAGGGGAGAAGCCATATTCATGTACGGAATGTGGGATATGTTTCATCCGGAAATCACATCTTGTTAGACATCAGAGAATTCACACAGGAGAGAAACCGTTTGCATGTACTGAATGTGGGAAATGGTTTTCCCAGGAAACCAATCTTATTACACACCAGAGAATTCACACTGGGGAGAAGCCATTTTCATGTACTGAATGTGGAAAAGTTTTTAGAGAGAAATCTGGTCTTGTCATACATAAAAGAACTCACACAGGGGAGAAGCCATTTTCATGTTCTGAATGCAGCAAATGTTTCAGTGATAAATCCACTCTTGTTATACACCAGAGAATTCACACAGGAGAGAAGCCATTTTCATGTCCAGATTGTGAGAGATGTTTTGCCAGAAAAGGAGTGCTTTTTAGACATCGGAGAACTCACATAGGTGAGAATCCATCTCCATGTACTGAATCAGAGATGTGTGTTATCCAGAAATCACATCATGTTAAATATAAGAGAATTCACACCGGAGAGAAACCATTTTCATGTCCAGAATGTGGGAAATGTTTTTGCAGAAAAGCACCGTTTTTGAGACATCAGAGAACTCACACCGGGGAGAAGCCATGTTAACGTTCATAATGTAATAAATGTTAGTTTTGATCTCTGGTATTGAATTTCTTTCTTTCTTAAGGATGACCTTTGCTGATTTCTGCAGCATATATGCTATCCAAAAGCTGAGTTACTCCCTAAGCGCTATTTCTCCTGTTCCTCAACTCTATAACTAATGGGGTCACGGTTGCTGTTCGGAAAAATTTTGTTGGCTCTGACCACCCAACTTACATGGCATCTACCAGCAGGATGAAGGACTATATGTAAATGAGCCTGATGGGCTCCAGGCCCTTCGGCTTATTTGCATATAGTCTTTCATCCTGGTGGTTGATGTCCTTTAAAAGAACAAAATGTTTTTTGCATTCATCTCGCCTGCTGATGCACGGATCTGTGGGAAGGGCCAGTACTACAGACAACTTGAAACATAAATGGTGATCCAGCAATGGAAAGAAATATTTGTGTTAAAATGTATTACATTTACATTAAAAACATGGTGGCACCACTAGAGATACTCGCTGATACTCGCCATGGGGACATGTCCCATTTACACATCATTCCAAAGGAAAGCGGAGACTCGATGAGAGATGTCAGGACGCTAGAAACATTTTGGATATAAGTCACTGTTAAATAGTATAGATCTACAATATTCTACTTTGGGTCTGAATACTGACTTAAGATTTGATCAAAAACTACAAGATATTAAAGAAGAACCAGAGAGATGTTCCAGTCCTGGAGATTCCCGAGATATTAAAGAGGAACCGGAGAGATGTCCCAGTCCTGAAGATTCCCAAAATATTACACAGGAACCAGAGAGATGTCCCAGTCCTGAAGATTCCCGAGATATTACACAGGAACCAGAGAGATGTCCCAGTCCTGAAGATTCCCGAGATATTACAGAGGAACCAGAGAGATGTCCCAGTCCTGGAGATTCCCGAGATATTACAGAGGAACCAGAGAGATGTCCCAGTCCTGGAGATTCCCGAGATATTACACAGGAACCAGAGAGATGTCCCAGTCCTGGAGATTCCCGAGATATTACACAGGAACCAGAGAGATGTCCCAGTCCTGAAGATTCCCGAGATATTACAGAGGAACCAGAGAGATGTCCCAGTCCTGGAGATTCACAAGATATTACACAGGAACCAGAGAGATGTCCCAGTCCTGGAGATTCCTGAGATATTACAGAGGAACCAGAGAGATGTCCCAGTCCTGGAGATTCCCGAGATATTACACAGGAACCAGAGAGATGTCTCAGTCCTGGAGATTCCCGAGATATTACAGAGGAACCAGAGAGATGTCCCAGTCCTGGAGATTCCCAAGATATTACACAGGAACCAGAGAGATGTCCCAGTCCTGAAGATTCCCGAGATATTACACAGGAACCAGAGAGATGTCCCAGTCCTGAAGATTCCCGAGATATTGCACAGGAACCAGAGAGATGTCCCAGTCCTGGAGATTCCCGAGATATTCACGAGGAACCAGAGAGATGTCCCAGTCCTGGAGATTCCCGAAATATTACACAGGAACCAGAGAGATGTCCCAGTCCTGAAGATTCCCAAGATATTGCACAGGAACCAGAGAGATGTCCCAGTCCTGGAGATTCCCGAGATATTCACGAGGAACCAGAGAGATGTCCCAGTCCTGGAGATTCCCGAAATATTACACAGGAACCAGAGAGATGTCCCAGTCCTGGAGATTCCCGAAATATTACACAGGAACCAGAGAGATGTCCCAGTCCTGGAGATTCCCAAAATATTACACAGGAACCAGAGAGATGTCCCAGTCCTGGAGATTCCCGGGATATTAAAGAGGAACCAGAGAGATGTCCCAGTCCTGGAGATTCCCGAGATATTACAGAGGAACCAGAGAGATGTCCCAGTCCTGAAGATTCCCGAGATATTACAGAGGAACCAGAGAGATGTCCCAGTCCTGAAGATTCCCGAGATATTACAGAGGAACCAGAGAGATGTCCCAGTCCTGGAGATTCCCGAGATATTACACAGGAACCAGAGAGATGTCCCAGTCCTGGAGATTCCCGAGATATTACAGAGGAACCAGAGAGATGTCCCAGTCCTGGAGATTCACAAGATATTACACAGGAACCAGAGAGATGTCCCAGTCCTGGAGATTCCTGAGATATTACAGAGGAACCAGAGAGATGTCCCAGTCCTGGAGATTCCCGAGATATTACACAGGAACCAGAGAGATGTCTCAGTCCTGGAGATTCCCGAGATATTACAGAGGAACCAGAGAGATGTCCCAGTCCTGGAGATTCCCAAGATATTACACAGGAACCAGAGAGATGTCCCAGTCCTGAAGATTCCCGAGATATTACACAGGAACCAGAGAGATGTCCCAGTCCTGAAGATTCCCGAGATATTACAGAGGAACCAGAGAGATGTCCCAGTCCTGAAGATTCCCAAGATATTGCACAGGAACCAGAGAGATGTCCCAGTCCTGGAGATTCCCGAGATATTCACGAGGAACCAGAGAGATGTCCCAGTCCTGGAGATTCCCGAAATATCAAAGAGGAACCAGAGAGATGTCCCAGTCCTGGAGATTCCCAAAATATTACACAGGAACCAGAGAGATGTCCCAGTCCTGGAGATTCCCGGGATATTAAAGAGGAACCAGAGAGATGTCCCAGTCCTGGAGATTCCCGAGATATTACACAGGAACCAGAGGAGAATGTCCCACTGGATCATCAGGTAGATGGAGCTGAGGTTCCTGTGAATCCTCTATAGATGGATGTAATGAAGCTACTGACCTTCTCCAGCAGCAGTGGGTGGAGGGTCTATGGGGAGATGTTGGTCGGACATAACTACAAATGGTAGAAGAGCAGGAGAAGTGAATAATCTTCTCCCTGGTGTCCATGAGTCTCCACCTCAGGATCGGGTCACATCGGTTTATTCTGTCTCCTCCTGCAGGAGATTATTTAGGTCCTGACTTCTTTTTTTGTCCATTACATGGATATAAAATAATCCCGAGATATATTTCCTTGTTTTCTCATGTTCAGATGTTCTAAGTCTACCTACCCCCAGAGGAAAAGCATGGTTATGAAACGGGGGAGTCATGGAGACTTTCCCTGTTAGCCACTCAATTCCAGACCAAAAAAAAAAAAATATATGAGGAAAACAGGGAATGAACAGAGTCAGGTGGCCGGGAATATATGCATATATACAAGGGCCGCCAAGTTTAGGAGCAAAGCAGGTTTGAAGAGATTTTGATATTGATAAGATATTGGGATGGTTTGAAACCTTTACAGGGGGCGAGCAGTGATGTGCATTTTAAGTATGTTTATGCAACCAAACCAGGAAAGACAGTAACCCTGGAACTGAGTGAAGTCCTGAAGGGTACGATCTAAGAGGGGTTTATAGGTCAGAGAGTATAAGAGGGACAGATCCACAGGGCCTGGGCCTTTTTGCGGGGTTGTGCTCCTGTTTGTTTACAAGGGCACGGAAGCAGAACTGAGTAGAGCTTCCAGCCATGTGCAACATCCCCCACCGGGCCTAGTCTTTTTTCTTGGGGCCTGGAGGCAGCCGGGGCCCAGAATACCGGAGTGGCTGGCGTTGGCGGCCTAGGCACGCTAGTGTCACGGTGCTCGGTATGGGGACCGAAGGACTGTCCTTCAGCCTGGCAGGTCTCCAGCAGGTGGTGTGTGCAGGAAATATGGAGGGAGAGGCTGATGTACTGTACTGAGTGTCTGTAGTATGAGTCCCTGGATGGTGAATGAGGGAGCCCTTGATGGTGATACAGCCGTAGCAGGGACCAGACGGAGGCAACTTACAGTTCTTTATTCGAACCAACAGCAGCAACACACCAAACGATTCTGTACAAATGGTCCGGTAACTGGAGTGATCTTGGAGAGGGAACCTCAGGAGTTTCGTCACCAGCCTGGTTGCAGATGCAGGCTGGAAGGTAGCTGTGTCCAATGCTGGAAGCTGCAGCTTTGTCCTGGTTGTTCTGTGTGAGCTCACTAGAGGTGTGAGGCAGATGCTGTCTCTGATCACTCAGTGTGGAGTTGATATGCTCCTCTGTCAGGAGCTGGGCCTAAAGAGCTGCTCATGAGGTGAGAGCTCAGTACTAACTCCTCTAACTGACTGTTAGCACTAACTACCTGTCACTTCTCCTCAGCTCCTGGTCAGGTGGTCTCACTCTCCAATCACACTCCAGTTACAAAGGTGGAACATCATTGGATGACATCAGTAAACAGGTTAACCCTTGCCTATCCAGGCAGTATCTACCGCTGCATATTACCTCTTGGTGTACTGAATGGTACAAGGCGCTTATTCGCAACTACTCCTCTCCCATGCGCATTGGCAGGGATGTTGCACATGCCCACCTGTTCCGGCTGAAGGGAAAAAAAAGAGAGAATAGAAGGATTTACACCAGAAGCTGGTACACCACTAGTTCCTGGTTACCCAGATGGTCTTGTCTAGCCACTGAGTAAAGCCATGTCCTCACTCTGGATGCTGATCCCCTTGGATCTGGTAAAACAGGCAAGCTATAGGTCATTGAGTATTGGTGCAGGGAAGCCAAGAGCTGCATCAACTGTTGGAATCCCAGTAAAATGATGAAGAAGCAGGTGTCTAACCTCATGTCAAATTTGGAGACAAAATGAATGCCCCTTTGTGTACGTTGTCGTAGAATGTCCAGCAATGGGTTGAGAGTTTTGCTTTTATGAGGGTTAGGCGTGACAGGTCAGGGAGCAGTTGCATGTAAGAGAACCACTACAGCCTTGCAGCACTGGGGTCCCATCCAGGTCAACATCTGCAAGGGTTTGTTTGTTCTCTCTGTGTTTGCTTGGGTTTGCTCCGGGTCCTCCAGTTTCCTCCCATACTCCAAAACATACTGGTAGGTTGATTAGATTGTGACCCCCATTGGGGACAGGGACCGATCGGGCAAGCTCTGTGCAGCGCTGCGGATTCTGTGCGCTATTAAATTATTATTAATTCACTTGATAGTAATGGGCTCTTCATATCACATCCCTCGATGGGTCATGTGGAGGTGGACAAGCCTGCAAAGAGTGATGGGCCCTGTTGAGTTCAAGGGGAGTCTCAGATTAAACCTCTAGAAGGGAGTTAAAAAAATTTCCCACAGTGCCCCTCGAAGCACAAGGACAACAAAGAAGTTCCTGACACCCTTGATCCTGTAGGCGCCGAGGCTTTTTCTCTACTGCTAAAACCATCAGATCCTGCAAGATTACAGGCAGTGACAGCCTCCTAGCCGAGCTCTACATAGCGCCGAGGGACCTCATGTGCCCGGACTTGCTGGAGCTCTATAAGGAGATAATGGAGGAGGACAGATGGCCACAGTCATTGAGGCAAGGAATGATCAAGATCTTGTACAAAAAGAAAGGTGAGACCTGAAGAGCTGGCGTCCCATCTCTCAACATGGACTACAGGATCTTTGCAAAGGTTGAGAGATCTTCTGCGTAATCCCTGATTGCAATATCGCAGACAACCTGACCCGCGTGAGAGACACGATACAGTACGTTGGAAGCCACAGCCTTAATCAGGAAAAGGCTTTTGATCTGGTCTAACATGCGTCATGGGCAAGGCCCTGTGTATGTTTGATCTAATGATGACCTAACGTACCTTGATATCCACAGTTGGTGTCTGTCAGCAAGGCCATTTTGTTTTGCTTGCACATGTATTTATGAAGCATGTGCACCAGAATCGTGTCGCAGCTGCACTGTGGCCGCCGCAAAAAAAAAAAAAAAAAAGCAATTAAAGGGGCGTTGCAGTGCGTTTTCGCCACATTTATGTCACCAAGTTCAACATAATTTGGCGCATTCCCGCTAAACTGAGTGCACCAGAAAAAAACTGGTGCAAGTGGTTTATCCAAGAATGGTGCATGCAAGGTGTTCCAAATGAATGAAGCGGCTGTAGGTAGTGCAGTTTGTCTCACTAATAGTAAATCTGGGCATGTATCTTTACCGCAAGGATGCAGGGAGAAATAGGCAGACTATACCTGACTGTATGGACCCACAGCTGTGGGGCCTGGAGGACATTCCTGGAATACAATCTCCCTGTTCTGACATCATCTGGGTCCCATGTTATTACTCTTTTGGACTCATTTTGGACTTTGTAGGTGTTTATAGGACTTGCATCAGTTGGAAACCAAAAAATGAGACAATGCACCGGAAACCAAAAAATGTAAGATCAGCAAATTCCCCTTCTTTTTTTCTTCGCCTTTTGTGCCTGTTTTTCAGTTAAGCTTTATACAAGTGAACCCCGACCCGCTCCTCTTTCTTCCTACACCCTTTCCCAATTCCACTTGCCACTGCCGTGGTCATTGAAATGTTATGTGTGTTTAGTTGGGTACAATGACTGAGCAGTGTGTGTGCATAGTACTTAGTGTATGTGGCATGATGATGTCTGCTACAAAGGAGAGAGGAGCTGCTGCAGGGGAAAGGTGAGGCTATGGGGGTAACTTATCATTAGGCGGCTCATTACGACAGTCCTATGGGTGATGACATAACTTAAGACACTGCCAGCAGTTTTATCAAGGGCCAAATCCACTTTCCACTGAATCTGACTGTAGCAAAACTCTAAAGACAGAGATAGGCCGGCGGCACACGTGGCATTTTGAACACGTTTTAGGCCCGTTTTTAAACAGTTTGTCAAAAAACGCATGCATTTTTGACAGGTTTGACCAATTATCTTAATTGAAACCGATCAAAAATGCATGCGTTTTTTTTGATGGACTGCTTAAAAACCGGCCAAAAACGCGGCCAAAACGCCACGTGTGCCGCCGCTGTCTTTAGAGTTTTGCTACAGTCAGATTCAGTGGAAAGTGGCTTTGGCCCTTGATAAATCTGCTGGCAGTGTTTTACGCTATGTGGGTTGTTGCGAGAGTTACAAAAAAAAAAAAATCAAATGGTGCAGGACATGCCCTAGGGCGGGGACTATCAAATCATGTTGCAAAATCAAGAATTCAGTGACTTTACACTGTGCTATGTTCACTTGGTACAATGGAAAGTTGCACAACAGCGCCAAAACCAACGCCAGACTTAGGCTAAAAGATATTACCCCCAATGGGTTTATGATATTAGTGTGGAGGCTGTATAAGAAGGGAAGACACACTAAGAGGGGGAAGTGCTGGGGGACACACTAAGAGGGGGAAGTGCTGGGGGGACACACTAAGAGGGGGGACTGCTGGGGGACACACTAAGAGGGGGGACTGCTGGGGGACACACTAAGAGGGGGGACAGCTTGGGGCACTGCAAGAGGGGGAAGTGCTGGGGGACACTATAAGGGGGGACTGATAGAGGGGGGAGATAAGAGGGATATCAGTACATGACTTTAATCTGCTAAACTCATTCAATAAGTCTCTGTGTCTGTAATGTAAGGAGTTCTTATAGATTTATATCTGGGGCTCAAACCCCTAATCATTGTAAGGTGACTTTCAAATTAAATGAGTCTGTGTCCAGCGCTGGAATTGACTAACTTGAAAGAAAAGACAAGACCTGTCCTTGCAGGAAGTTAGCAAACAAGACTGATAAGTTTATTGAGGGACCGACTTTTATAGAAAACCATAAGGCACTTTACATAAGGCGTGTAATTAGGAAAGCAGCAACTATAATTGGGTGTCCTCACCCAGGAAATGTAACACTATTGGATGTAAGCACACAAAGGAGTCTAATACTATTGGCTACATGCAAATACTGAAACTTCACATAAACCAAATGTCCAGATGTCCACCTGGATTCCTTCCTCTAGGTGGTGCTAGTGAGCACTAGGTCTTTGTGTGCTGAGGGGAACACCCAAACTTAGTTATCACTACACAAAGTTATGTGAAATGAATGCTGAGTCTTTAAAATGTCCGACAATATGTAAGATGGCGTCTGAGTCCAGTGTAATATCTTTAACAGAGTGAACCTCCATTCATCCGGTGTTTTCTATAAAGCCATATATTATGTGTCTGAGGTAAAACTGTTTCAGTTGCCCATGGAAACCAATCAGAGCTCAGCTTTCATTTTATAAACAGCTGAGGGAAAATAAACGCTGACCAGTGATTGGTTGCCAGGGGCAACTAAAACGGTTCTGCTCTCAGAGACTTATGATACATTTCCCTTGTCTGTAAGTTCTATGTGAATAAAGCTTTTCTCTCTAAAAAAAAAAAAAAATAATAACAACAGGTTCTATGACGGCGTCTCAGGTCCTTCATCCACCACTTTGCCACACATTTTCACAGCAGCTACTACCTGTCCTTATAAGAGGCCTCGCCCCTTAAGTGACATCACACTCACAACATCACATGACTAGTGGATTAACGAGTCCCGCCCCTTCTATGACATCACACTTAGTGGATCACATGACTAGTGGATAGTGAGCAGGAGGAAGTGTGTGAGGTAGAGTGTCCTGCACTGAGGAGAGAAGAGGTAAGTGACCAGAGGAGGGACTACAACTCCCAGCATGCTCCAGGAGCATACACACTATATGGAGGGACTACAACTCCCAGCATGCTCCAGGAGCACACACACTATATGGAGGGACTACAACTCCCAGCATGCTCCAGGAGCTCACACACTATATGGAGGGACTACAACTCCCAGCAGGCTCCAGGAGCACACACACTATATGGAGGGACTACAACTCCCAGCATGCTCCAGGACCACACACACTATATGGAGGGACTACAACTCCTAGCATGCTCCAGGAGCACACACTATATGGAGGTACTACAACTCCCAGCAGGCTCCAGGAGCACACACACTATATGGAGGGACTACAACTTCCAGCATGCACCAGGAGCACACACACTATATGGAGGGACTACAACTCCCAGCATGCACCAGGAGCATACACACTATATGGAGAGACTACAACTCCCAGCAGGCTCCAGGAGCTCACACACTATATGGAGGGACTACAACTCCCAGCATGCTCCAGGAGCACACACACTATATGGATGGACTACAACTCCCAGCATGCTCCAGGAGCACACACACTATATGGAGGGACTACAACTCCCAGCATGCTCCAGGAGCACACACACTATATGGAGAGACTATAACTCCCAGCATGCTCCAGGAGCACACACACTATATGGAGAGACTACAACTCCCAGCATGCTCCAGGAGCGCACACACTATATGGAGGGACTACAACTCCCAGCATGCTCCAGGTCCCTCCATGTGGGGTCCAGTATGTGCTATTAGTGAGGAGCAGCACAGTCCAGCGCCATCACTCCTCCCTCAGTCCAGTGACCTCCCCTCCAGTGTCTGGAGAATCCCCATCTGGCACATCACACATGTCATGGACACAATTGCTTCATATAGAGTTTGCTCTTAGTTCTTGTCATGTTTCCTCAGGTTCTATAGATCCAGGACTCTCAGAGGTTTCTCCTAAAGATGATCCTTTCCATCAATGATCCACCAGGGATCCGGGAGAAGGACAGAGAGCAGATGGCGGCCAGGATCCTGGAGCTCACCCTGGAGATGATCTCCTTGATAACCGGAGAGGTGAGAGTCTCCCAGGACACGGCTCTTATCTCTAGGAATAACAGCGGGAAATGACTGGAGAGGTGAAGGATTCTTAGGATCTATGTAGTGATCAGTGTCTCCCCATACACAGGATTACACAGTAGTGAAGAAGTCGTCTGGTGAGTGTGTGACCCCCCGTGTGTCAGGAGGATGGACCCAGAGCCCCATCACCCAGCCTCCACCTCATTCACTGATACATGAGCAGAAGATCCTAGAACTTACCTCCAGGATCACTGAGCTGCTGAGCGGAGAGGTGAGCGCTGCCGGGAATGCTGGGACATTGTACAATAACACAAGGGAGGGGTCTGGGTGATGACTGTGTCATTGTGGGTGTCAGGTTCCTATAAGGTGTCAGGACGTCACTGTCTATTTCTCCATGGAGGAGTGGGAGTATATAGAAGGACACGAGGACCAGTACAAGGACATCATGATGGAGGACCACCAGCCCCTCACATCACCAGGTAAGAGGAGACCTTCCTGATTATAGAGGACAGAGCAGGTGTGAGGTCACCTCCTCCATCATCTCATCATCACATATAGACAATGTATCAGTCACTGTGTATATTTCCTATAGATGGATCCAGTCAGAGAAATCCACCAGAGAGATGTCCCAGTCCTGGAGATTCCCGGGATATTACACAGGAACCAGAGAGATGTCCTAGTCCTGAAGATTCCCGAGATATTACACAGGAACCAGAGAGATGTCCCAGTCCTGAAGATTCCCGAGATATTAAAGAGGAACCAAAGAGATTTCCTAATCTTGAAAATTCCCGAGAGGATCCAGAGAGATGTCCCAGTCCTGGTGATTCCCGAGATATTACACAGGAACCAGAGAGATGTCCCAGTCCTGAAGATTCCCGAGATATTAAAGAGGAACCAAAGAGATTTCCTAATCTTGAAAATTCCCGAGAGGATCCAGAGAGATGTCCCAGTCCTGGTGATTCCCGAGATATTAAGGAGGAGCCGGAGGAGAATGTCCCACTGGATGATCAGGTAGGTGGAGCTGAGGTTCCTGTGAATCCTCTATAGTTGGATGTAATGAGGCTACTTACCTTCTCCAGCAGCAGTGGGTGGAGGGTCTATGGCTCCTCTTAGTATTATTAGTGGAGGAAGATTATGGAGTTGTAGTAATAAGTCGGATCTATTTAGTACATCACCTGCAGGTCTCCATCTTCTCCCTTAATGAACTTCATCATAGAACCTGACTTGGGTGACACTAGGATGGTGGTTGGTGGGAAGGGGCTGGTGCTCAGTACTTGCCCCCAGGCCCCGGTTGATCTTTCTCTCACACACATCTGTATCTTTCTCTTATTTGCTTCTAACAATCCTGTCAGTCCTTTCCCTCACACGTATCTGTGTCTCTCATTATAGGATCCTGTCAGCAGAGTAATGGCCGCCTTATCTCTCTAGTGTAGGAAACTCTTGTCCCTATGATAACAGAGATTATCTCTCTACACGTTTGTCTCTCTCTTCTCTTTCATCTCTAGACCTTGTTCTTATTCTCCTCTCCAACTTTTACCTCAGGATCATCGTCTCTCCCTTCTCTCCCACCATCTCCCTCAGATTTCCCTCTTTCCTTTCCTTCTCTTCTCATTCGCCAGTTCTTCCAGGGGGAGGAGTAATGAGCATGACCTGTAAAGGTTGGCAGCTCTCCTAGCTAAGCTTGGTTGTGCTGTGCTCCAATACAATCCATTAATCAGTTTACAAAGAAGAACAAAATCAACAAACAGGAACATAGAAGCGACATACACATATGATGGGAACATACAAGGTAACAAACAAATCAGTTCAGAAAGTTTTGCTCTGGTCTCCTCCTGCAGGAGATTATTCCCTTAGTTCCTGGTTCTGGAGGTTTCTGTCCATCACTTGGATATAAGAGAATCTCTGGAGACATTTCCTTGTTTTCTCATGTCCTTCATGTTGGATCTTTCCAGGAAAGTTGTGGTGGAAGGAGGAGCGGAGAGGAAATCCCCTCATCAGTGACAGAGGAGGGTAAGAGCCTTTCATGTATCTTGTGGGTTATTCTTCCCTTATACATTGCAGGGAGTCGGATCAGTCTGTATCTATATCTCCCCCACCTCAGGTAGAGAGCGATGGCGTCCTCTGGGTCTTGGCAGTTCCTGTACATGTCTGGTCCTCAGTGCTGTTGGGCATTGAATAGAAAACCGTATGACGTCACTGTCTCTCTCTGGGGCAGAATATTTCCAGTGTAGTTGGATAGAATAGAGAAGAAGTCTGTAATTTGTATCGGAGGCCTCCGTGTTGCATTTGGGGGAATAACAATTCTGTTACGTGTGTGACATTCTCGGACTGGGGGCTTTGTCTGGTGTCCTGATGGTCAGATATGAGGCTTTGAGGAAGTCATCCACAAAATGAGACTCATCTATGGCTATTTTCTTTTTATAAAGTACATTAAGGTGTTTGTGAATTCCGACTTGAATGAGGCGAATAACAACTTTTTTTCTACCATGTTTTTGTTGTGCTGTAACAACCACCTCTATGTACTTATTGTACTCGGACACACTTACCGGCTGATGCCCCTCTGTCACATATTGATGCTGTTGCTGTCTCAGATTGGGTTAATTGGGTATTAAGGTAAATCTGGTAGAAGGTTCCTCTGATCTGTATGAGGAATACCCTCTTTTAGAGCTAATCCTAAGTACCTCAAATCTTTTATAATTTTTAATGTCCCTAATATGCACATTTACTAAAAAGGCTACTGGGGCGTGGAGTAGCCGGAGCTGATGCTACACAGCGCGTCCTACCGACCATCTTCAGCGTGCAGCTCCTTGTAGCTGCGCGTATTGGTCTGTGAAGCCGGGTTCTGCGCAGGCCAGCGGTCTCGGCTCCGAAGCTGGCGCTACTGTGCATGCGCAGAACTTGGCTTCACACACAAGCTCGTGCAGCTCCTCATAACTGCGATCCGAAGAAGGATTGGTAGATGGATCGCAAGAGGCTACCGGGGCGTGGAGTAGCCGCGCCATGTAGCCTCGGCTCCGGCTACTCACCACATGCGATCGGTGCTAGCAGCGTTTGTGGCATCTGTGGATGGCACTGTGGATACTATGGGGGGCACATTAAAAGCTGAAGTGGCACTCTGCCTGATGTGGGGGGCACTCATATTGAGTGTTGCCATGTGCCAAAATGTTCAATCTAACAAAATGTAACAACAGTTATTCCCGGTTTTTATCCCCGTAACGGAAAATAGCGCACAATTCTCCGAAACGCCACTTTTTTTTTACCAGAGAATGACATGTCCTACAGTTCTGCAATGTGGGGACTGACAAGGAGAACAGCGGTTACTTGTGCAATTAATATTCATGACCTTTCTCTCCATAGATGACTGTATGTTACTGACTGGCTGCTTTACTTCTGCTTGTAACTGGAGAAAAGGAAACCTCCAATATTAATTTCTTTATTATTTTTCCCCAGGATATGAAAGTACAAAAGGTTCCCATGGACGTCCCCCCTCATCTCCTTGTGGTGAAGTAGAAGATAATCAGTCACATCTTTCCACGGAGGAGGGAAATCATGGAGATAAGGGGCAGATTTCATGTCCAACAGGAGAGAAGCCATTTTCATGTAATGAATGTGAAAAATGTTTTCGAGATAAATCCGGTCTCATTAGGCATCAGAGATATCACACAGGGCAGAAGGTATTTTCATGTACTGAATGTGGAAAATGTTTTAATCAGGCATCAAATCTTGTTGTACATCAGAGAACTCACACAGGAGAGAAGCCATTTTCATGTATTGAATGTGGGAAATGTTTTATCCAGAAATCGCATCTTGTTATACATTGGAGAAGTCACACAGGGGAGAAGCCATTTTCATGTACTGAATGTGGGATATGTTTTCGCGGGAAAGGACAACTTCTTATACATCAGAGAATACACACAGGGGAGAGGCCATTTTCATGTACTGAATGTGAAAAATGTTTCATTGATAAATCAACTCTTGTTAAACACCAGAGAACTCACACAGGGGAAAAGCCTTTTGAACATCCAGAATGTGGTAAATCTCTTAGCGGAAAAAATAATTTTATCCAACACCAGACAATTCTAACAGCAAAGAATTCATTTTCATGTACTGAATGTGGGAAATGTTTTATCCGTAAATCACATCTTGTTATACATCGAAGAATCCACACAGGGGAGAAGCCATTTTCATGTCCTGAATGTGGGAAATGTTTTACCCAGAAATCACATCTTGTTATGCATCAGAGAATTCACACAGGGGAGAAGCCATTCTTATGTCCAGAATGTGGGAAATCGTTTAGTGGAAAAACATATTTTCTCCAACACCAGAGAACTCACACAGGAGAGAAGCCATTTTTGTGTCCAGAATGTGGGAAGTGTTTTTTCAGCAAATTGGATCTTTATAGACATCAGAGAATTCACACAGGGGAGAAGCCATTTTCATGTACTGAATGTAGTAAAAGTTTTATTCAGAAATCACATCTTGTTAAACATCAGAGAAGTCACGCAGCTGAAGCCATTCCCATGCACTGAATGTGGTAAATGTTTTAGCCACAAATCGTTATATCATGTTATACATTGGAGAACTCACACAGGGGAGAAGCCATGTTAACACTTCTTACACTATGAACATTACCAGATCTCTATTATTGAATTTCTTTCTTTAGGATGACTTGTGCTGATACCAGCAATATATATGTCTTCTAAAAGTTACTGCCTGATTGCATTTAGGAAAAGTATTCTGTTGGTTCTGACCACCTGATCCAGAAGGCTGTATCAGGAACTGGCACCATCCACTGTAACCATAGTTGGGCTTGTATGCTCCTAATGTGGCCCAAACTACCTCGCTTACCACTGATCTCCAACTATTGCGCTCATGTATTGGGGGATTGTGTTTAGTGGGCAGAGATTTAGTTGCTACCCTCAAGCCCCTATTGGACTCCAATTCCCAAAAACAAACCCTTAGTGCTAGGAAACTAAAGTGCCTTCACTCCACGTGGCTGTAGAGGGGAACCTAGGGGCCAGGTCACATCTCTGTGAGGTCTTCAGTTATTGTGAGCCAAAACTAGAAGAGGTGGAACACACAGAACAGGTGCCGGTTGTTCCATTATACCTAAACTCTGTGTAGACACTGGGAAGACCTTCTCCTGCCCTAACGACCAAAGTAGATGTGGACATGTTCAAGTGTCATTCCCTCCGCACTCTGTATATCACTTCTTCTCACCACATTTATGTCTCATCACATCTTTACTTTCAGTTTTACTCCCATCCCCCCCAGTTCATACTTTTCTACTAATTTCACTCCTTCACTCCATTTTCCACATTCAATGCTACAGGTTTCCTGACTTCATACTTCTAGCCCCATACAGACTCTTCCTCTAGCGTCCCACACATCCATGTCATCTTTTCATCTTATCCAAACACAATTAACAGGAGAACATCTGTATTGAACTAAAATAAACTTCCACATTCAGAAAATCCAACCCTCCACATGTGTTATGGGTTCAGCTGTGGTCTTATGCTATATCCCACCACCGAGGTGTCCCGGACGGCATCCCACCACCGAGGTGTCCCGGACGGCATCCCACCACCGAGGTGTCCCGGACGGCATCCCACCACCGAGGTGTCCCGGACGGCATCCCACCACCGAGGTGTCCCGGACGGTATCCCACCACCAAGGACTGTATCTCACCACTGAGTAGTCCTAGACTACTTGCCACGTGGTTGGTGCTTCTTTATGACCGGGTTGGGTCGCAGCTGTTTCCGGTCATGTACTCAGTGACAAGTTGGTGGCCTTGTACTTGCCTCCATACAGGCACAGAATCGTGGTACAGCGAGGTCACGAGAATGCGGTCGTCCTCCAGGCCCAGATGATCATCTTTCCATCTCTCCCTTTGGTTGGATGACAACGTGATGATGCTGTATCTGTTGCTATTGGTTAGATGAGGAAGGGGCGTGATAGGGGGCGTTAAATGCCGTTTTCTAGGGGAAGAAGGAGAATAGAACAGAACCTTATTTTAAATTTATGACTGACTGGAGGAGCAAATGTTAATTACTGTTACAGCTAGACGAGCTGGAGCCAACACCACAGGATACTCTTCTGTGACCACATAGCAGGAGCAGAAATTCACTCCTCTGCTGGCTCATCTCTGAGGACAAAGAGATCAAAGGAATAGGGGACCTGTGTGTGGTTTTGCGGCTGAAAAAGCTATGAGACAAAGGAAATATCATAGTTGTCCATAACTGGGGCATAATTCATTATTATTGGGGAGTCTTATAGGATCTAGATACTCTCATGGCCCAGGTATCAAAAGCCTAGCGGCAGGGGAACCCAGCCAATGGCAGAACACCCCTAATGTTAGGCCTAGACACCCCAAGTTTGGTATGGGGTGAACGGTGGGAGCAATGGCACAGCTGTGGCCATCTTCCAATCTAAAGTTATGGGGTTTTAATAAAACCCCAGACCCGGAGAGTACCTAATGGGAGGGGGATAGAAAAAACTCCCCCTCACAGGTACATCACAGCCAGGAGTTGGGGTCAAAAACCCTCTGGCTTTAAATCAGTGAAGCGGCCACATGGCCTTGTTCAGTTCTCTATTCACTAGAAGGCTGGCCCCAAGTTACGCCGTGGCCTCCGACCAATTTGCCACTCACTATCTGATAGTAAGGGTAATATTGTTTCTTTTTTCCATAAACTTTTTGTATGTAACCTATGTATATTGTTTTGAATTTCTTTTATTGTAATCTGACAAGTTTGTTTTTGAGTGTACTGTATTTGTTATGTGTATTAAAGTGTTAACGGTGCATGGTTTGTGTGATTGAGGTGCCTACGGCCTTCTTTGTATGAGTGACTCGTGGGGGGTGGCAGTGACTGGATCTGGGTGCCGAGAGCATGGAGTAAATTTAGCATTAGGATGCAATTTTGAGGAAGTGGGCGGAGCTTAAGGGCTAAATTCTGGGACTCCATAGAGTAGGTGCACCCCGAGTTTGGACTCCGGTGTGCGGGGCTCGTTATAGTACATTACAGATCCAGGTATGAGATCAGATCAAGACTATACAATAATGCTTTCATAAATGGTCGGTGGGGCGAGTGGCATCCATTTTAATACTTTTTATTTTATTTATTCTGATACTTATTGATTAGGCGCTGTGCTAGAAGGCTGGCAATACATGAGCTCCAAGCATTTTTTCCATTATTATTTCAACATTTTTCCTGTTTCCCCTATTAACTTCTCCATTACCCACCTCCTCAACACTACCCATAGTATTAGAACTATCCAGCTTGCCTACAGAGGTCTACCCCTCTATTGATGCATCAATCAGTACCTAAAAACCCAATCAACCACCTCCAACACGGACACTAGGACAGTCAGCGGCAACCAACAGAAGCAGCACCTTCACCATACCAGGTACCAGAACTGGAAACCTTCCTTTTACTAACAGCACTATTACACCTACAGCAGCAGCACATTAAGTATCATGACCTGGTACCTGCACCCTACTAACCAACACCTTACCTTAGCCAGAGAGTGATCTGCTCCTCCCAATGGGCAGATCCAACCACAATATAAAAGTAGGCACACTCGGATGATGGAGTTGGAGTTGAAGTGCATGTCTTGAGTCAACTGACTGGGGCGTGTTCCAGGCTGATGACATCAATGATTGGGCTAAAAATGTTACTGGGCAGCAGAAGTTCTGTTTGGACTTCTGTTATTCCTGAGAAAGTTGTCAGGTGCTTCCCCAACAATAAACCCTGTGTACAATATGCGGGGGGAGGTCAAAATGTGAAGGGTCTGCAACACCCCTGCCAACACATAGGCAAGGTGGTAGTTGCGAATAGTGCCCTCTCCATGTCAGGAGCTGTTAGGGAGACTGATCACCTCTCTAGGTGGTCTCTTAGTACTGGAGAACTTTGTAATTGCAGCTGTAGCCACTGCCTGTTAACAATGCCAAGGGTTATTGTCCAATGGTGTTTCTTGTGATATTGTAAAGCAAGCTGGAAGCTGACTGGAGAGTGCTACCACCTGACCAAGGGAGTATATAAATCCGTGGTGGGCGGGAGCACAGGAAGTCAAGTCAGTCTAGTTTTGGATTCCAGTCCGTGAATAGAGAAGCAGGGCCACTGTGCAGCTCCCGCAGAGTTATCACCCAGACCCAGTACCAGGAAGAAGAGGTAACTCAGGCTACTGCCTGATACCTTAGGGAAAGTCTGGAGACTAAGCCCCAGAGCTGAGATCCACCACCCAGACTTAGCTCCATCTCTACCATCCCAGCCTGAAGCTACTAGCAGGCTGTGAGTAACCTTAGTGTGGACCAGCTATCTCCATGACCTTTCCAGCTTGCTGAAATCTGCTGCTATCGTTTGGCCATTGCCTGCCGTTGTTAAATAAACAACTGTAAGTTGATTTGCACAATGTCTAATCCCTGGATCCAGACTGATTACCACCACGGGCTTCCCCATCCATCACCCAGGGACTCCTTCTACAGACACATCAGGTGTTGCCCCAGGGAGAAATCACTGCATCAGTCTCTCCCTCCTAATTTCTTGCACACACCACCTGCTGGAGATCTGCCAGGCTCTCCATACCAAGCATTGTGACATCAGCGTGCTCAAGGCTGCACTAGCCCACCCATACGGGACTGCCCACTCTCCCGTACAGCCGCCCAAACTTCCACCCGCTCTCCCTCATGGCCGACAGCACAGCCAGCGCCTATGGCCAAGCCTAACCGCCCTCACTACCACCTGCCCAATGGGAGAACCACCTGCAACATCATCCACCTGGGCCTAGCCTTTTCCTGTGGCCTGGAGGCAGCCGGGGCCCAGAATACCCGAGTGGCTGGCGGTTGGGGCCCAGGGCACGCTGATGTCACGGTGCTTGGAATGGGGACCGGAGGACTGTCCTAAAGCCTGGCAGGTCTCCAGCAGGTGGTAAGTGCAAGAAATATGGAGGGAGAGGCTGATGTACTGGATCTCCCTGGGGCAACCCCTGAGTGTCTGTAAGATAAGTCCCTGGGTAATGGATGGGGAGCCCGTGGTGGTAACAGCCGTATCCAGGGATCAGACGGAGGCAACATTGTATAAATCAGCGTTGAACAACTGCAGGCAACGGGCCTAAATAATTAACAGCAGGTTCTGGAGTGGTCATGGAGAGTGGTCCGCAGGAATGGTTCACCAGCCTAATAGTAGATGCATGATATATCAATAAATAGTGTGAATTCCATCAAGTTTGGAGATCTAATTTTGTTTCCGGTTACAAGCGC
Source organism: Engystomops pustulosus (assembly GCF_040894005.1). Taxonomy (NCBI): domain Eukaryota; kingdom Metazoa; phylum Chordata; class Amphibia; order Anura; family Leptodactylidae; genus Engystomops; species Engystomops pustulosus. Next base: position 9,566,531 of record NC_092412.1, on the reverse strand, counting down.
ACCCGTTTGGCTCTCCCTCCTTTTTTGTGCACTCCTGTATTATTTACGTTACGGTGCCTTTGGGTTACCGGTTCTTGGGAAGCGAGTAGGAGTTGCTGCAGTAACCTCGGTTCACAACCAAGGATCTTCCTTAACCCCGATTGGATTCATTTATATACAGCTTACTAACAAGTGGTCATCAGGTGAGCACCCACTCTCTCACCTCAATCGATATTGACCTATCCTTACGTTATTACGCGAGGCGCCGTCCTCTTCCGTTGTCGTTTTTGTTTTCTCTCCTAATAGTAGATGCAGGCTGGGCTGGTTCAGGGAGAACCGTGTCCAAGTAGTGGAAGCTGCAGTTCTTCAGGCTTGCCCTGAAGGCAGTAGGCCTGAGGCAATGGAAGACCCTGGGATTGATAGCTGTGGCAACACTAGAGGTGTGCTGCTCACTCTCCTTGGGCTCAAGAACATGTGCTCTCACCCAGCAGAGGGTTTTATACTCCACGGTCAGGTGGTAACATCTCTCCAATCACATTCCAGCTGACACAGAAGATAGATCATTGGCTAATTACATACACCAGTAACTGTTGCCTTTCCAGGCAGTATATACAGCTGCAATTACACAAAGTTATCCCTGCATTATCCTCTGGGAGCGCGGGCTCACCAGATAGATCCTGACATGGAGAGAGCGCTATTCGCAACAATCCCTTGCCTATGCATTGGCAGGGATGTTGCAAATGCGGCTTTGTTGTAAGAGCGTAGTCACATTGCAGTCATTTGCAGAGTATTTACAAGGGTATATACATACAGCGTATACTGTGTCATAACACAACATACAATACTTAGCATTGCCAGCACACAGGAGCTCACACCTCCAGCTCCGTCACTGCTCCTAACAACACACAACATTCAGGAAAGTGTGTGGGGAGAAGGAGGGGAGGTCACCGGTCCTCAGCTTTACTGATATACAGACACACAAGGGGGAGAAACAGGAAACTTCATATACATAGTCTCTCAGAGCAACTGTGCCCTCCCCCTCATAACCAGCGCCCCGCCCACACTGATCACGTGATCTATTACATCACCACAGGTCCTTCCTCCAACACTTCTTCTCTATACACATGTACACCCCGCCCCCTCAGTGACATCACACTCCCCGGGTCACATGACTAGTGGATAGTGAGCAGGAGACGTGTGTGAGGTACAGAGTGTCCTGCACTGAGGAGAGAAGAGGTAAGTGACCAGAGGAGGGACTACAACTCCCAGCATGCTCCAGGAGCTCACACACTATATGGAGGGACTACAGCTCCCAGCATGCTCCAGGAGCGCACACACTATATGGAGGGACTACAGCTCCCAGCATGCTCCAGGAGCACACACTATATGGAGGGACTACAACCCCCAGCATGCTCCAGGAGCATACACACTATGTGGAGGGACTACAAATCCCAGCATGCTCCAGGAGCACACACACTATATGGAGGGACTACACCTCCCAGCATGCTCTAGGAGCACACAAACTATATGGAGGGACTACAAATCCCAGCATGCTCCAGGAGCACGCACACTATATGGAGGGACTACAACTCCCAGCATGCTCCAGGAGCAAACACACTATATGGAGGGACTACAAATCCCAGCATGCTCCAGGAGCACACACACTATATGGAGGGACTACATCTCCCAGCATGCTCCAGGAGCACACACACTATATGGAGGAACTACAACTCCCAGCATGCTCCAGGTCCCTCCATGTGGGGTCCAGTATGTGCTATTAGTGAGGAGCGGCACAGTCCAGCGCCATCACTCCTCCCTCAGTCCAGTGACCTCCCCTCCAGTGTCTGGAGAATCCCCATCTGGCACATCACACATGTCATGGACACAATTGCTTCATATAGAGTTTGCTCTTAGTTCTTGTCATGTTTCCTCAGGTTCTATAGATCCAGGACTCCCAGAGGTTTCTCCTAAAGATGATCCTTTCCATCAATGATCCACCAGGGATCCGGGAGAAGGACAGAGAGCAGATGGCGGCCAGGATCCTGGAGCTCACCCTGGAGATGATCTCCTTGATAACCGGAGAGGTGAGAGTCTCCCAGGACACGGCTCTTATCTCTAGGAATAACAGCGGGAAATGACTGGAGAGGTGAAGGATTCTTAGGATCTATGTAGTGATCAGTGTCTCCCCATACACAGGATTACACAGTAGTGAAGAAGTCGTCTGGTGAGTGTGTGACCCCCCGTGTGTCAGGAGGATGGACCCAGAGCCCCATCACCGAGCCTCCACCTCATTCACTGATACATGAGCAGAAGATCCTAGAACTTACCTCCAGGATCACTGAGCTGCTGAGCGGAGAGGTGAGCGCTGCCGGGAATGCTGGGACATTATATAATAACACAAGGGAGGGGTCTGGGTGATGACTGTGTCATTGTGGGTGTCAGGTTCCTATAAGGTGTCAGGACGTCACTGTCTATTTCTCCATGGAGGAGTGGGAGTATATAGAAGGACACAAGGACCAGTACAAGGACATCATGATGGAGGACCACCAGCCCCTCACATCACCAGGTAAGAGGAGACCTTCCTGATTATAGAGGACAGAGCAGGTGTGAGGTCACCTCCTCCATCATCTCATCATCACATATAGACAATGTATCAGTCACTGTGTATATTTCCTATAGATGGATCCAGTCAGAGAAATCCTGAAAATTCCCAAGATTATCCGCAGGATCCAGAGAGATGTCCCAGTCCTCTATATTTCCATATTGTTAAAGAGGAGCCGGAGGAGAACGTCCCACTGGATCATCAGGTAGATGGAGCTGAGGTTCCTGTGAATCCTCTATAGATGGATGTAATGAGGCTTCTACTAACGGTCGTGTCTAAGAATTGTTCCTGGTTACATAAAATTGCATCAAGTTTCGGTGATGAAAGCCTTCTTTACTGTATTATCCAAGTTCTCCAGCTCAGAAGGCCTTAGAAATATTAGAAACATTGATGTTGATGTGTAAAATATTGGGGTGAATGTGGATCCCGTCTCCTCCTGCAGGAGATTATTCCCCTTAGTTCCTGGTTCTGGAGGTTTCTGTCCATCACTTGGATATAAGATAATCTCTGGAGACATTTCCTTGTTTTCTCATGTCCTTCATGTTGGATCTTTCCAGGAAAGTTGTGGTGGAAGGAGGAGCGGAGAGGAAATCCCCTCATCAGTGACAGAGGAGGGTAAGAGCCTTTCATGTATCTTGTGGGTTATTCTTCCCTTATACATTGCAGGGAGAGGTCACATCCAGGGGAGGAGATGGAGATGACATAGACACCGGCTCATCTGTCTCTGGTATCTTTCACTTTGTTCTGATTAAGGGCTTATTTTCTGTTAGAGTTGTTCTTTTCAGTCGTTTTCAATGGCTTTTTAGAACATTTTTGCGGAGGGTATTGATGAAAAATCATCTTTTTACGAAAGTTTTTATTTTACGACTTTTTTAAAGAAGGAAAACAAAAAATGGCAACTAAAAAATGCCTGGCCAGGAAGAGGTTAAAAAACTATTCTTCATTTCCCAATCTTCTGACATCTATAACGTTTTCATACTTCAATATAAGAAGGTGTGCAAGGTGTCATTTGTGAGATGAGCTGACGTTTTCAATGCTACCATTACGGGGATTATACGACCATTTGATCACTTTTTTATAAGTGTTCCAAAATGGTGAAAAGGTGGTATTGCGGACATTTGTTACGTTTTTCCATTATAGGATTTTCCGCCAGGAAGAATCGCTTTAATACATAATCATAATTCTGATTTATGTATGTTTCGTTTATTTTTGTTCTTGTCTAAAGGGATGATTTGAACTTTTAGATTTTTTTCTGTTTAACTTTTTTTAATTTTATAACTGTATTTTCAGGCCCTCTCGGGCACATTCACCTTAGGGGGTCTGATCTCTGCTGTATTACTGTATTGAAGAATATTGTTAAATTGCTGTAACTGTAAAAGAACCTGGCAATGGATATAACAAGGAAAGCATTACTCACAGCGGCACTCACCTTCCCTTGCTCCAGCAGCGGTCCCCACACACCGGCGTCCCCGCCTCCCGGCTCTGTAAAGTTTAAAGGGCCAGCACGCCGGTGATTGCCGCTGGCCTGCCGCATGCCCTGATAAATAGCCAGCCCCTTCCTGTGTCCCCTATCGGATCTTTGTGCCTCAGTGCAAGCTTCCCTGTGTTATTCCTGTCCCAGACTCCGATCCTGTGCCGCTGTCCTTGCCTCCTGCCTGACCACTACTTCATCTCTGCCTTACGATTCTGTACCTCTCCTTGGCCACCACCGTTTGCAAAGTCGTGCCTGTGGAGCGGCCTGGTGGTATCCCGCTGCAGCAAGTCCAACCTGTTTTGCGGTGGGCTCTGGTGAAAACCAGGGGGCCCGAGACTCCGCTCCCATGTGTCGGCTTGCGTCATCACTGGCAGTGGTTCAGTGGGTCCACCAGCACCAACCCTGACAGTATCTTCTGTATGCCGTCCGTATTTGCCGATAAATTTCTAGGAAAGACAGTCATGTGACACTACGAGGGGTGGGGACACACTACGGCGTCATTTCCAAGCTTTCTATTTTTTGCAGATTTGTAGATAAACAGGTGATTTATGCCCCGTTATTTCGGGAATGCAGCTCCGAGTCAGGAAAAATATTGTTGACCCGCACAAACAGCCAAGATTACTGTAGTTTGGGGTTATAGAAATAGTACGATTGTGGGCGGGAGGTCTTAGATTCCGGATAAATGGCTCTCAACGCCTTTTGAGATGTTTTGCTTTTGCCATAATTTTCAGATTTAAGCGTTTTACGCGAGCTCAACCCGGGTATATTTTAGCTACAGAAAAAAGCTAAAATATCAAATGTCACAATATCCCCACAGTTTACACACATTGTTCAGTCAATTGGTAAAATGTACCTAATTTCGCAACCTGCTAATTTTCACGTTGTACAATACCTAATATATGAGATCTTATACACATGAGGATAACAAATTTGTGTAGACTTAGAAGAAGCCAATGGGAAAACTACCTTTTTTTTATGTAACGGACTCCCTAAAGCTTTCATCTAGGGGGATATAACAGAGATCAAGAAAGATTTCCCTTATACCCTAAATACTTTTTATGAGTCATGATGTGGTGAGCTCAATAGACCTCAGTGGTGGCCATGGGCTCGCTACCGGTTTTGTGGTTAGCTCACAGCTGGCATATACAGTTGTGTTCATGAGGCCTTACTGCATACCTAGCACTTTTTGGGGGTTTTACTCCACGTTGCTTTTGGGGAATAATCTCCCTTTCTGTAATTTTGTTTGGAATCTTAGACTGGAAGCTTAGTCTCAGGTTGTTCTCATTCAAGGGCTTTGTGGATTTTCTCCTGAAAGTTTCTCTGCGTCCATTTTTTTTTTATAAAGGTGTTTGTGAATCCATGGAGGATAAGGAGGTTTGTAACTATCTTCAGGCAGACTGATGGCGTCAGCTTCTTAGAGTACTTCAGCAAAAAGCCAGGGAGGCTTGTGTTGGGTATCCATCAAGTGGATGCCCCAAATTCCCCCTTCCCCATCCAGCATTAAGCCTCACTGGAGGTGCAGCAACATGAGGAGATGCTGAAGCTGGGGGTCAGTCAGGTGTCTAACAGCACTTGGACCACATGTTACTTGCATGAACTACTGGGGGCTCACGCTGTCACCTTCACCATGATGGTCAGTTGGCTGATGTTCCCCATGATTGCACCCTGACACACCTCACAAAAAAGAAACAGCCCTCCGCAGTTGATTGTAAAAACAAATTTGAGGCTGCCTTCTGGGATCTGGAGACTGGTGACCTACTCCACAATGTAGAAGTTATGTGTGGTGATTGTTTGGGCCCTGCAGCATCTGTTGTCCTATATGCTAGGCCTGGAAAGGAAACTGCAGAAGACTACACTACAACTCTCCCTTCTCCCCCCGTGGGGTGACTGAACTAGGAAGACCTGCCGGCAGCCGCGAGGAGGAGAACAACAGCGAGGACCAGACACAGACTGCGGGAGTGGAGCCCAAATCACTTGTTTTAGTGGTTTTATAGCTTCATTATGAAGTGGCCATCTCCTCGATAGACAACCCTTTTAAGTCCTAGAAGTAGAAAAATACTAATGATTTGATTATATGTTTTAATAATTGGATTCTAGTTGAATTATATGTCAATGGATTAGATTTCCAATTAATATTCATGATCTTTCTCTCCATAGATGACTGTATCTTGTTGAAGCATCACTTTACTTCTTTTTGTAACTGGGGAAAGGAAACTTCCAATATTGATTTCTTGACTATATTTTCCAGGAGATGAAAGTACAAGAGGTTCCCATGGACGTCCCCCCTCATCTCCTTGTGGTGAAGTAGAAGATAATCAGTCACATCTTTCCACAGAGGAAGGAAATCATGGAGATAGGTGGCAGTTTTCATGTCGAAAATGGGAGAAGTCTCTTAGTCAAGAATCAAGTCTTGATCAACACATGAACATTTACACAGGGGAGAAGCCATTTCCATGTTTTGAATGTGGGAAATTTTTTAATAAGAAATCACTTCTTATTAACCATCGGAGAACTCACACAGGGGAGAAGCCATTTTCATGTCCTGAATGTGGGAAATGTTTTCATAAGAAATCAATTCTTGTTAAACATCTGAGAACTCACACAGGGGAGAAGCCGTTTTCATGTCCTGAATGTGGGAAATGTTTTACCCAGAGATCTAATCTTGTTATACATCAGAGAATTCACACAGAGGAGAAGCCATTTTCATGCCCTGAATGTGGGAAATGTTTTACCCAGAGTTATCATCTTGTTGTACATCAGAGAATTCACACAGAGGAGAAGCCATTTTTATGTAATGAATGCGGAAAATGTTTCCGCGATAGTTCAAGTCTTTTCAGACATCAGAGAATGCACACAGGGGAGAAGCCATTTTCATGTCCTGCATGTAGGAAATGTTTTGCCTTGAAATCAAATCTTGTTGAACATGAGAAAATTCATACAGGGGAGAAGCCATTTTCATGTTCGATATGTGGGAAATGTTTTACACAGAAACAACATCTTATGACGCATCAGAGAAGTCACACAGGAGAGAAGCCATGTTAACATTTATTACACTATAAATATATTTAACTTTAGTTGGATTTCCTTTCTTTGTATCACTTCTGTAGATGGCTGCTGCATAGTTATGGAAAACCTTAGTGACATGGGCAGACAGTCGTGCCAATCATCTTGAAAAGCTTTTCTATAAAAAAGCTTTTATGAAAATTGGCAATACAGGCGGTCCCCTACTTAAGAACACTCAACTTACATACGACCCCTAGTTACAAACGGACCCCTGGATATTGGTAATTTACTGTACTGTAGTCCTAAGCTACAATAATCAGCTGTAACAGTTATCAAAGGTGACTGTAATGAAACTTTAGTGTTAATCCTGGTTCTTATGACAACCCAACATTTTTAAAATCCAATTGTCACAGAGACCAAAAAAGTTCTGGCTGGGATTACAATGATAAAATATACAGTTCCGACTTACATACAAACTCAACTTAAGAACAAACCTACAGACCCTATCTTGTATGTAACCCGGGGACTGCCTGTACTTTCTTATATCAGGTCTAGGGAAAGATTGTAATTTGAACTTTTAGGGTGTACGGGGCAGCGTTAGTGGACATGGGCTTATTTCGGCCCTATTGCCAAGGCGTTTCTATGGAAACTTATGCGATCGTAAACCAAAACCTGTTGTTTTGTAGTTAAAACAATGCAAGACACTTGGTTTTGGTTTCCTATCTCTTGCGTTTCCATAGAAACTCTTATGCAATCAGGCTGAGGCCCATCCCCATACGCTAGTGCTTTGTTTGTAAATGCAACGCGATTGCATTAATTTTCTGAAACCTTCTAAGTACACGTTTTCTAATCACCAACTCCCAAGATTCCAAAGGAATTCCTATCAGGGACCCAGCTTTCTTAATATGGCTGCTAAGTATCACGAGTTGTGATTCCTGTGCACGACGTTGCTGCAGCAAAAAACATGACACTTCCCAATACCGATTGATAGATAAGATAATATGTAACAGTTGGTTACAGACATTGAACGATCTAAGGCAGTGGTCCCTAACCACTGGGGCCGCAGCCCAAGAACTAAACAAGTAAACTATATAATGAACCTCCGACTCTCTCTCCTCGACTCAACTCTCTTCTGCTGGCAGCTCCAGGTTCTTCTTTCCCCCTCCCGGCAGACGGCTAGAGGCACTTCTGTGTGCGCTGCCCGTGGACGCAGGCTATGACGCGGCATACTACATCATAAATTACGTGTCCCCGTCCCCTGGGGCACCCACCAGCTCCGTACAATTTAGAGGGCCAGCACGCCTCTGCTTGCTTCTCAGAGAAGACATCTGCATAGTCCTTATAAGACGCAGGAAGACCTCACAGCTGCTTGGGGGAGTCCTCAGAAGACATTAGAGAAAGCTTTTTCCTGGTGCCTTGTGTGATTATCCTGATTTTCCATTGTGACCCCGATTCTGTTCCTGACCTTGCTCCTGTGCTTCCTGTCCTGAACTTCTGTATGTCCCCGACTGATCCTGTGATGCCTGTCTCAACCTCCTGCCTGTCCCCGACCACAACCTTGCCTTATGATTCTGTGCTTCGGCTTGGCCACCACCGCGGACAAAGTTGCGCCTGTGGAACTACCTGGTGGTACCACACCGCGACAAGTCTAACCTTCTTTGCAGCGGGCTCCAGTGAAAACCAGGTACCACTTAGACTCCGGTCCCAGGTGTCGTTTTACGTCATCATCCCGGGTGGTACAGAGGATCCACTGCCACTGATCCTGACAGTAAGTAAGATCAGGGACCATGGATCCCGCCAAGGTTCCGCTACCGGACCTGACTAATCTTACCACTGTTGTAGCTCAACAGTCTAAACAGATTGTCGTTCAAGGTCAGCAACTTGGACAAGTGACCACCATGTTGCAGCAGTTGTCTACCCAGCGTCCAGTACCTGCAGTACCTCCCGTTACTACGGCTGCTTTGTCTATGGCTGAACCCAGGCTGCGTCTTTCTATGGCCAGTATGACGGTGAGGCTAAGTTATACAGGGGCTTCATAACCCAGTGCGCCTTCCATATTGAACTGATGCCTTCACATTTCGCCACAGAATGGGCAAAAGTGGCCTTCTTTCCGGGAAAGCCCTGTCATGGGCTACTCCTCTCTGGCACAGGAACGACCTTGTCACGACTACTCTCACTGCGCTCCTCGCTGAATTCCGGGCCTCTTCTGCTGAGACTGCACTGTCGAACCTGCGTCATGGGGACTCCTCTGTTGGAGACTATGTGGTCCAGCTCCGTACTTTAGCTTCCGAGCTGAATTGGAATGGCGGCCTTGCTTGCGACCTTTTAAAAGGGACTGTCTGGTCAGATCAAAGACTCCCTGTCTGCACGCTCCCGTCTAAGCTGAGTGATCTAATCTCTCTGGCCACTCAGACATCCGGTTTACTGAGCGCAATATCTGGAGCAATATCTGGAATCTGGAACAACGGCAAGTCAGGACCCCAGGTCTGCCCCGTCTGGCTCCAGTCTTCCAAAGACCACCTCAGTCGTCTTCCGTGCCTGTTGCAGAGGAGCCCATGCCGGTGGATAGAGCTCATCTGTCTTCCCAAGAACGTTCCAGACGAAGACAGAAGAATCTCGGCCTCTAATATGCCAGCCCAGAGCACTTTCTTACATTTTGTCCAGTCCGTACGGGAAACACCCGCACCTAGGGTTCTTAAGAGAAGCTTCCCTAGGTGAGAGCAAAGCTTCTCCTCATCTGTCTCGGCCTTCCTGGACTCTGGTTCTGCAGGGAATTTCGTGGATGTTGCCTTGGTCTCCCAGCATCACTTTCCTGTGGTTCACCTAGAGAAGCCACTGGTTATCTCTTTCGTCAGTGGACAGATTCTCCATGACCCAGTCCAGTAACATACTGAGCCTCTATCTCTGCAAATTTGGGCGTTGCACAAGTATAGACTGTCATTTTATGTTCTCCCCCAGTCTGCGTCCTCGGTGCTTTTGGGCCTCCCGTGGTTGCAGCAACACGCTCCGGTGCTCCACTGGCAGACTAGGAAAATCCTTTGATGGGGAAAGGGCCCAAAGGTTGGACTCCCCCAAGCACTGTCCCTACAACTGTCCCATTGCTGCTGGGTACATCTCCTCCACAAGGTCGGGTATACCCGTTATATGTGCTCGAAACCACGGATTTGTCAGCATACATCTAGGAGAATCTGCAGAACTGATTCATCCGCAAGTCATCTTCCCCTGCTGTTGCTGGATTCTTCTTTATGGCCACGAAGGATGGTTCCCTCCGTCAGGTCTCAATAAAGTCACTGTGAAAAACTGCCCTTTGCCTCTCATCACTCACCTTTTTGATCGCCTATGGGGTGCCAAGGCTTTCACCAAGCTGGGTCTGCAGGGGGCATATAATTTCACCCGCATACGTGAAGGCGATGAGTGGAAGACAGCCTTCAATACTCATGACGGGCATTTTGAATATCTGGTAATGCCCTTTGGACTCTGGAATGCCCCAGCGGTGTTCCAATAATTCGCCAACGATATCTTCAGAGACTTGCTCTACATTTGTGTCGTTGTGTACTTGGACAATATCATGGTGTTTTCTCCTGACCTACAGTCTCATTTGATCCAGATGTCTGGCCAATCGCTTATATGCCAAGCTCGAGAAATGCCAATGTCAGAGTAGTCTTCTGTTCCTGGCATACATGATTTCTGACAAAGGACTACAGATGGATCCTGCCTAGTTGTCTGCCATACTTTAGTGTCCTCGCCCAGTGGGACTATGTGCCATACAGAGATTTCTGGGCTTTGCCATTTATTACTGGAATTTTATTCCACATTTCTCCTCTCTTGTATCTCCTCTTATGGCAACAATCCTAGACTCAGGCCACCGGCGGCTGAAGAAGATTTCCCTAAGCTGACGTCTGCTTTTGCCTCTGCCCCAGTTCTCAAACAGCCTGTTACGGAGAAGCCATTCCAGCTGGAGGTTGACGCTTCATCCGTTGTTGCTGGAGCCGTCCTCACCCAGAAAAGGCCCAAAGGTTGAACCGTCACCTGTGGCTTCTTCTCTAGGACCTTCTCAGACGCAGAGAGGAATTATTCCATTGGTGATCGGGAACTTCTGGCCATTAACCTAGCTTTGGAAAAATGGCGCTATCTTCTGGAAGGAGCTTATCATCCGGTCTATATCTACACTGACCACAAGAATCTCCTTTATCTCCAAACTGCTCAGCGTCTCAATCCTCCTCAGGCTTGCTGGTTGCTCTTCAAATTTCGATTCAACTTCCTGATTACTTCCGTCCAGCCGAGAAGAACGTCAAAGTTGATGCCCTCTCTCGTGCCTCTGATGTTGTTGGAGAAGAATCGGTTCCTCGTCATATCGTTCCTCCGGAATGACTGGTTGTTGCTCCTCCGCCCTGCTCTTCGGAAGAGGATACTAACTTGGGGACGTTGCTCTCATCTGGCTGGGCACCCTAGGGTGCAGAGATCTATTGCTCTATTATCTCGTTACTACTGGTGGCCAGATCTGGTCAAGGACGTTTGAGATTTTGTGGGTTCCTGCGCTTCCAGTGCCCCTAACAAGTCATCACGTCTTAAGCCAGCAGGTCTGCTGCTGTCGTTGCCGATACCCAGTTGCCCGTGGACTCACATAGCCATGGACGTTATTACTGATCTCCCAACTCACCTTTCCTGGCTCCAGTGGGGTTTCTGCGATGCCTGTGCTCTGGCACGCACATGGGCACTGTAAAATTGAAAGGGTCTCAATTGAAACCGTCTTCCCTGATAAATTCCAGCCCCTCTTTGTGCCTCAGTCTTAGAGAAAGCTTGTTCCTGATGCCCTGTGTGATTATCCTGATTTCCCATTGTGACCTTGATTCTGTTCCTGACCTTGCTCCTGTGCTGCCTACCTCCTGCCTGTCCCAGACCTTGCCTTACAATTCTGTACTTTGTCTTGGCCGCCGCCGCGGACAAAGTTGTGCCTGTGGAATGTCCTTGTGGTACCACTCAGCAACAAGTCTAACTTGTCTTGCGCGGGCTCTGGTGAAATCCGGGTACCACTTAGTCCGCGGTGGAACAGAGAATCCACAACCACTGATCCTGACAATATATGTCAAGGTTGGACCACCACAGATGATGACACAAGCCAACACTTGGGGCCGGAATCAACGTGGCACCCGGTCTTCACCAGAGTACGCCGCAAAGCAGGATGGTCTTGCTGCGGCGTGGTACCACAAGGTCATTCCACAGGCGAGACTTGTCCGTGGTGGCAGCCAAGGTCGAGGTACAGAATCGGCAGGCTATCTCGTAGTCGGGGACAGGCAGATTGTCAAGGCAGGCAGCAATGATGCGGGTCAGGGTCGGAGGAAGAGGTTAGGGCTGGCAGCAGAGGAGCGAACTCAAGAACAAGTCCGGGGTCACAACAGGAAATGGAAACAAAAGCATGAGGCACAAGGAACAGCTTTCTCATCTGCAATAGCACAAAGATCTGGCGGGGAATGCTGGGAGAGGCTGACTTTTATCAGTTTCCTGAAATTATCCGTGCGCTGGCCCTTTAAATCCTAGATTTAGCCACCCCCCTTTCGCCTCCCCCTCTTCTTGGTTTGGAGGGAGCTTTGCAGGAGGCCATGGTCCAGAATGTTATCCTCAGGCTCCCATGATCTCTTCTCAGGCCGAACCACTTCCAGTCAACAAGGAAGAACCGCTTACTTCACACTGTCTTCATGTCCAGAACCTCCTTTACCACAAACACATCAGTGGAATCAGCCTCAGGAGCAGGAGGTTGCCGAGAGAAGCGGTTCAAGATGACAGGTTTCAGGAGAGAGACATGGAAGGATGCACATAGTGGGAGGAAGTTTGTATGCCACAGGCTTTATGTGCTTCACCACCTCGAAAGGCCCCAGAAAACGTGATCCAAGCTTGTAGCTGGGGATTTTCAGCCGAACGTATCTGGATGAAAGCCACACCTTGTCACCCGGAGAAAAGACTGGAGGAGACCTGCGTTTCTTATGGGCCTGGGTTTTGGTGCGGGCAAAAGTAGAGACTGTCGAGTCTGTTTTCAGATTGACCTGAGGTCCTGCACCAACTCTTCCACCCCAGGAACATCGAGGGAACGGGCAGAGGAAGAGGTGGCCGTGGAATTCAACCGTGGACAAGGGGCTGCACCAGCAGACTCAGAGTCCAGGGAGCTATAGGAGAACTCTGCCCACGGCATCAAAGTGGACCAGTCGTCCTGACGGGCAGAGACAAAATTATGAAAGTAACAGCCCAGAGTTTGGTTAACTCTCTCTACCTGTCCATTCTAACGCGTATGCTACGCAGAAGAGAAGTCCAATTTCACTTGCAGCTGATTACATAGAGATCGCCAGAAGCAAGAGACAAAATGGACCCCACGGTCCGAAACGATGTGCAACGGAAGTCCATGTAGCCGAAAGATGTGGGTGAAGAACAGGCTGGCAAGGCAAGGAGCAGACGGTAGACCTGGAAGCGGGACAAGCGAGACATCTTTGAGAACCGGTCGGTTACCACCTAGATGGTGGTATTCCCAGAGGAAGATGGAAGGTCCATGACAAAGTCCATGGCCACGTAAGTCCACGGGCAGCTGGGTATCGGCAACAGCATCAGTAGACCAGCTGGTTTAAGGCGTGATGGCTTATTACGAGCACAGGAGGTGCAGGAACCCACAAAATCCTGTACGCCTTGAACCAGATCTGGCCACCAATAGTAACGGGAAATGAGGGCTACAGAGTGCTGCACCCCAGGATGCCCAAGTGGGAGCTGCCGGAGGTCCACTGGAGCGACCACAACCAGCAGTTCAGGAGGAATAATATGCCAAGGAGCCAGTTCTTCCCCGATAACATCAGAGGCATGAGAGAGAGCATCTGCCATTATTATTATTCTCTGCAAGACGAAAATGGATCAATAGGTTGAAGCGTGAGAAGAAAAGTGACCAACAGGCTTGCCTGGGGTTAAGACGTTGGGCTGTCTGGAGATACAGGAGATTCTTATGGTCTGTATACACGCAGACCGGATGGCGAGCTCCCTCCAAAAGATATACGTCTCGTTATGCTTATGTGTTGCCAGCTATAACATTTTTATTCCTCAATCAATAGAGGATTACCGTATATACTCGTGTATAAGCCGAGTTTTTGAGCACAAAAAATGTGCTGAAAAACGTCCCCACGGCTTATACACGAGTCTATTACCCCCAAAAAATTACCCAATTAAAAAAATAAAATTAAATACTCACTCTCCGATGTCGGCGCGACTTACCGATGTCCCCGATGTCAGCGCGTCCCGTCTTCTCTCTTCTTTCTTCTATCATCGACGCGGGCATGTTTTCTTCATGGCCGCGCATACTATGACGTCAGCAGTGGCTGTGTCATAGTATGCACCTGCTAGAAGAAAACATGGGCGCGGGAAGAGTGAAGAGGAGCCGCGGAGAAGAAAGAAGACGGGACGCGCTGACATCGGGGACATCGGTAAGTCGCGCTGACATCGGAGGGTGAGTATTTAAGTTTATTTTTTTAAGGGCCGTGGGGGCAGGATGTATACTACTAGGGGCAGGCTATATACTACTAGGGGCAGGCTGTATACTACTAGGGGCAGGCTGTATACTACTAGGGGCAGGCTGTATACTACTAGGGGCTGCTGTATACTACAGGGGGGCTGCTGTATACTTCAGAGGGGCTGCTGTATACTACTGGGGGCTGCTGTATACTTCTAGGGGCTGCTGTATACTACAGGGGGTTTGCTGTATACTACAGGGGGGCTGCTATATACTACTAGGGGCTGCTGTATACTACTAGGGGCTTGCTGTATATTACATGGGGCTGCTGTATATTACATGGGGCTGCTGTATACTACTAGGGGCTTGCTGTATACTACATGGGGGCTTGCTGTATACTACTAGGGGCTTGCTGTATACTACATGGGGGCTGCTGTATACTACTAGGGGCTGCTGTATTCTTCTGGGGGCTGGCAGGCTGTATACTACTGGGGGCAGGCTGTATACTACTGGGGGCTGGAAGGCTGTATACTACTGGGGGGGGGTTTGACCAATGCATTTCCCACCCTCGGCTTATACTCGAGTCAGTAGTTTTTCCCAGTTTTTGGTGGTAAAATTAGGGGTCTCGGCTTATACTCGGGTCGGCTTATACTCGAGTATATACGGTATTAGTGCTTGTTTATTTGGGGAATTGGTATTAGGTAGATTGGTACTATTATGGGGTACATCTGACTTTTTGATTTCTATTACATTTTTTTGGAAGGTAAAAAGCACTAAAATTGCAATTTTTGATTAGTTTTTCATTATGGATATAATAATATTATATCTGTTTGGTCAGTACCAGATTTCTGGAGCAGGTTTTGTTATAAAAATTTTTAAACACAAAAAAGAATTATGTATAGAGAATGGGTGATTTTTATGGTTTATTATTTTTAAAAAACTTTAATTAACTTTTTTTTTTTTTTTTTACTGTCCCAGTAGAGGACTTACACTAGGAATACCATGATCCTTCATACAATACATTATTATTATTCTCGGCTTTTTTATCATTATCTCAGATACAGGGATATTTATTCTTACCACCGTTATCATTATTATCCTCTAACATTTTTATGTTTTCAAATTTCACCTGTCACTTCCCATTCCATTTATTATTTTTTTCACCTTCACTTTTATTTTAACTTCCCGTCGTATTATTGTCATTTTTATCTTTATTTCGTTATTCCCCATAATCTTCGGTCAGCTACAGTCCGATCACATGACCTCTCATCATGTGATTCGGCACGATGCCGGCGAGCACTAATACGATATGCGGCACTGGGCGCCGCCATTTTTTGATCACATGACCTCCGATCACGTACATACACGCACCGCACCGGATATGACATTGAGCGCCATCATGGCAGCATCGCGTCCCACACCTGCCACCACTCATCAATACAGGTATTTAATACCAGTTACTCCCACACACCAATCACCCTTGAGGAAGCCACCGTGAGTGGCGATACGCGTGGGGCTCTCCCAGCCCCTTACCCTCTTGTCTGGCCTGCTTGGTAATTATATTGACTACCGCTATGTGTATTGTTATTACGCTATAGATATATTCATTTTGTCTGACACTTCTTGTTACTTGATAGGCTGAGGGTTTGGGGGCTGGACAGGGAGGGGTTGTTTCTCTGATGAGCCTTATCATGGGCCCTACCCTCCCTTGGGTTTTGTATAGAGGACGTTTTGCTCCTTTTTAAGTGTTTTTATTTGTCCTTGGTTTGGTGTGTTACATATATGTTGTATGTTGTATTTATATTGAATAAAGATTATGAATTTTGGTATAGCACATGGTTACTTTGCATTTTTGTCTAGTTCGTTTTTTCATGTGCCCAGCTCTTTACTAATTTAGGTGTAGTTCCTCCTCATTGTTTTTCATACAATACATTGCACGACTTCTGTACTGCAATGTATTGTATCGGTCAGTATTTTACTGACAGTTTGCCTATGAGACCTTGGACTAGACCTCATAGGTCACCATACATGGCAGACACAAAGGTCTTTTTCAGAACTCCAGCTGCCATGGAAACACCCTAGCAATCTTGATGCAGAGGGATCTTTAGCTGTTAAGAGGTTAAACTTCCCGGCACGGAGAGATCTCCCCGCTGGGCAGACGCAGCAGGGCCCGGGGTCTATGTAACACCTGTGGCACCTTTTAGCATGAGGGCAGGCAGAATCCACTATGTAGCTGTGCTGCACATTATCCCCATCCACACTAAAGCTGCTTCTGACAGGAAACTTCCCTTACTCTGTTGAGACACAGATGAAGAAACCGTGAGAGTCTCCCAGCCTGCTATAGCCCCTGATTCCTGCGCTCTTCCAGTTCCCCTACAGCAGTGGTCGCCAACCTCTTTGTATTCAGGGACCGGCTGCACCCAAAAACTTTTTCAAGGGACCGGAACCGTGGTTTCTGGAGAAAAAAACTGTGCCCAGCAAATACCCCATATTTAACCCCAACCCATATAATTTGTAATTTCCTGCAACCCCCGATCTAAAATGCCACCTTTCCCCCCCTTTATAGTGCTCTCTTTTATGTAACCCTATCTTGTTGTAATGCCTCATCGCTATCTTCATGTTTTAGCACCTTAAACGCTTTATCTTTCTCGCTTATTGCTTTCCTTACAAGACTAGTTAGCCACATAGGCTTTTTCTTGTTCCTTTTATGCTTTTTCCCATAAGGTATGTGTTTCTCACAGGACTTTTTCAGAATATATGAGAAAAAGTCCCATTTTTTGGGGGGGCTTTTGTCTTTGAGAACATTATCCCAGTCTATGCCTTTAAGGTCTTCCCTTAGTTGCTGAAACTTTGCCCTCCTGAAGTTTAGAGTGTTGGTTGCCCCTTCACTAACGTTCTTAGTAAACCGTAGTACAAAATGAATGATATTATGATCACTATTCCCCAGGTTCCCCCCAACCTGTAGTTTTGATACCCTATAAGGTCTGTTGGTAAGGATAGGGTCCAGCAGTGCCCCCCCCCCCCTCTTGTTGGCTCCAGGACTAGCTGCGACAGGTAATTGTCTTTTGTTGTTGACAAGAACCTGCTGCCTTTGAAGGACCTGCAGGTTTCTGCACCCCAGTCAATATCTGGGTAATTGAAGTCTTAAATACAAAAAAAAAGAACTGAAGTTTGAATTATGAATTTAAATGGACAGTGCTTTGACCCCTGGCTAATACTTAAAATGGTGGACAGTAGTCAAGATGGCGTCCAAAACCAGTGCGATCTCCTTAACACAGCCGCTACTCATTAACGAAATGTCCAGCAGCCTCCCCTCATTAATAAAATGTCTAAAGCAGATACCCTCAAAAACTCACAGTGCCCAAACTAATGTCCCCTGCCCAGCCCCCATAGTAATGTCACCATCACAGCTCCCACAGTGATGCCCCCTGTCCAGCATTCACTTCATTAGGGAGTGTGAGGTGAGAGGTCATGACTGCTACTGATGTGTCTATGTCTATGATAAAACCAAACTGTTCATACTCCATTACAAACAAGCAATTCACAGAAAACCCATAAGTCTTCTCCATACCCTGTGTATATTATAGAGGATATACATCTCATTAATATATAAGAGACCACTAATGGCAACATCATCATAAATAGTGAAAAAGGTGAAAAAAAATTATATTTGTGATTACAAAAAGCCACTACAACCATAACAAAAATGTGAACAATGCCCTATATAACAATATGTGTGCTACAATGTGTGTGTGTGGGGGGGAGGAATAAACCAATCATATCCTTACTATATCTCTATGCAAGTGCAAAATGTGTGAAAACAAGGAATGTATTATCCCTAATCCTCTGTGATAGATCTAGTAAGTGCAATAAGTGCTGCTTATTTGATTGAAATGTGATTGGTCCTGCGGTTTATCGCTTAAATTGGTCAGTTATGACAGATCATGTCATGACATATTGTAAGTCAGGACAGATCCGCCGCTTTCCAATGCTACCATTCTGCATTTGGTGGTGTTGGAGAGATACGTGTGATCTTTCCTGTAGGTATTGTTGCACAATCACTGTTACAGTGACTGTCGGTCTCGGGCACTCTCATTCTAGTGACTGTCGGTCTCGGGCTCTCTCATTCTAGTTACTGTCGGTCTTGGGCACTCTCATTCTAGTTACTGTCGGTCTTGGGCACTCTCATTCTAGTGACTGTCGGTCTCGGGCTCTCTCATTCTAGTTACTGTCGGTCTCGGGCACTCTCATTCTAGTTACTGTCGGTCTTGGGCACTCTCATTACAGTGACTGTCGGTTGCAGGCACTCTTATTCCAGCGACTGTCGGTCTCAGGAACTCTCATTCCAGCGACTGTCGGTCTCGAGCACTCTCATTCCAGCGACTGTCGGTCGTGAGCATTCTTATTCCAGCGACTGTCGGTCTCAGGAACTCTCATTCCAGCGACTGTCGGTCTCGAGCACTCTCATTCCAGCGACTGTCGGTCGTGAGCATTCTTATTCCAGCGACTGTCGGTCTCAGGAACTCTCATTCCAGCGACTGACGGTCTCGAGCACTCTCATTCCAGCGACTGTCGGTCGTGAGCATTCTTATTCCAGCGACTGCCGGTCTCGGGAACTCTCATTCCAGCGACTGTCGGTCTTGGGCACTCTCATTCCAGCGACTGTCGGTCGTGAGCACTCTCATTCCAGCGACTGTCGGTCTTGGGCACTCTCATTCCAGCGACTGTCGGTCGTGAGCACTCTCATTCCAGCGACTGTCGGTCTTGGGCACTCTTATTCCAGCGACTGTCGGTCGTGAGCATTCTTATTCCAGCGACTGTCCGTCTCGGGAACTCTCATTCCAGTGACTGTCGGTCATGGGCACTCTAATTCTAGTGACTATCGGTCTTAGGCACTCTCATTACAGTCACTGTCGGTTGCGGGCACTCTTATTCTAGTGACTGTCAGTATCGGGCACTCTCATTCTAGTGACTGTCTGTGTCTTTGTCTGTCACCTTGTCTATGGGGAGATTTATCAGAACTGTCTGAGAGCAGAACTGCACTAGTTGGCCACGGCAACCAATCAAAGCTCAAGTTTCATTTTTGCACAGCTGTTTATAAAATGACAGCTGATCTCTGATTGGTTTCCATGGGCAACTGGAACAGTTTTACCTCAGACATCTCTCCCTATCTCCGTCTCTATCCATCTTACCTCACACATAAGCGTCTTCTACTCATTCCCTGTAGTAACCAATCACAGCTCAGAGCTCATATTAATGACATGTGACAGAACAGCAACCAATCACAGCTCAGCTTCCAACTGCCACAGCAGCAGCAGCAGACAATGGCTCCTGTATAGGGGGGGAGGGGGGTAATAAGTGGATTTTGGAAAGTGTGAGGTGATAATTTTGTCTCAAAACCAAAATTTGGCGATTGTAAATGTGACGGACACATATACATCCAGCTTTATATATTATATTATTCCCATCACGGATGCCGCCACAATCACAAATCATCGGGAAATCCTTGTAGGAGTCAGGAGTTCTGGTGTATCATGTCACGTACAGGGAATAGTAATGGGGAGAGTACACAGGCCTGTGGTGCCCCCTGTATCAGGCCGCACCCCCCTATGTGGCTGAGCTGTGGTGCCTCCTGTATCAGGCCGCACCCCCCTATGTGGCTGAGCTGTAGTGCCCCCTGTATCGGGCCGCACCCCCCTATGTGGCTGAGCTGTGGTGCCCCCTGTATCGGGCCGCACCCCCCTATGTGGCTGAGCTGTGGTGCCCCCTGTATCAGGCCGCACCCCCCTATGTGGCTGAGCGGTGGTGCCCCCTGTATCAGGCCGCACCCCCCTATGTGGCTGAGCGGTGGTGCCTCCTGTATCAGGCCGCACCCCCCTATGTGGCTGAGCTGTGGTGCCCCCTGTATCAGGCCGCACCCCCCTATGTGGCTGAGCTGTGGTGCCCCCTGTATCAGGCCGCACCCCCCTATGTGGCTGAGCTGTGGTGCCCCCTGTATCAGGCCGCACCCCCCTATGTGGCTGAGCTGTGGTGCCCCCTGTATCAGGCCGCACCCCCCTATGTGGCTGAGCTGTAGTGCCCCCTGTATCAGGCCGCACCCCCCTATGTGGCTGAGCTGTAGTGCCCCCTGTATCAGGCCGCACCCCCCTATGTGGCTGAGCTGTGGTGCCCCCTGTATCAGGCCGCACCCCCCTATGTGGCTGAGCTGTGGTGCCCCCTGTATCAGGCCGCACCCCCCTATGTGGCTGAGCTGTGGCGCCCCCTGTATCGGGCCGCACCCCCCTATGTGGCTGAGCGGTGGTCTGCTCCTCAGGAGATTAGTGCCGTGACCACTTGTAGGTCCGGGCTTCCACTGATCACGTGATCTATGACATCATCACAGGTCCTTCATACATGTACTCACTGAAGCTTCCTGTCCTCCTGGTAGCCCCGCCCCTCCAGTGACATCACACTCCCGGGTCACATGACTAGTGGATATTGAGCAGGAGACGTCTGTGAGGTAGATTGTCCTGCACTGAGGAGAGAAGAGGTAAGTGACCAGAGGAGGGACTACAACTCCCAGCATGCTCCAGGAGCACACACACTGTATGGAGGGACTACAACTCCCAGCATGCTCCAGAAGTGTACACATTATATGGAGGGACTACAGCTCTCAGCATGCTCCAGGAGCACACACACTATATGGAGGAACTACAACTCCCAGCATGCTCCAGGAGCACACACACTATATGGAGGGACTACAACTCCCAGCATGCTGCAGGAGCACACACACTATATGGAGGGACTACAACTCCCAGCATGCTCCAGGTCCCTCCATGTGGGGTCCAGTATCTTCTATTAGTGAGGAGCGGCACAGTCCAGCGCCATCACTCCTCCCTCAGTCCAGTGACCTCCCCTCCAGTGTCTGGAGAATCCCCATCTGTCACATCACGCATGTCATGGACACAATTGCTTCATATAGAGTTTGCTCTTAGTTCTTGTCATGTTTCCTCAGGTTCTATAGATCCAGGACTCCCAGAGGTTTCTCCTAAAGATGATCCTTTCCATCAATGATCCACCAGGGATCCGGGAGAAGGACAGAGAGCAGATGGCGGCCAGGATCCTGGAGCTCACCCTGGAGATGATCTCCTTGATAACCGGAGAGGTGAGAGTCTCCCAGGACACGGCTCTTATCTCTAGGAATAACAGCGGGAAATGACTGGAGAGGTGAAGGATTCTTAGGATCTATGTAGTGATCAGTGTCTCCCCATACACAGGATTACACAGTAGTGAAGAAGTCGTCTGGTGAGTGTGTGACCCCCCGTGTGTCAGGAGGATGGACCCAGAGCCCCATCACCGAGCCTCCACCTCATTCACTGATACATGAGCAGAAGATCCTAGAACTTACCTCCAGGATCACTGAGCTGCTGAGCGGAGAGGTGAGCGCTGCCGGGAATGCTGGGACATTGTACAATAACACAAGGGAGGGGTCTGGGTGATGACTGTGTCATTGTGGGTGTCAGGTTCCTATAAGGTGTCAGGACGTCACTGTCTATTTCTCCATGGAGGAGTGGGAGTATATAGAAGGACACAAGGACCAGTACAAGGACATCATGATGGAGGACCACCAGCCCCTCACATCACCAGGTAAGAGGAGACCTTCCTGATTATAGAGGACAGAGCAGGTGTGAGGTCACCTCCTCCATCATCTCATCATCACATATAGACAATGTATCAGTCACTGTGTATATTTCCTGTAGATGGATCCAGTCAGAGAAATCCACCAGAGAGATGTCCCAGTCCTGAAGATTCCCGGGATATTACACAGGATCCAGAGAGATGTCCCAGTCCTGGAGATTCCCGAGATATTACACAGGATCCAGAGAGATGTCCCAGTCCTGGAGATTCCCGGGATATTACACAGGAACCAGAGAGATGTCCCCGTCCTGAAGATTCCCGAGATATCAAAGAGGAACCGGAGAGATGTCCCAGTCCTGGAGATTCCCAAGATTATCTGGAAGATCCAGAGAGATGTCCCAGTCCTCTATATTTCCATGTTGTTAAAGAGGAACCGGAGGAGAACGTCCCACTGGATCATCAGGTAGGTGGAGCTGAGGTTCCTGTGAATCCTCTATAGATGGATGTAATGAAGCTACTGACCTTCTCCAGCAGCAGTGGGTGGAGGGTCTATGGCAGTGGTGACGAACCTATGGCACGGGTGCCAGAGGTGGCACTCAGACTGTTTCCCCAGAACAGAATTCACCAGATAGGATTTGAGGGATCCTCCTGCAGGCCCAGGTATCCCTGGACTTGAAGCATCTGGGTCTACCTGAGACTACAGGAAGAAAAGGTTTTGACGATTATCATTGGAGCCATTGAAGCTCCTGCTCTTGGCCCCACAATTCTTTCTGGTTAGTGGGTTGTCAAGGAAAGCTCCAATGTCAATCTGAATTTTCCCTCCTTCCGTCAATGATATTGGTGATAAAGCTGTGGTAAAGCACCGAGCAAGATATTAATAATGTAATGCTAGAATTGCCGTGTCGGCACTTTGCAATAAATAAGTGGGTCTGGTCTGCATTTTGGGCACTCGGTCTCTAAAAGGTTCACCATCACTGGTCTTTGGGAGGATGTTGGTCGGTCATAATTACAAATGGTAGAAGAGCAGGAGAAGTGAATAATCTTCTCCCTGGTGTCCATGAGTCTCCACCTCAGGATCGGGTCACATCGGGTTATGCAGTAATATAACCGGAACATTGATGTTGATGTGTAAAATATTGGGATGAATGTGGATCCCGTCTCCTCCTGCAGGAGATTATTCCCTTAGTTCCTGGTTCTGGAGGTTTCTGTCCATCACTTGGATATACGAGAATCTCTGGAGACATTTCCTTGTTTTCTCAGGTCCTTCATGTTGGATCTTTCCAGGAAAGTTGTGGTGGAAGGAGGAGCGGAGAGGAAATCCCCTCATCAGTGACAGAGGAGGGTAAGAGCCTTTCATGTATCTTGTGGGTTATTCTTTCCTTATACACTGCTCCTATAACACGTCCTACATCTGAATGGATGAAATATTCTCATTGAATACTTTGTTCTGTACAATATTGAATGTGCTGACTACAAAATCACAAAAAAAAAATCATCAATGAAAATCAGATTTATTAACCAATGGAAGCCCCCAAAATTAAAGTTGAAAAAACACAGTACAGGTTGATCCAACTTTGAAAAAATATCCTTAGAACAAGATATAATGAGGCTCAGTGTTGTGTGTGGCCTCCACATGCCTGTATGACCTCCCTACAACGTCTCGGCATGCTCCTGATGATGTTGTGGATGGTCTCCTGAGGGATCTCCTCCCAGACCTGGAGTAAAGCCTCAGTCAACTCCTGGACCGTCTGTGGTGCAAAGTGATGTTGGTGGATGGAGCGAGACATGATGGTCCCAGAAATTATCAATCGGATTCAGCTGTGGGGAACGAGCAGCCAGTCCATAACTTCAATGCCTTCCTCTTGCAGGAACTGCTGACACACTCCAGCCACATGAGGTCCAGAATTGTCCTGTATTAGGAGGAACCCAGGGCCAAACACATCAGCATATGGTTTCCGAGGGGTCTGAAGACCTCATCTCGGTCATGGCAGTCAGGCCCCTCTGGTGAGAACATGGAGGGCAGTGCGGCCCCCATACCATTACTCACCATTGCCAAACCGGTCTTGCAGGCAGCAGATCGCTCTCCATGGCGTCTCCAGAATCTGTCCGGTCTGTCACATGTGCTCATTGTGAACCTGCCTTCATTTGTGATGAGCACAGGGCGCCAGGGATGAATTAGCCAATGCCAAGCGTCCTGCACGGTGTTGGGCTGTGAGCAATCTGTGGATGTCAGGCCCTCATACCATCCTAATGGCTGCTGGAGGTCATTGTGCAGGGCTCTGTACACCACCCCTTTTGTACACCACAAGGTTGTAGTATGTCGGGGTGTGGCTGCTCACAGACTGAGCTCTCTCTGTACCCAGCAGACACCTGCCTCTAAATGTCACAATCAGTGCTGTCAATATTTGGTATCTCAGTGATCGTAATGACCCAAAGAATAAAGGGGAGGAGTCATTGGGAGCGGCGCACCACACGTGAAAATCTTACACTTGATCGGTGAGCCTTCTATCTCAGTCATGAGCATTGAGCACCCTGAGTCATGGTCACAGACCCAGAGATCGGAGCTACCAATAATATTTGACGTACACATGTAGCAAGGTCAATCTCCCTCGTGATCTAGGGGACAAACTCGGCCGAGCTCCACGGAGACCAAATCATGGTAAATCTTAATCTGCTGGTCTGCCAGGCGCTCCATGGCTCTCATTTCCTCCATCCTCAATCTTAATATTGTTTTTTTTTCAGCAAAACCACTCAGCTCAGGGATTAAACAAGATATGTTTCTGTGTCAGTGTAGCTACAGCATTCTCAAGGTATGTTTGCTTCAAAATGGATGAAATCAAATGGTTGATTCCTTTAACGAGCCATTTAGAATCCCGATGTGCAGCCCTAAATCACACAAACAATAGTGATTATGCAAAAATCATGTATTTGTTCTATGTATCCAGAAGTGCATCACAAATACAAAGGGATCATCTTCAGTTCACATTTATAAAGCCGATGTACGGACAAGTCAGCCACGCCCTTTTTTCTATAGTGGACTGAATGGGTTAACCCTTTGTGGCTGCTGAAGATCTTTTTCCATTTCCATGTATGAGGCTTGTTCTCTGCAGGACACATTTGTGCACATTTTCTAAGAATTTAGGAAACTGCACTGAAAGTGCTCGGCCCGTGTATAATTCTGGGTGCGCCAGATTCATTATGTACGTGCGGCAAAAATCATGAATCTGGCGCTTCCCCGCACTGGTGGGTATCACGTGGAGGTCAGCGCAGCTGTGTCACAAAACGGTTGCGTGTGACACATTTCTGGTGTGGACACTTCTTTAATACCTGTGCAAGCAGTTTATGCCTAAAAGAACGTCAAATGATACCTCCCCATTATCGTTTGGGTTGGTACAATCAGAGAGAGAGCAAATTTATTTATTTATTTTTAAATCCGCCTGGATTCTGTACGAGACTCTAAGTTGTGTCATTTCTGAAGATCTGTTACAACATACAAGTGGCACACTGTTACGGAACAACATTAAATCAAGGATATACTGCAATACAGCTGTATCGGCATGACACATTGTACAATCAGACCCTTAGGGTTGTACCGGCTCCTAGTAGCTGTCTGCAGGGGAATCTGGGAATCCTTTGTATAGATGTGTCAGGTAGGGGAATACTTTGTATATATAGATGTATCAGGTTAGCAGCAGTGCAGGTACTACATCATCAGTGAAATATCATGCACTGTCCATATATGGAGTCTCTACATCTCCCAGGGCTTCCCCTGACACAAGCTCTAAATTATTTACTGTTATTCAATTAAATAATTTTTTGACCAGACGGGAATTTGAAACCTTCACTTTCCGCCTGCCACCTGCCATGTGATACGGGACAGCACCTCTATCCACCGGACTATGAGCTTACTGGTTATGTATTGGAGGATTTGTTTTGTCTAGAGCTACTATAGATTTACACTGTGCAACCCTACTGTATACAGAACCCCTCTATATTCAAGACGAGGAATGAATGGGTCAGAAGGAGGCAGTTTAGACATTTAGGTGGAGACAGTGAATTATATAGAGAGGATTGCAGAAACGGGGCAACCTTCCCACAAATCATCTCGCCTACAAGAGTTGATCCTCAAGGAATTTTTTAAAGTGATTTCACTTAAAAATTTCACATATGCACACATGAGGATAACAAATTTGTGTAAACATGTAGAAGGATCTATAATAGAGGAAGTTTGTGGACAGACAACTCCTCAAAGCTTTCATCTAGGGGCATGAGGAAGATCAAGGAAGATTAAACCTATAAAAAATGTACAAATACTCTTCTACAATTTTGGCGCAGATCATTATTATGCTTCTTGTACACAGCTTTGTGGAGAAGGAGGGTGGGTGAGCGTCCCAACCCCATAGAAAATTGAGTTGCTGCTCTGCAAAAACGGGCAGGAATAGGACCTAGTGTATCTGACCACTCGGTCACAATGCAGTGAGCACAATAGACATCAGTGGTGGCCCCCCACTATTTGTCAGATGATGCCCCCCTTTCCTACATTGACGCTGTTCATGACAAATGGCTCGTGCTTCATGAAGAACATTTTTTTTAGTGGTTTCTGTATTTGACCACCAGCAGAAGCACAGGACACCTGTTCAGTTTTGCTGGTGGTTCCACACACTCCTGTGTTTGCAGCATGCAGGTGACTACATAGGCCCTCACCCCGATGTGAAGCATAGAAGAGACTCTTTTGGATATGCTCACCCAGGTTAGGGTGGCTGGATCCATTGAGGATGTGGAAATTTGTAACCAGCTCCAGGTGAAACTATAGTCTTGGCTTCTGAGAGTACTTCACCAACCAACCCGGAACATCTGTGTTGGCTATCCAGTGGATCCCCCAATTCCCCCGCTCCAATCTAACATTTGGCGTATAAGGTCTCCTTGGGGGTGCAGAGACACATGTACCAGGAGATTGACGATCCAAGCATCAATAGCATTTGAGACTTTCCTGCAGTCCTTAACCCGAAGGAAAGACTGGACCACATGTTACGTGCAAGAACTGGAGAGGGCTCACACTTTCATGGTCACTATGATGGTTTATTGGCTGATGTTCCCCACTATAGCACCATGGAAAAGACCGGGACAAATCTCACAAAAAAGAAGCCGCCATATGCAGTTGATTGGAGAAGCAAATTTGAGACTACCTTCTGGGTACTGAAGACTGGATACTCCACAATGTACACGTTATGCCTGGCATTTGTTTGGGGCGTGTAGCATCTGTTGACCTATTTGCATGGCAGCCACATCACATGGAGATGGACCAAAACATGGGGCTAAAATGGGAGGTTGTTACGCAAGAGCCCTGGTTCCAACAGTACAACATTTGCTACATGAAGGGCCATGACTATGGTACCATTGATGGATTATCCCTTACCGCCGTTCAATGATCTTGCATTAAGGAGTCAGCCTAGGTTTTAAAGGTTCAGCAATTTAACCCACGGGCAAAGAGCAAGCGGGAATGTCCACAAATTAGGTAGATGCAGAGACACAATGGGGGAGATTTATAATATACTGGTACACAGAGGGGATAAATCGCCATCACGCCATGATGTATCTCCTGGCTGGAGGGCAAAACTTTCCAGGTCCAACCTGGCTTAGTTTTGAGTAAAGATATGCTAACATTCACAAGAGAAAGTGCACAGGTCAGGAACGCCCCGCGCTAGCCCTTTCATGACCACATGGTGTGAATGGGGCTGCAGTCGCCAGAATAATTGCAATTTCCTCACTTTACAAGAAATTGTGATTATTTTTGGGCTTCTACGCCAGAAAACTAGCATAGAAGCACTGATACATCTCCCCAATGACTGGTTTAATGCTGTTATACAAATACTAAATCTCCTCGAAGGAGCTACATGGAGCTGCCATAGGACTTGGGCCTGGGCCTGGAGAGGAAACTGCAGAAGATTACACCACAACTGTCCTGCTGCCCCCGCGGGGTGACTGCAGTAGGAAGACCTGCCGGCAGCTGTGAGGAGGAGACCAACAGCGAGGACCAGACACAGACTGCAGGAGTGGAGCCCAAATCACTTCCGCAATTCTAACTTATTATAACAGACAAGAAATCCACTAAACCCCCGTCCCTAGTAGCTGTATAGTAGTACAGTTATCCTGTATATACGGCTGCCCGAGGCTTCTACCACTTGTATTAGTGGTTTTCTAGGACTTCTAGGCTCCACTCCAGGGTGCGATGGGCATCTCCTGGTTGGACAACCCTCTTATGTCTTGGAAGTAGAAGAATCCAATTTCTTAGGCTTTGATTATATTTTTTATAATTGGATTTTAATTACATTCTAGATCAAAGGATTGTAATTTGAATTACTATTCATGATCTTTCTATCTATAGATGACTGTATGTTACTGACTGGCTGCTTTACTTCTGCTTGTAATTGAGGAAAAGGAAACTTCCAATATTGATTTCTTGACTATATTTTCCAGGAGATTCCCTTGGACATCCTCAATCATCTCCTTGTGGTGAAGTAGAAGATAATCAGTCACATGGAAATCATGGAGATAAGAGAAGTCCGAAATGTGAGAAGTTTCTTAGTCAAGAATCAAATCTTCTCATTCATCTTCAAAGTCACAGAGAGGAAAATAACTTTTCATGTTCAAAATGTAAGGAAAATTTTAACCATAAATCAAGTCTTGAGCAACATATGAAAATCCACACAGGGGATAAACTATTTTTATGTAATGAATGTGGGAAATGTTTCAGCGAAAATTCCAAACTTGTTAAACATCTGAGAATTCACACAGGGGAGAAGCCATTTTCATGTCAAGAATGTGGCAAACGTTTTACTCAAAAATCACATCTTGTTATGCATCAGAGAATTCACACAGGAGAGAAGCCCTATTTATGTAATGAATGTGGTAAATGGTTTAGTCGGAAATCAAATCTTGTTCAACATCAAAGAATTCACACAGGGGAGAAGCCATATTCATGTCCAGAATGTGGCAAATGTTTTGGTAAGAAATCAAGTCTTTTTGAACACCAGAGAAATCACACAGGGAAGAAGCCATATTCTTTGACATGTACTGAATGTGGGAAATGTTTTACTTCAAAATCATCTCTTGTTATACATCAGAGAATTCACAAAGGGGAGAAGACATTTTCATGTCCGGATTGTGGGAAATGTTTTATTCATAAATTACAACTTGTTGGACATCAGAGAATTCACACAGGGGAGAAGCCATTTTCATGTCCGGAATGTGGGAAATGTTTTAGTAAGAAATCACAACTTGTTATACATCAAAGAACTCACACAGGGGAGAAGCCGTTTCCATGTCGGGAATGTGGCAAATGTTTTGTTCATAAATCACAACTTGTTATACATCAGAGAACTCACACAGGGGAGAAGCCATTTCTATGTAAAGAATGTGGAAAATGTTTCACCGATAGTTCAGGGCTTGTTAAACACCGGAAAATTCACACAGGGAAGAGGCCATATCAATGTAATGAATGTGGAAAATGTTTCAGTGAAAATTCAGGGCTTGTTAATCACCGGCGGATACACACAGGGGAGAAGCCATTTTCATGTAATGAATGTAAAAAATGTTTTACTCAGCAATCGACTCTTGTTCAACACCAGAAAAATCACACGGGAGAGAAGCCATTTTCATGTCCGGAATGTGGGAAACGTTTTATCCGCAAAGGACAGCTTTTTAGGCATCAGAGAACTCACAAGGGCGAGAAGCCATTTTCATGTAATGAATGTGGAAACTGTTTTGGCGATAACTCGGGGCTTGTCGAACACTGTAGAATTCATGCAGGAGAGAAACCATGTTAAGATCTATTACATGTTTAGATTTCTATGCTTGGATTTTCTTTCTTGTATCACTTCATACATGATGCAGCCATCAGCAGTTCTCTAAAGCTCTTGAAAAATCTATGTATATAAAGACCTTGAAATTCTTATGTGACTTGTACATGTAACATATCGCATCCTCTGTATCTTGGTAATGGAGAAGCTTTGCCGGTGTCTGCCAATAAATCTATCTATTGTTCCCCCATATTTCTTGTATCAGTCTGTGTAAAATGTTCATCCAAATGAGCAGCAATCATTGGGGCACATTTACTTACCCGGTCCTGTCCCGATCCCCGCTGTGCGTTGTCCAACGATCATGGACTCCAGCGCGATTCACTAAGATCATGCGCCTGGTTGCATGTGTCGCTTCCTCGCTCAGGTCCGACGGAGTTCACCTTCTTCATCTCAGTGCATGTGTATTGCGACACAATTTAAATGTTAAATCCCGCACTCAGTCCAAATCCGTTGGATCGTCCGACAGCCCGTCCCATGATTTCTGTTGCATAAAAGCCGGCGCCGATGCTCCAAAATCCGATCACATGCAACACAATCCCCTTCTAAATGCCTGTCCTGGCGGTGCGATCCCCAAAAGGTCGGAAGACCCGACAGAAATGCGGCCGTGGGACCCTTAGTAAATAAGCCCCATTGAGTTATTTCCTAGATGGTGGTTTGCCTCCTTCTGCAGCAGCTCATGAAACGTGTCCTCAAATATATTTATAGGGAACCTGTCCAAACATTTATTGCAATAGACTGACTTCTATAGCAGAAGGTAAATGACGTAGATGTGGAAAAAGGGCTGAAGTTATATGGACCAGTTTCTATTGAAGACGGGATCGCCATTGACCCTCTTCCAAAAAACGGTCCATGTCCAGCAGGTGGCAGGGGGCATCGGAAGCGCCATCAGACTTACTGGGCTCAGAGCTTGACTATGGGCATCCACCTGCAAAGCTCAACTACTGCAAGCTGACAGCAGCGGTGGCTAAGCGCCTGGCATCAGAGATCCCGGATGTCCTGTCAGCGACTGTATCGGAGGCCCTGCAATCCCTACGCCGAGAGATATAGCGAAATGCTGAGAGCTTCGCGACAGTAGAGACTAAGGTACACACCCTGAAAGGGGACTATGATTATATGTCAGGTGCAACGAGACTTGAAGGAAAATAGTGTTGTGGGAGCTAGTGAAAAAGCTGGAGAATAGGTCCTGCTGCAACAATTTCTATGTTGTGAACGTACCTGAATCTAACTGCTCAAGACCTCCATCATTTGTTTGAATCTGTGATACCCTGTGCTCTGGGCAGAGAAATGTGTGGTAGAGAGAACGCACAGGGTAGGCCCAGGAGGGATGACGACGGGATGGAGAAAGCGTTAAGGAGGGGACACCCAAGAGAACCCCAAGACTGAGGCAGCTCATCATAAAATACCAGAACTTTTTGGATAAGAACAACATTCTGGAGGCCTTAAGAGCTAAATTGCATCCTATAGATGTGTATGGGGCCAAACTCCATATTTCCCTTCAGCGGTCAGAATAAGAGTGATGCCTCTCTCCTCCAGGTTAGGGGGGGTGGAATGGAATACCTGTAATGGGGTCAGGACGTCAGTCCAGGCAGAAGCCCCCACTTGGCTTGGCACTCAGTTGGCCTGTCGGGACCTTCCTGTGTTTTTAGTGGGCCAGAACGCCGCTTGATCCCGGACTACATTTCCCGACAGCCTTTGAGGTTCTTCTGTCCTGGAAGTGATGTAATTGGGGATCAGCACACAGAGCTTGCCATTCAGAGCCATTTGCAAAGGGGATGGGCTCCCAATTAAGGTGTTTATGCACCAAAGGGAGAGATTTGAACTAAAAGTTTTTTTTATTAATTTTTTTTTTTTAACTCTTGTTCAACACCCATCTATTTAAAAAGCTGATGTCGTCTGATCTATGATCTTCAATCCACTGACTTGGGATGGAATCTGACCTCATTGCCCTCCAAAATGTCCCATCAATAAGGATTGGAAGCAACAAAATAGCTGTCCAGACTGAGAGCGAGCTGCAGGCCCCAGGATGGGCATCGCTTGGTTATACATCCCTCTTCCCTCTTATGTCTTAAGCAGAGGAATCCTGTTTCTAAGGATTTTATTTATTTATTTATTTATTTTGATAATGGGTTTTTAATGACATTTTGTCAATATATCTAAAGCTGTATGTCCGCTAAAGGAATCTGCAGTCACATTTACAGGAAACATCATGGACTTGGTTTTGAGATAAAATTTTCACCCCGTGCTTTCCAAAACACACTTACTAACCACCATTGGGGAACATTTACTTACCCGGTCCGGGGGAGTTCCCGAAAGGGCATTGTCCGCCGAATGTGTCGATTCCCCGATCAGGTCCGCCGTAGTTCACCATATTCCTTCCGGTGTATTGAAGTGCATGTCTTGCAACACAATTTTTAACAGACAAAGACAGTCAGAGATTGACAGAGACAGTCGTAGAAAACCGTAGTCAGAGAGAGACAAAGACAGTCAGTCAAAGACAGACATACTTGGATACTGACAGACCAAATGGAGACAGTCCGAGATGGACACAGTCAGACGGTCGGATACAGAGACGGTCAGTGGTAGGGACAGTCAAAGACTGATAGAGACACAGACCGAGATGGTCACAGAGACAGTCAGTCAGAGACACAGAGAGTGATACATACATAGAAAATACTTTTTGTTAACACATTCTAATTTGTTATAGCTAAAAGTGGTTATTTACTATCCTGGGCAATTCCATAGATGACTGTATGTTACTGACTGGCTGCTTTACTTCTGCTTATAACTGGGGAAAAGAAAACCTGCAATATTGATTTCTTGGTTATATTTTTCAGGTGGTTACAGTACAAGAGGTCCCCATGGACGTCCCCCCTCATCTCCTTGTGGTGAAGTAGAAGATGATGAGTCACATCTTTCCACAGAGGAGGGAAATCATGGAGATAAGAGGCAGTTTTCACATTCAGTATGTGAGAAGTCATTCAGTCAAGAATCAAATCTTTTCATTCATCTTCAAAGTCACCAAGACGAAGAAAACTTTTCATGTTCAAAATGTGAGAAAATGTATACCCAGAAATCAAGTCTTGATCAACATATGAAAATTCACACAGGGGAGAAGCCATTTCCATGTCCAGAATGTGGGAAATGTTATAGTAGGAAACCAAATCTTGTTAAACATCTGAGAATTCACACAGAAGGGAAGCCAATTACATGTACTGAATGTGGGAAATGTTTTAATAAGAAATCGAATCTTGTTAAACATCAGAGAATTCACACAGGGGAGAAGCCATATTCATGTCCTGAATGTGGGAAATGTTTTACCCAGAGTTCTTATCTGGTTATTCATCAGAGAACTCACACTGATGAGAAGCCATTTGCATGTAATGAATGTGGAAAATGTTTTAGTGAAAATTCAAAGCTTGTTAAACATCAGAGAATTCACACAGGAGAGAAGCCATTTTCATGTACTGAATGTGGGAAATGTTTTGGTAGGAAAGAACACCTTTTAATACATCAGAGAACTCACACAGGTGAAAAGCCATTTATATGTAATGAATGTGGAAAATGTTTCAGCGATAGCTCAAAGCTTGTTAAACATCAGAGAACTCACACAGGAGAGAAGCCATTTTCTTGTCCTGAATGTGGGAAATGTTTTACTCAGCGATCTCATCTTGTTATTCATCGTAGAATTCACACGCAGGAGAAGCCATTTTTATGTAATGAATGTGGAAAATGTTTCAGTGATAATTCAAGTTTTGTTAGACATCGGAGAACTCACACAGGGGAGAAACCATTTTCATGTGCTGAATGTGGGAAATGTTTTGCTGTGAAATCAATTCTTGTTGAACATAAGAAAATTCACACAGGGGAGAAGCCATTTTCATGTCAAGAATGTGGGAAATGTTTTACTCAGAAATCAGGTCTTTTTATGCATCAGAGAACTCACACAGGAAAAGCCATTTTTATGCAGTGAATGTGGGAAATGGTTTGGTCAGAAATCAAATCTTGTTAAACATCAGAGCAGTCACACTATAAATACATTCAAGTTTAGATTCTATGTTTGGATTTCCTTTCCTACCGCTGCAGTATAGATGTTATCTAAAAGCTAAGGTTAAGCTAGGTTGAAGTGATTGCATTTTGTAAACGCAAATGTTAACAGCAACTTAATTAGGCAAATATCTCTTCAGCTGTGACATTGTGTATTTTAAAATGCATACATTAAATGCCACGTATGAACAAACCCTCAGGGTTCCCTTTTTCAGGTAGTTAGGTATAGACACAAAAACTGCATCCAATATTCAACGCAAAATATTCCGAGCTCCTTCCAAAAAGTACATTTTCAAGTGCCCAACTGATGGCAAGGAGCTCTGTTACCAGCATAATAGTTTCTCCTACTTAAAGAGGACCTGTCACCCCATTTATCGGCACTAGGAGATGTTACTAAAGTGCGCAGCTCCTAGTGCTTGATCAAACGCCGCAGTGTTAGAGTGATAGCGTTACTGGAAACCTCCGGTAACGCTATCAAACACTGCGGCGGGGTATAGTGTAATCATCGGACAGCTCGCAAAGCTGTCCGATGTATTCATGAGGGGGTGGTCCGAGGCGCTGCCTTTACCCCGGACCGCCCCGCTCGCTCCATAGGCCGGCATTGACTGCCGCGCGCTAGGCGGCAGTCACCGCCCCTAGTCACGCCCCAACCCCGCCCCCTCATGAATACATTGGACAGCTATGCGAGCTGTCCGACAATTACACTATACCATGCCGCAGTGTTTGATAGCGTTATCGGAGGTTTCCGGTAACGCTATCACTCTAACACTGCGGCGTTTGTTCAAGCACTAGGAGCTGCGCACTTTAGTAACATCCCCTAGTGCCGATAAATGGGGTGACAGGTCCTCTTTAAGGACATCCGACTTACAGACGACCCCTAGTTAAAAACGGACCCGTCTGCCCACTTTGACCTTTGGTAAAGCTCTCTGGATGCTTTACTATAGTCCCAGACTGCAACGATGAGGTGTCTGTAATGAAGATTTTTTTGAGAATCTTTGGTCCAATCACAGCAAAGAAATTTGAAACTCCAATTGTCACTGGGGCAAAAAATTTTTTTTTGTCTGGATCTACAATTATAAAGTATACAGTTTCGACTTACATACAAATTCAACTTCAGAACAAACCGATGGACCCCATCTTGTACGTAATTCAGGGACCGCCTGTACTGGAAAATTTACCTGATAGGGAAGCATAATGGGGCAGATTTATTTACTCCGACACCGGAGTTCATCGTAAGTGCATTGTCCGTGTATAATGCGCTGTGCGGGGAGTCTCTAAGATCGTGCGCCCAATATCCTGCACGTGTCGCTTCCCCGCTCAGGTCCGACAGAGTTCACCATCTTTTTAGTGGTGCATGTAAGTGCTTGGGATTGCGACACAATTTGAAAGTTAAATCCTGCGCTCAGTCCGAATCAGTTGTATTTTCCGACGGCCGCCCCCTAATTTGTGACACATGGAAGCAGCGCAGCTGCGCCAAAAAAGGGTTGTGTGCAACACCATCGCAACGCACCTGCTAATTAAATACCTGTGCAAACCTTTTTAACATTGGAGAACAAGCACAGTTCGGCTAAAGTGTGGCGCAAAGCCCTTAGTAAATGTGCCTCAATGTCTACGATTCCAGGACCTTCTTCAGAAGAATCTACCTCGACCATTAATCTTTAGACATCCTCAAACTGATGTTCAGATATGAGGCCTTTGAGGAATTTATCCTGAAAATTAAAATATCAGTGACAGGGCCGGCGCAAGCACAGGGCATACCTGGGCAAGTGTCGGGGGCCCAGAACTGTTGGGGGGGCCCTCAAAAGGCTGTACATAAGGAATCCATTGGCCTTTATATAAAATAACCATGAGGCGGCTGTTTGGAATGATAAACTAGAAAATATTTTAGGGAGACTATTTTAGTTTCTGAATTTTTAATGCCGCCACGTGAGTTCACTGCATGGGGGCCCTCTGAGGCTCTGTCTTCCAGGGGCCTACTGAAAACTGGAGCCGACCCTCTCTATGTCCCTTCTTCTTCTTTTTTTTTTTTTAATTTTATTTGATAAAGTACAAAGTTTTTGTGGATTGCTACTTGGATTAGATGAATAGCTACTTTCTTTTTTTGTTTTGTTGTGACACCTGAACTTTATAAACCTGAACTATATTCACGAATAAATTAAGATGATCTATTTGTATTGTCGGCTGTTATTCCGGGGAGGAGCTTAAAGCAACCAAGATTTTTATACACGAGAAGTCCGGTGGACGCTTTATATATACATATATGATATGATCCCTCCCTCCAGGAACCGGGAGCCAGGAATAGTTCACTGTAGGCACATACACTGATCGGCGACCGGTTCCTACGTGATGCTGCTATCGGACTTGGAACTGGACCTGAAGAGGAATCTGCAGTAAACTACACTCCAGTTCTACTCCTTACCTCATCCTCACTGCTGCCAGTAGGAAGACCAATGGGAAACTGCGAGAAGAAGAACAGCCGCGTCATCTTTCCCAAGAGAGGAAAGCTTTTCGCCCATTAAAGGACGTCTACCACCAAGAGGAAGGATCTCTGGGCTCCATTCGTGTCAATGGAACCCGAAGCCACGGAGGTTTATTTGCATAATTTTTATTTTATGGACCTGCATGTCCCACCCACCCTAATAAAAAAATTATATAAAACAATTATTCCGGTTACTGAAAATAACATCCAATTGCCACTTTTTCACCGTTTTGCTCTACAAAACCTAAATAAAGAGTGATGGAAAGGTCGCACAGTCCTCAAAATGATAGCATGAAAATGTCCCACAAAAAATAACCAAGCTCCATACACCAGAGTATAAAAAATGTATTGCCTTCAAAATACAAAATGTATGAATAGAAATACATTTTTTTCTGTACAAAAGATTTACATTTTTTCAACTCTAACCCCTTCCCACTACTTCCTTTTTGTTTCCATTCTTTTGCTCTCCCACAACTTGTACTTCCTAGTTGTCCGCGTCTTTTATTCCATGCCATGTACTCCAAAAAGGGAAAAAAATTCCAAAACCTGTAAAATTGACAAAAGACGCATATGGTGCCGGGGGGCGCTAGACCTGGGGCAGTGGGGACTAGACCCGGGGGGGGGGGGGGCTTGGTTTGTGAGATCTAGGGGGTGGTTACTATCTGAGAAAGTCAGCCCCCCCACCTCGTTCAAATCTAACAAAATTGGTGTCAAACGTTTGTGCTACATTTGTGCAGCAGAAATTTTTGTTTGTGTCGCTATCGTTTTTAAGATATTAATAAAAGTTTCCAGAAGTCATGAGTGGTCAACCAGCCCACCCACATTACCCAAATAATCAATTCTGCTATGTTTGTGCTGCTCACATTTTTGTTTTGAAGATATTAACTAAATTTTAAAGGTCAAAAGGCTCATCCAGCCCCCTCCCCCGCACACACATTAACCAAATCAAACAAAAGTGGTGTAAAACATTTGTGATACGTTTGTGCAGCAAAAATTTTCGTTTGTGCTGCTATCATTTTAAAGGTATTTTTTGGTGTTTACATAAGTTAAGGTGTTTAGGATGAATTGCTAACCTAATGACACTTCTCTGGTTTAATCACCAGGGGGAGCTAGTAAACACATTGGGGGGCATTTACATAAAGTGTCGGTGTCTGCATTGGCTTTGTTACCGACCTGCTCTCGGTAAGAAGATACACATTTAATATTGTGGAGCTGTGCAGATACATTTCTGGCGCCGAGACCATTTTCTGTCCCTGGGACCAAAATCTGTCCCGAGAACCAGAAATGTGTCCAACAGTCAGAGAACAGGCAATAGCACTGTTTTGTGTCCCTGCTAGACCAAATTTCTTTTGGTCTACTTTACGCCAGTTTACAGCGTCCAAAAATGGCTGTGACACATGTTAATTGTGTCTGAGTTTCCACTCCGCCAAAGCCACGCCCCTTTTCAGAGAAGAGTCACAGCAGGCGGAAAAAGTCATTTTTTCTGTCCCCGACAGCTAATAAATAGGTAAGAGAGCAGAAGATGCGGTGAAAGCGCCACAAAACTGGTGGAAACGCCATAGTAAATGTCCCCCATTGTACTTTGGAAGGAATGAACTCTGCTGACCTCTGGAAAAAATGATCAATACATTTAAAATGATAGCAGCACAAACGAAAATTTTTGCTGCACAAACCAGTTTTGTTTGATTCGGTTAATGTGGGGGAGAGCTGGCAGACCAGACGGTTAATCAATTAATTAACCGTCTGGTAGCCCCTCCTATAAGTAGGCAGCCAACCCAGAGCACCTTGTATTTGTAGTAAGCAGTAACAAACAGGAGGGTGGGCAGTCGGTGATTTCTCACGGACTCAAAGAAAGGGAAATTTCGGTAAGCAAATTTCAACCTTCTTTATTGTCCGTTCGGCAGCACGTACATATGGGACTTACGAAGCAGTACTAATGGGAAGGATTCTGGGTCGCCTAACATCGCTTTCTCGAAGGCTGAACCCTCTGGAGTTTGGATGTCCATCTTATAATGCTTTATGAATTTGGAGGGGGGTGCTCATGTAGTGGCTTTATATATCTGTTGTAAAGAAATTTGGACAAATTCTGCCCAAGATGCTGATGTAGAGCGAGTTGAATGGGCTTTGATCCGAATAGGATAATCTTGGGCTGAGAAGGAATAGCATTCCTTGATTGTATCTTTCAACCATCTAGAGAGCGAGGCTTTACTTGCTCTTTTTCCCTTGTTCGGCCCATGGAAAGGAAGGAAGAGAGAATCTGATCTTCTATAGACAGATGTTATATCTAGGTAATTCATAATTGCTCTCCTAACATCTAGGGTGTGGAGAGACTCTTGGTGGTCATCCTGTGGTTGAGGAAAGAATGTGGGAAGGACGACTTCCTGATTGATATTACTAGAAGAGGCCACCTTTGGTGTGAACTGCAGATTGGTCCGCTGGATAATACAGTCCGGTAGAATGGGAAGACACGGATCCTTGGAAGATGGCGCTTGTAGCTCACTAATCCTCTTAGCGGATGTAATCGTCTTATGCATCATATATAACTTTATATCTTATTTTAAGGAAATTCGAGACATAGGTTTGAATGGAGGACACCTTAAAGCCTGCAAGACTAGGGGTAGATCATAGGAAGGAATTGGTTCCGTGATAAAGGGTTTTAAATTTCAAATTGCTTTGAAAAATCTTGAAATTAGAGAATTGTTTGAAAAGGAAAATGCTCTTTTTTTAATTTTCCTATAGAATTTATTGAAAATTGCAAGGAAACTGCAACATTGCCCCGATGGTAGATGGGACAAGATCTGGTTAGACTTATGCTTCCTCTTTTGCCAGGCGGTTCTTTCTGGAGTGGACCCATGAAAGCCTTCTTTTCTTCTGCAGTCTGGAAACGTCCATGCCCAAACTTGGATGTTGTGTCGATGAACTTCAAGTCGATCTTCTCCAATCCACGATGGTTGGTTTGTACAAGGAGGGACTTGCACAGGGTGAGAACTCTTTTCTTGGTGCCAACAACACAGCCTTTCAGCATGATGAAGTCATTTTTAACTTCTCCATAATGAACAAAGCCACCCAATGAGTTGATCCTCTTATCTGACAGATCGTAGTAAGTGGAAGCATTGTTCTTCACAAGTTTTCCATCTTTTGAGTGGTAGCCTTGTCCGATCTTGTAGATCTTCTTGTTGATCTCTGTGCGATGATGATCTTTCTAACCAGCACGAGCCACGGAGAAGGCCACACGGGCAGGATGCCAAGCACCAATACAAGCAACCTTCCGCAGACCCCTGTGAGGGCTTCCTGGATCATCTGTAGATGAAGTGTTAGCACTGAGACGAAGGAAGGAGCAATCACTAGCCAGTCGTCCAGATATGGTATTATAGCTAACCCCTGGAGACGCAGAGAGGCTATTAGAGCAATAATAATTTTCGTGAACACATGAGGAGCTGAGGTAATCCCGAATGGGAGACAGCGGAACTGTAGATGCAGAATCTCTGACTGCGTCTGGATAGACAGTCTGAGGTATTTCTGTTGTGCCAGTAGAATGGAAATATGAAGGTATGCATCTGTGATATCCCGAGATGCCATAAAATGGTCTTTCTGCAATAAGGTCAGTACAGAGCGAATTGTTTCCATTTTGAAACGTTTCTTTGCCAGAAACTGATTGATGTATGTCAGGTCTATGATGTGACTCCATTTTTTCCCCGGTTTCGGTACTAGAAAGATCTTTGAATAAACCCTGTGACCGCACTGGGATGAGGGGACTTTCTCTAAAGCATTTTTGATTATCAGCTTCTGTATCTGGAGAAAAAGAATATTGTTGCATGGATTTCATACATATTTGTCTGGAGGGGGAGCTATGAACTCCAGAGATAAGCCTTTTTGGGTGGTGGATGCACCCAGGCATTGCAGGAGGTTACTGACCATTTTGCAAAAAAATACTTTAACCTTCCTCCCACAGAGATCTGCATCCAGATGATGTCATGAATCTCGGAGGCCTTTTCTTAGGGAGGTTAAGGGACTGTCTGGCCTGGAACTTCCTTTGTTTATAGTGACTCCTTGAGGACGTTTTAAATTTTGTTGACCTTCTGCCATGCGACCGAAAGGGTCTGAACTGGCTCGACTTTTTAGGTAGAGCCTCCAACATTTTTACCAATTAAGGGCCAAACAGGCTTTCTGCCTGGAAAGGGAGGCTGCAAAAAATTCACTTTGGCTGGAGAAACGCCTTTCCATAATTTTATCCATAGAGCCCTTCTTGCTACATTAGAAGCAACCATGGCCCTAGATGAATTCTTTATAACATCAAGGGGGGCATCACATAAAAACTCAGCCGCTGATTTTAATAGGGGGAGATATTACATTGAATCCTCTCTATGGACACCGTCTTTCAAGTCCTGAGAAAGCTGGCTAAGCCAAATTCTCAATGCCCTGGCTACAGGGACTGTGGCCAATGTCACCTTGCAGACAGAAGAGGAGGCTTGATATGTCTTTTTCAAAGAACTTTTAGCCTTTCTGTCAACTGGATCAGGAAGAATGGCAGCTTCCACCGATGGAAATATAGATATCTTTGACAGTTTAATAATTGGTACATCCAGTCTGCACATGCTTCTAGACTAGGCAGACCTTTATCTCTGGATATAGGAAAATAAGACAATTTTTGTCTACAAGACATCTCCTCTGCAACTTTTGAAGATTCAACAGTAGCTTTGACAGCTTTAAACAAATCTTTAAGATTCTCTTTCTTTAGAAGGAAAACTTCTTCAGAATCATCAGAGTCCTTATGTAAGGATGTAATCTCAATATCTGAGGAATCCTCTGAAGCAGAGGATTGCGGGTAGAGAGCTATAGACATTTGATTAGAATGAAAGCTCTACTTACCTTTAAGATGGGAGGAGGCCTCCATCAGCCACCTGCTGAATGTAAAGGCTGATGCACTCTCTTGTGCCTCTAATGTTATTGGTGAAAAACCAGCTCTGGGGCATAATAATAATTCTTTATTTATATAGCGCACACAGATTATGCAGCGCTGCACAGAGCTTGGCGAATTGTCCCCTTGTGGCTCACAATCTAATCAACCTACCAGTATGAGTGTGGGAGGAAACCGGAGGAAACCCACACAAACACGGAGAGGACATACAAACTCTTTGTAGATGTTGATCTGGATTTGAACCCAGGACCCCAGTGCTGCAAGGCAGAAGTGCTACCCACTGTCAGGTTCGCTAGGGAGATTGCTGGGACTTCTGGTTCTTCTGGTGGTACCAGCAGCGTTCTCCGAACCCCGGCGCGTATCCGCGCAAACTCCACCTCTCGTCCTGGGCAGCGGCTGCTAAGATCTCGCGCTGTCTAGGAGTGGCTGGGACTTTGAACCTCTGCTTGGTGCTTGGTTGTTTCTGCACCATGAGGGGTTAATTCCCAGATGCTGTCCAGCACCTATCAGGTTCTGGAGGTGGAGTTCTGGCTGCATAAATTGCAGCTTCACTAGTCACCAGTGCCAGTGTTTGAAAATCCCTTTCTCCACCTGGTTGCTGCTAGTTTGTATTGCTCTGTATCTGTATCTATATTGTTGCTAACTCGGCTAGTTTTGGACTTTGACTCTTGCTTACTGATTCTGCTTTTGACGTACCCTCTAGTTGTGACTCCGGCTTGTTTACGATTCTTTTATGTTTTATGTTTGTCAGTCTGTTTGTGTTCCCCTTCCCACACTTACCCAGAATATTTCGAGTCTTCAAGTAGTCGCCCCACGGTTTAGCGTGGGGGGGCTATAGGAAGGGACAGAGGTTGGGGCAAGCTCAGGGCACACTATCCCCTGTCTTTTGTGTACCAATCCTAACAGAAACACTGGCCACACATAGGTCTGCATCCTGTATCCGACCTGCTACATTCTCTCCTTCCATGGAGCCTTTGTCAGCTGTGGTCACTCAGGTCCAGACCCTAACTCAGCTTGTTCAGGATCTAGCTTCCCGTCTCCAAATTCAGGAATCTATGCAGGTTCCACGGCAGACATCACCGCAGGATCCACTGCCACCCACGCCTGAACCTAAGGTTCCTCTCCCTGACGTGTTTTTTGGTGACCGTAAGAAATTTTTTTCATTTCGGGAGGGCTGTAAACTTTACTTTTCTTTACGCCCTCGTTCATCGGGCACAGAGATTCAAAGGGTGGGCGTGGTAATTTCCCTGTTGCGTGGGGATCCGCAAAATTGGGCTTTTTCTCTCCCACCTGACTCTCCATCCCGTTCTTCTCTTGACGTTTTTTTTTCTGCTTTAGGCCAGATTTATGACGAACCTGACCGCCGAGCACTTGCAGTTTCCCACCTTAGATCTCTGTGTCAGGGAAAACGGACAGCAGAAGATTATTGTGCCCAGTTCAGACAGTATGTGACTGACTCTCAATGGAATGACTGCGCCCTAAAAGACCAATTTATGTCCGGACTGTCAGACCGAGTACAGGACTTAGTCTTAGCTTATGCCGAGCCTCAGACATTAGATGATGCTATGACTCTGGTCATCCGAGTTGATCGTCGCCTAAGATCCAGGCGATCACCTCGGGTGTCCTCGGACTGTCAGCCAGCGGCCAGTCCGTCTCCAGGTAGTCCAGAATTGGAATCCATGGAGCTGGATAGCATCTCTCCTGCACAGCGGAAGCAACATCGAATAAGACGCCATCTTTGTTTCTACTGTGGAAGTCCTGATCATCAGATCAACACCTGTTCCAAGAGGCAGCAGCAGGAAAACTTCCGCTCCTAAGCAGTAGTCGGGGGGACTGCTTAGGAGCTCAGGTACTCCCTATTGTGTCTAGAATGTATTTACCTTGTACGGTTAAGTTTCAGTCTGTTTCCTGCACTGGTCGCGCCTTTTTGGATTCAGGTGCTGCGACTAATTTAATCGATTATAATTTTGTCTCTCAGTTTTGCATGTCATTGATTCCATTGTCCACTCCTATCCAGATGTCGGGTGCGGATTTGACCCCTCTACAGGCAGGGTTGATCAAATTCCGAACCCCGCAGATAAAGCTTATGGTAGGAGCTATGCATGAAGAATGGTGTTCTTTTCTAGTTATGGAAAACCTGTCTGAAAATGTCATTCTTGGTCTACCCTGGCTCCGGATCCATAATCCGGTAATTAATTGGGAAACTCTG
The DNA here is from genome assembly GCF_040894005.1 of Engystomops pustulosus. Classification (NCBI taxonomy): domain Eukaryota; kingdom Metazoa; phylum Chordata; class Amphibia; order Anura; family Leptodactylidae; genus Engystomops; species Engystomops pustulosus. Next base: position 9,522,867 of record NC_092412.1, on the reverse strand, counting down.
GAGCTGGTTCATTGGGGTCCTCTCTGTAAGGAGCACCTGACCAGAGTTTCACTATGTACAGTAGTGACGGAAGATCAGGGTCTTCCAGGTTTTCTCTCGGACTACTCAGATGTGTTTTCAAAACCCTTGTCCCAAGTCCTTCCTCCTCACAGGGAGTTTGATTGTAAAATTGACCTTCTTCCTGATGCTAGATTGCCAAAGGGTCGTATATATAACTTGTCGGTACCAGAACGGGAGGCACTGAAGAGTTATATTGATGAGAGTTTGGCAATCGGACATATTCGTCCCTCTGAGTCGCCCACTGGGGCCGGGTTCTTTTTTGTTGAGAAAAAAGATGGTGGTTTACGGCCGTGTATTGACTATCGAGAATTAAATAAGATAACGGTAAAAAACTCAGGTCCCCTCCCCTTGATCCCGGATCTCTTAAATCAGGTTTCTGGGGCCCAAGTTTTCTCTAAATTAGATCTCAGAGGGGCTTATAACCTGATTCGGGTCCGAGAAGGGGATGAGTGGAAAACCGCATTTAATACACCTTTGGGGCACTTTGAATACCTGGTTATGCCCTTTGGTTTGAGTAATGCCCCAGCGGTTTTTCAAGGCTTTATGAACTCCATTTTTCATGATTACATCGGTGTGTTTATGGTGGTGTATCTAGACGATATTTTGATTTTTTCTCCTGATATGGTTTCTCACCAGCAACATCTCCGCCAAGTACTTACCAGGTTGCGCAAAAACCACCTCTTCGCTAAGCTGGAAAAGTGTGTTTTTTGCGTCCAGAAGGTTTCCTTCTTAGGTTATGTTGTGACTCCCTCTGATGTACAGATGGATCCGAGTAAGGTTCAGGCGCTCACGGACTGGGTTCGGCCTACCAATCTTAAGGCCCTACAACGATTTTTAGGTTTCGCTAACTATTATCGGAACTTTATAAAGAACTTTTCTGTGATCGCCAAACCCCTCACGGATCTAACCCGTAAGGGTGCTGATCCAAACAACTGGTCCCCTGCCGCTTGCTCAGCGTTTGAAACTTTAAAAGCGGCATTCTCGTCAGCCCCAGTTTTGGTTCAACCTGACCTCTCTCTACCGTTTGTTGTGGAGGTTGATGCCTCCGAGGTAGGAGTAGGTGCAGTGTTGTCTCAGGGGTCCTCCACTCTCACCAGACTTAGGCCCTGTGCATATTTCTCTAGAAAGTTTTCCTCTTGTGAGAGGAATTATGATATTGGTAATCGAGAGCTCCTTGCCATTAAGTGGGCATTTGAAGTCTGGCGACACTTTTTGGAAGGAGCTCTTCATCCGATAACTGTGCTCACAGATCATAAGAACTTAGTATATTTGGATACTGCTAAGCGTTTGAACTCACGTCAGGCTAGGTGGGCCTTGTTTTTCTCTCGCTTTAATTTTGTGGTCACCTACCGACCTGGGTCAAAAAATGTGAAGGCTGATGCCTTGTCCCGTAGCTTCGGGACTCCTGAGCTTCCAGCGACTACGGACAGTAATATTTTGTCTCCAGGTGTTGTGTTGGCAGCTGTCTCCTCCCACCTCTCCTCTCAAATTTTAGCAGGACAAAAATCTGCACCCAAAGACCTTCCGGAAGGCAAATTATTTGTTCCTCTTTCTTGTCGTTTGAGAGTGTTGGAGGAGACGCATTGCTCAGTATTGGCAGGTCATCCGGGAATGCGGAGTACCTTGGATCTCTTAAAGAGAAGTTACTGGTGGCCTCACATGACTAATGATGTGCACGCATTTGTCCAAGCCTGTCAGGTCTGTGCGCGAGGAAAGACTCCCAGGAGACGTCCTGAGGGGCCTCTTCTTCCGCTTCCAGTTCCCACCAGGCCATGGTCTAAAGTGTCAATGGATTTTGTCACTGATCTGCCAGCATCTCAAGGCTATACAGTGATTTGGGTGGTAGTGGACCGTTTCTCCAAGATGGGACACTTTGTTCCATTAAAAAAGTTACCTTCAGCTGAAGAATTGGCTGATTTGTTTATACAGAACATTGTACGCCTCCATGGTATACCAGATGATATTGTGTCTGATAGGGGCGTACAATTTGTTTCCAAATTTTGGCGAGCATTTTGTTCTAGACTGGAAGTTAATCTGTCGTTCTCCTCAGCGTTTCATCCTGAGTCTAATGGTCAGTCCGAGAGAATGAATCAGGAGATGATTCAATATCTGCGACTCTTTGTCTCGGACAGTCAGGACCAGTGGGTGAAATTCCTTCCGTTGGCAGAATTTGCTATTAATAACCACTGTAGTTCGTCCACACAGGTATCTCCGTTTTTCTGCAATTATGGTTTTCATCCACGTTTCTCTTTTTCATCTGTGCCTGTCTCTAATATTCCTCGAGCGGAAGCCATTACATCCAAGTTGCGCTCGCTCTGGTCACAAGTTCGGGAGAATATTCAGAGGGCACAAAATTCTATGGTCCAACAAACTGAAAGAAGGCGCACTAAATCTGATACGTTTGTGGTGGGGGATAAAGTGTGGTTATCAACAAAAAACCTTAAATTGAAGGTCCCCTCTTTGAAGTTTGCGCCCAGGTTTGTGGGTCCGTTTGTTGTTACTCATATTGTTAACCCGGTTTCCTTCAAGATTACACTTCCAGCAGGGTGGCGGGTCCATAACACCTTCCATAAGAGTCTTCTGAAGCGCTATGTTGAGCCTGTTTTGCCTCTTTCTGACCCTCCTTCTCCATCTATTGTGGAGGGGAATCTGGAATTTGAGGTGGAAAAGGTGGTGAATTCCAGATGGGTAGGTAACTCCCTGCAGTACCTGGTCCATTGGAAAGGTTTTGGTCCTGAGGATAGGTCTTGGGTTCCGGCTAGAGATGTTCATGCTCCACGGTTACTCAGGTTATTTCATCAGACCTACCCTCAGAAGCCATCTTTAAGATCTAGGGGTCCGAAGGCCCCCCGTCAGGGGGGGGGTACTGTCAGGTTCGCTAGGGAGATTGCTGGGACTTCTGGTTCTTCTGGTGGTACCAGCAGCGTTCTCCGAACCCCGGCGCGTATCCGCGCAAACTCCACCTCTCGTCCTGGGCAGCGGCTGCTAAGATCTCGCGCTGTCTAGGAGTGGCTGGGACTTTGAACCTCTGCTTGGTGCTTGGTTGTTTCTGCACCATGAGGGGTTAATTCCCAGATGCTGTCCAGCACCTATCAGGTTCTGGAGGTGGAGTTCTGGCTGCATAAATTGCAGCTTCACTAGTCACCAGTGCCAGTGTTTGAAAATCCCTTTCTCCACCTGGTTGCTGCTAGTTTGTATTGCTCTGTATCTGTATCTATATTGTTGCTAACTCGGCTAGTTTTGGACTTTGACTCTTGCTTACTGATTCTGCTTTTGACGTACCCTCTAGTTGTGACTCCGGCTTGTTTACGATTCTTTTATGTTTTATGTTTGTCAGTCTGTTTGTGTTCCCCTTCCCACACTTACCCAGAATATTTCGAGTCTTCAAGTAGTCGCCCCACGGTTTAGCGTGGGGGGGCTATAGGAAGGGACAGAGGTTGGGGCAAGCTCAGGGCACACTATCCCCTGTCTTTTGTGTACCAATCCTAACACCCACGCAGCCACTGTGCCGCCCATATAATTTCTCCTGAAAGACTGGTTGTTGCTGCGCCAGTGGCAGCTTCCTCCTGGCAAAACTTATGTCTGACCTGCCCTTTGGAAAAAGATATTGACTTGGGGCCATTACTCTTGTGTGGCTGGGCACCCTGGAGTGCAGTGCTCAGTAGCCCTTATTTCCCGTTTCTTTTGGTGGCCACACCTGGTCAAAGATGTACAGATTTTGTGGGTTCCTGCACCTTCTGCGCTCGTAATAAGCCATCTCACCTCAAACCCGCTGGTGTCCTACTGCCGTTGTAGATACCCAACTACCCATGGACTCACATGACCAGGGACTTTATCACAGATTTAACATTTTCCTCTGGGAATACCGTCATCTGGGTGGTAACTGACCTGTTCTCTGTTACCTTCATCATTTTGTCTCTGCCCATCAAGACGACTGGTCCTCTCTGTTCCCATAGAGTTCTCCTACAACTCTCTGGATTCTGAGTCTGCTGGCACTACCCCTATCTTTATTGTCTATGGACGAATTCCACGCCCACCTCTTCCTCTGTCCTTTCCCTTGGATGTTCCTGTGGTGGAAGAGTTGGTGCAGGACCTCATATCGATCTAAGAGCAGACACATCAGTCACTGCTTCAGTCATCGGCCCGCACGAAGACCCAAGCTGATAAGAAGCGCAGGTCTCCTCCAGTCTTCTCTCCAAGTGACAAGGCATGGCTATCATCCAGATATGTCCGGCTGAAGATTCCCAGCTACAAGCTTGGTCCATATTTTTATGGGACCATTCGAGGTGATAAAGAGCATAAATCCTGTGGCCTATAAACTCAGCCTTCCTCTCTCCTGAAGCCTTTCATCTTGAAATGCTATTTTCGTCAAATTTCCTCTTCCTGCTCTTGTGTTTGTTCCGGTGCCCCCGCAACCCGTGCTGGTCTCTGGTCCCCAGCTCCCCTCCCTGCCTTACCTATCCGCGTTCCTGCTCCAGCAGCCTCCTGGTGAAGCCCATTCCCAGGAAATTGGATAAAAGCGGGCCTCTCACAGCATTCACCGCTGGATCTTTGTGCCTATTGCCTCTGAGAAAGCTATTTCAGGCGATTTACTGTATTTCCGAATTCCCGTTATGACCCCAGTTCCATTATTGACTCTGATCCCGTGCTGCATGTCCTGACATACCGCTTCGTCCCCAACTCCAACCTGTGCTGCCTGTCTCAACCTCCTGCCTGTTCTCGACCACGAGTTTGCCTTACGATTCTGTACCATGGACAAAGTCAAACCTGTGGAACGACCTGGTGGTACCACACTGCAACAAGTCCAACCTGCTTTGCGGAGGGCTCTGGTGAAAACCGAATACCACTTAGATTAGGTGTCCCAGGTGTCATCGTCCATGGTGGTCCAGAGGATCCAATACCACTGATCCTGACAGCTGCTTTCCAAGCATATTACTTCCCTTAATGCAGTGGTGGCAAACCTATGACACAGGTGCCAGAGGTGGCGCTCAGTGCCCTCTCTATGGGCACCCGCAGGAAGTAGTTTGTCTTACTGTGATCCAGGAGGATGTTGGATAGGATCATCGGTGAGACAATAAAGCTATGTGAATGGATCCTCTTTCCCTGGTTAACCCTTGGGTTAGACTCCTGCCCTGACTAGGGTAGTACCATCAACTGTCCCTAATAATGTTAGAGAACCCCAACCAAACTTCCCTTACATGTTTCTTCTTCTCACAGATTCATCAGAAGTATAAAAGTGTGGGGTAGGACATTAATAATGGGGCATAGAGGCTCATACAAATACCTCAGTAAAAGACAATATTATACTATTCAATACTTGCCCACAAAGTAAAACAAATTAACTTATAACAAGTAAACTAAAATAGCCTGGTTACCAATTTTAATAACGAATAACCTGAGAGAACTTGGCTTTCTATATTCAGCTGCTGTGGGAGGTGAGGAAAATCTTATGGTCTCCCCTTTCATCTTGTTTTTGAACAGACAGAATGACGCTAGGAGCGAGTAGCCCCACCTTTTCTCCTACACGTCAAGGCTGTGCTGTTTGGGCTTAGAGCTGGGAAGAATCTTATCTTCGTACCAAAAGGCAACTTTGTGTCTCCCTCCTGTCAGACTACAAGTCTTAATACAAAGTAATACAGGGGAATACTGAAATTAATTTAAACCTCTCATGCAGATCTCCAGGACTTCTCCCGAGCTGCGCCAATTCTCTGGAATTCCTATCCCCGGACTATCAGACTAATACCCAACCTCCAAGGTTTCCATCATGCTCTTATATCCAATCTCTTTAGACAAGCCCATCTCACTCGCTAACTGCATGAAATGTCAACTCTCTAACTTACTAACTCGTCCTGTGTCCTTATGCTATCGGTTATCCAGCAAACACCAGATATATATCAGGCTCCAGGCTTCTCTGCAGACACTTTTACCTTGGACTTTGTATATAGGATGGTGGCTGATGGCTGGCACAAGAAGCTGCATTTTTGTTAAATTATTGTACTCTGTTTCCTTGTAAAGATTGACTGTCTTGTGTCAACACTAATCCTTATAGACTGTAAGCTCTTGTGTCACCCCCTCATCCTTATAGACTGTAAGCTCTTGTGTCACCCCCTCATCCTCATAGACTGTAAGCTCTTGTGTCACCCCCTCATCCTCATAGACTGTAAGCTCTTGTGTCCCCCCTCATCCTCATAGACTGTAAGCTCTTGTGTCACCCCCTCATCCTCATAGACTGTAAGCTCTTGTGTCACCCCTCATCCTCATAGACTGTAAGCTCTTGTGTCACCCCCTCATCCTCATAGACTGTAAGCTCTTGTGTCACCCCCTTATCCTCATAGACTGTAAGCTCTTGTGTCACCTCCTCATCCTCATAGACTGTAAGTTCTTGTGTCACCCCCTCATCCTCATAGACTGCTAGAGGTGGTTGCAACCGGGCCCAAGAGGCTAAGATGTCACTTTCCCATATGAGAAGACTATTACTATATACCATACATTATAGTCGAGGGCCCGGCACAAACTTTGCATTGGGCCTATCAGCTTCAAGTTACGCCACTGCTGTAATCTCTTGTGTCACCCCTCATCCTTATAGAGCCGGAATTCCCATCACTGTAACACTCTGCATCTGCTTCCTGTCCTACAGAGGCCCCGCCCCTCAGTGACGGCACACTCCCATTGTCACGTGACTAGTGGATAGTGAGCAGGAGGCCCCGCCCCTCAGTGACATCACACTCCCTTTGTCACGTGACTAGTGGATAGTGAGCAGGAGACGTGTGTGAGGTAGAGAGTGTCCTGCACTGAGGAGAGAAGAGGTAAGTGACCAGAGGAGGGACTACAACTCCCAGCATGCTCCAGGAGCACACACACTATATGGAGGTACTACAACTCCCAGCATGCTCCAGGAGCACACACACACACACACTATATGGAGGGACTACAACTCCCAGCATGCTCCAGGAGCACACACACTATATGGAGGGACTACAACTCCCAGCATGCTCCAGGAGCACACACACTATATGGAGGGACAACAGCTCCCAGCATGCTCCAGGACCACACACACTATATGGAGGGACTACAACTCCCAGCATGCTCCAGGACCACACACACTATATGGAGGGACTACAACTCCCAGCATGCTCCAGGAGCACACACACTATATGGAGGGACTACAACTCCCAGCATGCTGCAGGAGCACACACACTATATGGAGGGACTACAACTCCCAGCATGCTCCAGGTCCCTCCATGTGGGGTCCAGTATGTGCTATTAGTGAGGAGCGGCACAGTCCAGCGCCATCACTCCTCCCTCAGTCCAGTGACCTCCCCTCCAGTGTCTGGAGAATCCCCATCTGTCACATCACACATGTCATGGACACAATTGCTTCATATAGAGTTTGCTCTTAGTTCTTGTCATGTTTCCTCAGGTTCTATAGATCCAGGACTCCCAGAGGTTTCTCCTAAAGATGATCCTTTCCATCAATGATCCACCAGGGATCCGGGAGAAGGACAGAGAGCAGATGGCGGCCAGGATCCTGGAGCTCACCCTGGAGATGATCTCCTTGATAACCGGAGAGGTGAGAGTCTCCCAGGACACGGCTCTTATCTCTAGGAATAACAGCGGGAAATGACTGGAGAGGTGAAGGATTCTTAGGATCTATGTAGTGATCAGTGTCTCCCCATACACAGGATTACACAGTAGTGAAGAAGTCGTCTGGTGAGTGTGTGACCCCCCGTGTGTCAGGAGGATGGACCCAGAGCCCCATCACCGAGCCTCCACCTCATTCACTGATACATGAGCAGAAGATCCTAGAACTTACCTCCAGGATCACTGAGCTGCTGAGCGGAGAGGTGAGCGCTGCCGGGAATGCTGGGACATTGTACAATAACACAAGGGAGGTGTCTGGGTGATGACTGTGTCATTGTGGGTGTCAGGTTCCTATAAGGTGTCAGGACGTCACTGTCTATTTCTCCATGGAGGAGTGGGAGTATATAGAAGGACACAAGGACCAGTACAAGGACATCATGATGGAGGACCACCAGCCCCTCACATCACCAGGTAAGAGGAGACCTTCCTGATTATAGAGGACAGAGCAGGTGTGAGGTCACCTCCTCCATCATCTCATCATCACATATAGACAATGTATCAGTCACTGTGTATATTTCCTATAGATGGATCCAGTCAGAGAAATCCACCAGAGAGATGTCCCAGTCCTGGAGATTCCCGAGATATTACACGGGAACCAGAGAGATGTCCCAGTCCTGGAGATTCCCGAGATATTACACAGGAACCAGAGAGATGTCCCAGTCCTGGAGATTCCCGGGATATTACACAGGAACCAGAGAGATGTCCCAGTCCTGGAGATTCCCAAGATTATCCGGAGGATCCAGAGAGATGTCCCAGTCCTCTATATTTCCATGTTGTTAAGGAGGAACCGGAGGAGAACGTCCCACTGGATCATCAGGTAGATGGAGCTGAGGTTCCTGTGAATCCTCTATAGATGCATGTAATGAGGCTACTGACCTTCTCCAGCAGCAGTGGGTGGAGGGTCTATGGGGAGATGTTGGCCGGAAAATTGATGTTGATGTGTAAAATATTGGGATGAATGTGGATCCCGTCTCCTCCTGCAGGAGATTATTCCCCTTAGTTCCTGGTTCTGGAGGTTTCTGTCCATCACTTGGATGTAAGAGAATCTCTGGAGACATTTCCTTGTTTTCTCAGGTCCTTCATGTTGGATCTTTCCAGGAAAGTTGTGGTGGAAGGAGGAGCGGAGAGGAAATCCCCTCATCAGTGACAGAGGAGGGTAAGAGCCTTTCATGTATCTTGTGGGTTATTCTTCCCTTATACATTGCAGGGAGAGGTCACATCCAGGGGAGGAGATGGAGATGACATAGACACCGGCTCATCTGTCTCTGGTTTCCTCCTCCAGTCGGTCGGATCAGTCTATCTCCACATGTTGTGTTACTATAAGGCTCGGAGGAATGTTATTTGAGCAGTAAACCCCCTTTGAACAGAGCACCCCAATTTGTAAAAATGGCCTACCACATGGTTATAGTATGTCAGGGTGCAGTAGCTCAAGGGCTGCTCTCTCCATACACAGTGAGTATCAGCAGTATTACCCAGCAGATGACTGCAACACAACAGCTGCGCAGACACTTCTTAAATATCTGTGCAAGTTGTTTAAGCCTAGAAGAACGTGCAAAGTCCGACAAAAGTGCGGCACAAAGCCCTTAGTAGATGTGCTCCAGTACCTCTCCACCATTCCCACCAGTGCATTGGCATCGGACGGGTCCTCGTGTCCTACCTAGTGCTGGATCTCACCCGGAAAGGCCCTCAGGAAGCGACACAGAACTTTCTCCACAATCTAGGCTAGGGTCCATGTCTCCACTGGAGCGATTTGCAGACCAGGTGGACAAGTTGGTGCTTCTGTCCCCTCGGAGGTAGCACCTCCTGATAACTCAAGCTATGAACCCTTTGAGCATGAGGATACAGGTCCAGTCCTAGTAGGGCCAAGATCTCTACCTTTATGATGGAGTAGTCTCAGCCAATCTGCTCACTCAGGTCAAAGTACTCCTGCTGGCAGTCTGGGACGAGGAAGAGTGCCAACACCTCTGCCCAGTGTTGCAGAGAACCTCTTGCGGCTGGCCACCATCTCGAAACCCATCAAGTAGGCCTCCACATCATCCTCTGCTGTCATTTTTGTCATGGCTTTACGGACCTCTTTCCGGGCATCCTGCTTGGACATTGCTGGATCAGTCCTTTGTTGAGCAGCTACATGGGCTGTCCTCTTATGGACCAGCAGTGCCATGGCCTGTTGCTGCATGGCAGTTTCCATTTTGATTCTCTTTTGAAATGGAATTAAAACGCTATTTTTTTTACATAACAGTAGTTATGTGAAAATCTCTACTCTTGCAGAATCATGGTGCTGCACATATATTAGGCCTCATGTACGCGACAGTAGGCTCAAACTGGAACGGGCTTGGAAGGTGGTGGTTGAGTTATGCTCACCTATTCCATATACGTAGAAAACTGAATGACCACTCTGCAAATACGGACAGGAATAGGGCCTGCTGTATGCAGCCCTCTAGCTTGGTCACGATGCGGTGAGCACAATAGACCTCAGTGGTGGCCCTAAGCTAGCTGCCGTTTTTGCAGTTACCTCACGGCTGATATGGTTATGAACATGTGGCCCTAGTTCAGACGTAGCACTTTTTTGGGGTGTTACCACACATTGCTGTTGTGGAAATCGTCTTTTCTGTTATTTGTTTGGAATCCTTAGACTGGAGCCTTTGTCTTGTGTCCTATTGCTCACATATGAGGGCTTTGAGGATTTTCACCTAAAAAAAGGATATGTGTCTCCACCTTCCATTTTTTTTTTTTTTTATAAAGGTGTTTGTTGATGATGACTTGCATAAGACAAATTGTGACTTTTTTGTAAAAAAATGTTTGTTTTGCTGTAGCACCTGGTCTTCTATGTACCCCCCACACTCACACTCAAGGAAATACCAGAGCCTGTGGTTTTGCATGAACGTCAGGGGCACACGCTGTCACTATCACCATGATGGTCAGTTGGACGATGTTCCTCTCTATAGAACCCTGGAAAAGACCCTGACACACCTCACAAAAAGTAGCTGCCCTCTGCAGTCAATATGAATAAAAATTTGAGACTGCCTTCTGGGCACTAAAGACTAGGCGGACACCTACTCCACAATGTAGAAGGTATGTCTGGCAATTGTTTGGGCCCTGCAGCATCTGCTGCCCTTGGACCACAACCACCTCAGCTGGTTACACCACCGTAACTGCTACCAATGGAAACTCTGGCTCTGACAGTACTACTTCCCTATTTGCAACAGGAAGGGCCATGACTTCTTAACACTAATGGGTTATCCCTGCAAGAGGAGGTAGTGGAAGGGTGTGCGGGTAATACTAGGAAAGTGGGGGGATATTAGAGGGTAGAAAGTATGACCTTATTTGTAAGCATATCTATCTGTGCAAAGGGGTTTGACATGGATTTTCACCCGAGAAGTGGGTTTTCACATGTTGGATAGGCTCAACAGAGAAATTTTCATTTTTCAAGTAGGATAACCAAACCACCACACCTTAAATTTGACCTATCTTAGGTTGTGAAGGTACAGCAATTTGACTCTGAGAAGGAGCCCCAGCAGCCTCCCAGGGACAGACATGAAATGTCTAAAAAGGAGGTCAAAATCTTAGGACACATGTGAGTCTTTATTGTCTTCTGTGGGAGATTGTGTTGACTGTCATCGTGCAAAAGAAACCTGCAACTGGTCTACCCAATCCTCTCCTAATGGCGTAACACATCCGATCACATCTGGTGCAATACATTTCTGTGAATATGACTTTTTTTTTTTTTGTAAAGTGTGCCATTAAGGCAATTAAATATCTACAGTAACTTCATACGTCCATGTCCTCGGTCAATATATACGTTTCGTTTGTACCAGGCTTATATCTAACAAGAAATTCATGGCATTCTACCAGCTGAAAGATCTGGTTCACTAAGGCTAGTGTAAGGGGTTGTAAAGAATATGGCAACCACAAGGGACTTGGCCTTAAAGATTCAGACGTGATGAATTTCAAACCTTTGCCAGACTAGATGGAACTGAAAGTCTTCGTAGGAGCACTGCCAAAACGTCAAAGAATCTCTAGGGCATAAATTCAGAAAGGTGATGTGAAGTTATGTTCCATTCTACTCACATCCCAGGTTCGTTTCAAAGATCGGTTAAATATGATGAATGCCTGTGTGGATCTCATTTTTGGAACCCTGGCATGAAGAGATATTCAAAACCTTCAATGGAAGCTTTAGAGATGAACTAAAGGCGCATTTGGAACCATGATCATCCATTAAGAAGTTCTGATTCATGTTCAAGGCAGTGGCACACTGTGGTACCGGGATTTTAACCATGAACACACACATTGGGGGTCTTACAAAGGACATTAATTTAATTGACATGACATTACGAAAGCCAATGGGCGTGTACATGCGGTGGAAGACTGAGTGAGGTGGAAGATCAGCTACCCCGCAATTCATAAGGAGCTGAAGTGACTGAGGTCTGATGACCTGGAAAACAGACTGTGCAGAAACAATCTGTTAGTGGTGGGGATACCAGAGAAGGCGGATGCTCATGACCCTGTGGGGTCCATGTAAAGCTGGCTGAGAGAAACAATGGGTCAGGACACTTACTCCACCTTTCACCATAGAAAAGGCGCAAAGGGTCCCGTCCAAACCGTTGTCACCAGGTGCACGGCTGAGACCGCTGCCACTCAAGTTGCTCCACTATCGTGATCGAGAGCATATCTTAAGAAGGGATCAAGGGATCATCAGGACTTCGTTTAAGGTAAAACAGTGGCCATTTATCCCGACTTCTCCATGGAGGTGCAGAAGAGGCGTGGCAGGTTCATGGACATAAAGCGACAACTGTGGTGACTATAGGTCCCATATTCCATGATCTACCTGGCGAAGCCCAGCTTTCGACACTACTCATTTTTTTGATACACCAGAGGATGCAGTGCACGAGCTGAATGACAATGGCGGCCGTCTATGGCGAGGGCAATAGAGAGGAACTGTGAGACGTATCTACAAATCGTTGATATGCTATTTGACAGTTGATATAGCCCGGTTACAATGTTATTATATTCATTGTGTTATGCTGGCATGTGTAACCTAACTTTTGTCTCCTAGTGTTGGGGCAATTGGCAGCATGAATAGGCAGGAGCTCTGATACTGTACAAGTTACTTGAAACCGAGAAGTGACTCTATATTAGGCTAGTGACTTGTTTATACTCACATAAGGTTCAGGAGCGATAACTCTACTCCCATGTCCTGTCCTTGGGAGAATGGCTTTGATGGGTACAGCTCAAGGGGTAATTTGTTTGGGAATGGCTAGTAAAAATAATGTAACATACTAGAATACTACAGGGCTGGGGGATACTAGTAGAGATTAGTGGTCCTCTGCACTCTATAACAATATAGCCTGTCTATTCTATGCTTAAACAAAATGCAAATAACTAAAGAGACCACACAGGTCTTACAAAAAGAGTGGGTTGTACATAGTTTTCACTCCAAATTATCTGCACATGCCAGGGGAGTAAGTATACTGGTACTTAGGGCAATATCGTTCAAATGTCATTCCAGAGGGGCCAATAGTGCTAGCTAGAATTTTGGAGGAGGTGGGCTGGTATAACTTCTGGAGGAGACGATATCCAGAGGTCAGGCAGTATTCCTGCTTCTCCAGCTCTCATGGAAAGCTAGCGAGAATAGACATGGCATTAATCTCGTCACATATGCACACCTATGTTCAGGAAGTCAGGTACCTACCTGTAGTGTTTCAGATCATTCTCCTATCCTAGTTGAAATATCTATCCCAACATTGGTTGTCAGCCCAGTGGGATCCTGGAGGTTAAACCTCTTCTGGCTGCAGTTAGTTGATATGGGGAATGAGTTTCGCAACAAGATTGAGGAATTTTTTTCGAAGAAATGAGTTGGAATTCACAGAGGGCACTGGGCACTATATATAAGAGGAGTGTACAAAGCACGTATTAGTACGCATACATTTAAATCCAGGGTGCTCACAATACAATTACAGCAGAGGGTGTTGGAAACAAAGCGGGAATTTCTTAACTCCCCATGACCTGCTAAGAAAGTTGATTCAAAGGAAGCCCAAAAATTCTTGAAAGAGCATACACTATAAGTTCCAGAAGATAAATGACTCTTCTTACAGTAGAAGTACAGGGTGAGGCAGTAGGACATTTCTAATATAATCAGAACACATGAGGGTTCAAACCATGGTAAGGAGATTAATGCCTCGGCTGACTCTCTAGTAAACTTTGACATAGAAGTTGTAGAAAACTCAGTATATTGCAACTTTTATTTTAGTAAGCAGGCTAGGAATAAAAAATGATGTGTCACGCTATGTCTCTAATATTTAGATTTACCCACCCTTAGTCAGGAGCAGAGGAACCAGCTGGAAGCGCTGCTTTCGGTAGAGGAACTTGAGGAGGTCCTAAGATCTCTTTCTAATGAGAAGGCACCAGGTATGGACGGCCTAGCAGGATAATTCTTTTAAAAAAGCAAAGTGAAGTGCTACTTCACCGCCTATAGGTATTGCAGGAATCTGATCAGATGAGGTGTTCTCCCAGCCTCAATGTGTAAGGCTATGATTATCCTGCTTCCAAAAGGTGAGGATCCCAAGTATCCGGACTCCTACTGGCCGATATCCTTGCTCCTTGTAGACGTCAAAATTATGGTCAAGGTTTTGGCCAATGGTCTATTGGGGGTGATCTCATTAATCCATTTAGACCAGTTAGGTTTTATGCTGGACAGATCCACTGCTTTCAGCAGCTATATTTTAATATCCAGTCAGATGATGAGGGGGGGGGGGGTCGGTCTGTCCTCTCACTCGACGCTGCCAAAGCTTTTGACAGGAATTTTTATGGGCAGTCCTGGGCCCAAATTTTATCAACTGCTTTATATAAGGTGAATGGATGGGTGTCAGATGAGTTTGCACTTGGAAGAGGAACAAGGCAGGGGTGTCCTCTATCCCCAGATTTGTTTGCAATACCTATAGAACCCCTGGCTGCTGCGATTTGGGCATCAGCAGAGATTATAGAGCTCCCAGGGAAAGGGGGAGAAGAACGAGTGTCTTTGGATGCCGACAATTTGTTAATATACATGGGAGACACTAAAAGATCCCTCCCAAATGTTATGTCTATATTTGATATAGTCATACTATATCTATCCCAGTAGGGGTACCTCTGAAGTAGTAGTTCTAAATACTTAGGTGTGGTGGAAACCTCTGATCCAAGGGATCTTATCAAAGACAACCTGGAGCCTCTGCTATCTAGATTGGCTACTAAGATTAAAATATGGTGCAAACTCCCAAGGGGTCACCTCATTAAAATAGTACTGATGCCTCAGCTGCTTTACATCTTACATAATTTACATAATTCTCCAGTGTAGTTGTAGCAGAAGTATTTTCATAGGATTTGTGAGTTATTTAGGAGACTGGTCTTTGGAAAGGGCAGTTAGCTAGGATCAGTTTACACACTACAAAGGAGTAAGGTAGGATGCCTAACGATACAATACCTATGGCTTTACTTTTTGGCATCACCGTTGCAACATTTTAAAGGATGGGGGAGGACATAGAAGGGGGTTAGCGAGTTCTGCAAGTCGACAAATTAGTCTATGGACGAAGCACACAACACCAGTACGTGGTCTGGATGTGGGATTTTCGTGGTGGGGAAGTAAACCAACATTGGGGCACATTTACTTACCCGGTCCTGACGTGATCCCCGAGGTGCGTTGTCCGACAAGGATGAAGTCCGGTGCGATTCACTAAGATCGTACGCCAGATATCCTGCATGTGTCGCTTCCACACTCAGGTCCGACAGAGTTCACCTTCTTCCCGGTGCATGGCTTGCGACACAATTTGAATTTTAAAACCCGCACTTAGTCCGAATCAGTCGGGTTGTCCGACGGCCATGCCCCCCGATTTGTGTAGCGTGAAATCCGCGTGTGCCAAAAAACCCTGTTAAATGCGCCGCAAATCGGTAGTAATTGGGAAACCCGGCGGAAACGCGGTGTGCACACCCTTAGTAAATGTGCCCCATTTGTCTCTCATGTCAAAGCTGTGGTTCAAGGCCAAAAGTATCGGAGGCCCCAAATTCACTTCTGACACTCCTCTTTGGTGAAATCCAGACTTGCCAGAAATATTTTGTCTGGAAGGTTTTACTTCGTGGGAATTAAAAGCAGTGAAGACATTGAAACATCTGTACTCAGATGGTAGGTGTAAGGCATTTAGAATCGGTGGTAAGTGCGCCCCCATAAACATTTCACAGTCTCAATAACTTGTCTTGTGGCCTTGAGCATCGATTATGCTGATAACAAAATATTACGCTGTCCACCAGTTGACTATTTGTCTCCTAAGGCGGCTGCTGCTCTTGTTGAAGGCCAGCCCTCAGGTCATTGAGGTTCTAGGGTACAAGGTAACATGGCAACTCAGCTAATCCCATAGGTTTTCAATGGGTTCACATCTGGAGATCAGGCCAGGGCCCTCCATTTTGGAAACCCTGCTGCAGTTATCCTGTATATATGGTTACTTGGGTCTTCTACAACAAGTTTTGACTGTTTTCCAGGATTTCTAGGCTCTGCTCCAGCCTGAATTGGGCATCACCATTGGATTTAGATTATATTATATTTCCAATGAATATTCATCAGCTCTCTATCCGTAGATGACTGTATGTTACTGACTGGCTGCTTTACTTCTGCTTGTAACTGGGAAAAAGGAAACTTCCAATATTGATATCTTGACTATATTTTCCAGATGATGAAACAGGTTTCCATGGACGTCCCCCCTCATCTCCTTGTGGTGAAGTAGAAGATAATCAATCACATTTTTCCACAGAAGAGGGAAATCATGGAGATAAGAGGCAGTTTTCACATCCAAAATTTGCGAAGTCTCATGTTCACAAATCAAATGTTCTCATTTGTCTTCATGGTTACCCAGAGGAAAATAACTTTTCATGTGCAAAATGTGAGAAAAACTTTACCCAGAAGTCAAGCTTTCGTCAACATCTAAAAATTCACACAGGGGAGAAGCCATTTTCATGTTTAGAATGTGGGAAACGTTTTGCTCATAAATCACATCTTATAATACATGAG
Source organism: Engystomops pustulosus (assembly GCF_040894005.1). Classification (NCBI taxonomy): domain Eukaryota; kingdom Metazoa; phylum Chordata; class Amphibia; order Anura; family Leptodactylidae; genus Engystomops; species Engystomops pustulosus. Next base: position 9,506,135 of record NC_092412.1, on the reverse strand, counting down.
AGAACTCACACAGAGGAGAAGCCATTTTCATGTCTGGAATGTGGGAAATGTTTTTCTCAGAAATCACATCTTATTATACATCAGAGAAGTCACACAGAGGAGAAGCCATTTTTATGTAATGAATGTGGGAAATATTTTACCTCAAAATCAGAATTACTTAGACATCAAAGAACTCACACAGGACATAAACCATTCTCATGTCGGGAATGTGGGAAATGTTTTACTCAGAAATCACATCTTGTTATGCATCAGAGAACTCACACAGGGGAGAAGCCATTTTTATGTAGTGAATGTGGGAGATGTTTTACTCGGAAAGAAAGTCTTGATATACATCAAAGAAGTCACACGGGGGAGAAGCCATATTCATGTAGTGAATGTGGGAAATGTTTTCCTCATAAAACATATCTTGTTATACATCAGAGAATTCACACAGGGGTGAAGCCATTCTCATGTCGGGAATGTCAAAAGGGTTTTATCAAGAAAGCACATCTAGATTTACATCAGAGAACTCACACAGGGGAGAAGCCTTTTTCATGTACCGAATGTGGAAAATGTTTTAGCGATCATTCAGGGCTTTTTAAACACCGGAGAATTCACGAACGGGAGAAGCCATCTTCATGTACTAAACTTTTCAGTGATACGTCAGGGCTTGTTAAACATGAGAGAACAGAAGAGAAACCGTGTTAATGTTTATTACAATATATGTGTTTAAATTGTTTGATTTTCTTTCCTTGTGTACTTCTGCTGATCTCTGAAGGATAAATGTTATCTAAAAGCTCGGTGACATAGGCAGACTGTCCGGTTCAGTCATGTTACTGGTCCTTCGCAAAACGTTCAGGGGTTGCTGGGGAGGTTAACCATAACATAACCAATTATGTAGACAGAGTTATGTATCATAAAAACACACCTTGAGAATTCTGTAGCGACACTGATGCATAAACATATCTTGTTCAATTGCTTAACTGAGTGGTTTTGCTCCAAAAACAATTCTAAAATTCAAGACCTTGGGAAAGCTGGATGCAGACTGGCTTCCGTACATGAAAGAGCTGCTTGAACTGTCCAGACAGGACTAATCAACCTGAGCTGGATGACTCATATGCAGCAGCTGGGGGGATAGTGCAGCGATTGATAACTTATGCCTCTCAGAGACAACACAGTGATGATGAATTCTCAGCAGGCCAAGGCTGGAGCAGTACATAATTAGAGTGAGGAGAAGCACAGAGGCAGCCACAGGAGGGACAGAGCCTCATTATCATCATTTTATAATTGCTTTTTTAGCAAAACCACTCAGGGATTAAACAAGATATGATCCTGCATCAGTAATGCTACAGCATTCTCAAGGTATGTTTGGCTCACAATGCATAAAAGCAAATGGTAGATTCCCTTTAAGACCAGACAACCAACTTGGTGGAAACAACTTTATATAAACAACACATATTTGTGGCAAATGTTGGGTGGCCCCAGCTTTAATTAAACACTTCTTAATAATTTTAATAACTTTAAACCTTTGCCCTTTCATCGTCTTCCTCTTAGAACTTCTTGTGTGTAGCGTGCTCGAATGCCCCCGGGCATGTGGCGCCACAAGGTCCTCAACCACCAGCTGTGACACCAGTAACTTCTCGTACCATCCTCCTAATGGATCCTCCTCGGTGGCAGCGCTAATGCGGAAGGAATGGGTGCCAAATTCACATTCGTCCAACCCCACCACCCGAAGACATTGCTTTACCAGTCCACACTCCTACTAGTATGGCGTGGGCTTTGGCGATTAGCGTTCAGCGCTTTGTTTGATGATACTTGGGTGATGGAGACAAGAGAACCTCCCGCCAAGCGAATTGGTCCTGCCCATGTGATATCTGTGATTGGCCAGTCAAGTCTGATTTACAATTTGTGTCGCAAGACAATGCACTTACATACACCAAGAAGAAGAAGGTGAACTCTGGCAGACCTGAACGGGGAAGCGACACATGTAGGACATCGGGCGTAGTATCTACGTGAATGGCAGCAGATGTGGATTCCAGTCGGACAATGCACTTTCGGGGATCACGCAGGACGGGTAAGTAAATGCGCCCCAGTGTGTTGTTGTGTAAGCGTTATTCTAAGCTGCATGCCCTTTTCCGTCCGCTGTGTAAATATCGCTGCACAGTATCTCTAGTGGTAGTTAGGGAGCCTTGGGGCAAGCTAGGTGCATTTGTAGCCCCTTTTTATGCAATACACATTGGGGTTTTTTTTGGCGCTCGGTATAGTTTTTTTCCATTGCGCCATCTGTTAGGTGTGCCCTTATAGTCTGCTGCACTTTATCTATTTTTTCTGGGTGCCGTCTGTGTGGTTAATCCAAGTGGAGTAGCTCCCAGGGGGCAGGAGGAACAGAGGCCTCGGGCCCATTCACTTTTCAGGGGCCCAGGGTCGTCCAGACCCTCCATAGTTATCAGAGAAATATTGGGGCATAATACTTCTTATGGGGCTTGTAAAGAACCCATCAATCGGGGACCACTGGAGCACAGACATTCTGTACCACACCCCGGTGTTCCGCGTGGCGATGAGCAGGACGCGCTTTCAAGCCATCCAAACATTTTTGCATTATAACACACAGTGCCCACCCAGAGGTGACCCCAGATATGATCGTTTGTTTAAGGTCAGGCCCATATTAGTTTGAAGTTTGCCCAGGCATTTACCCCCGCGAAATATGTGGCTATAGACGAGTCCCTGGTACAAGTTAAATGGGCGACTTCAGCCAGTACCTGCCCTATAAGAGGTCCCGGTATGGTGTGAAGATGTATGAGCTGTGTGAGAGTGCATCAGGGTGCACATAAAAGTTCAGGATTTATTTTGGGAAGGACTCCAGAATAGTGCCCCAGAATGTTCCCACCCCCCTCCTGGGTATTGCTGCGAAGGTAGTTTGGGATTTGGTGCACCCACTGCTGGACCAGGGCTACCACCTCTACCTGGACAATTTTTATACCAGTATTACACTATTCAAGAGCCTCGCTTCCAGAAATACTGCGCCATGCGGCACTGTAAGAAGAAATCAGAGAGGTCTTGAGCAAAAACTTAGAAAGCACGAGAAGCGGGCACTATGCAGCGACTTAGTATTAAAGCAAATCTACCATTTGATTTCATGCATTATGGACCAAATATACCTTGAGAATGCTGTAGCTGCATTGATCCAGAAACATATCTTGTTTAATCCCTGATCTGAGTGGTTTTGCTGAAAAAACAAGTATAAAATTATGATAATGAGGCTCTGTTGCTCCGGTGGCTGCCCAGTACAGCCTTAGGTCTGACCGATCGCAACCGATCGCCGTCCCCGATGACATTCAGGGGAGCGACGATCTCAATAAAGATGGCGGCCGCCATGTTTTAAGTGGAGGCAAGAGATTAACACCAGCAATCGGTGCATGCACCGACCGCGGGTATTAGAGATGGGTCTTTGCTGAAAGCAAAGCCCATCTCTCTATGAAGAGGGCTCAGCCCGTGAGCTGTCTTTATGCACCCTTTATAGCTCTGCAGCGGATATATCCGTCGCAAAGCATGAATGGGTAAAAAATTGATTTAAAAAACAAACAGCCGAGCCTTAACACAAAAACTGGCTGTATCCTTAAGGGGTTAAACACCGACTGAAATTGAATTGGTAAGCCCTGGGCACACACTAAAAAAGAATGGGAAGGTGGGCGCAGACGAGCCTACTCGCCAATGCATCATATTGGGCAAAACTCACCAGAGACTTAACCAAAAGCCAACCATTCGCCTACACCGAACTGATCAGTTTTCGATAACCTTTCCCGAACCCTCAACTTCTCTCCCGACAACATCACGTCATCTACCAATACCACAACCAGGCAGCCGCTGATTCTTTTATCCAACGCTACAAACCCACCTGAATGATAAATTGTTTTGTTATATCACTTATACAACTTAGACATAAAGGCAACCCCTCCCAACCACCTTTTTGCTGTGGCAGCCGACTCACCCCCATCCCTTAAAGCAGCTAAGAAGGGTACTATGACCTGCAATCTGGATTCAGGGTTGACTGGTGAGCTACCCCCAGTAATCCGTAACCTCTCCTCCCAGAATTTATACCAACTTCTCCAGGTCGAAGGCACCACGGAATGCTATACTAACATCAACATTTGCTCTTGACCATCTCCCACAACCTTTTGGAGCAAGCTTCTCCCTTCTCCAAAACCCCTGGATTAAGACTCCTGAAGAGAGAAAACTGAAACATTTGGGCAAATTTACTTACATAGTCCTGTCGCGATCCCCGATTCGGACAGTCCAGCGCAATTCATGAAGATTGTGCGCCTGTGTTCCTGCATCTGTCGTTTCCCTGCCGAAAAGTGACTTTAAATTGCAAACTGTGCAACAATAGGTGGCAGAGCAAAGCCTGGACCGGAGAAGAACTTGATGATAAACCGTTAACGGCATGCACCACCGCCACGTTGTCTGTCCAAAAACATATGCGTCTATTGGCCATTATGACCTAACTCAACTGCTACTACAATGGGAAATAATACTAACAAAGTTTTTGGTAAACCCAATCTCCGCCCAGACCCTCTACCAAGCAGCATCAGGATCAAGTCCCTTAGTGGGACACTAATCCACAGTATAACACTGCACACATGTCAGCTTTCAATCTTCCTCAAACATACTCAATAACATAAATCAAACCCTCCATCCAATAGGTTCACAACCACCGAGGTGTCCTGGACTGTACCCACCACCGAGGTGTCCCAGACTGTATCCCACCACTGAGTTGTCCTAGACTGTATCCCATCACCAAGGTGTCCTGGATTGTATCCCACCACTGAGGCCTCCCAGATTGTATCCCACCACTGAGGCATCCTAGACTGTATCCCACCACTAAGGTGTACTTTACTGTATCCCACCACCGAGGTGTATCCCACCACCAAGGTGTCCTGGACTGGATCCCACCACTGAGGCGTCCTAGACTGTATCCCACCACTGAGGTGTCCTGGACTGTATCCCACCAACGAGGTGTCCTGGACTGCATCCCACCTCCGAGGTGGTCCCGACTGTATCCCACCAATGAGGCGTCCTAGACTGTATCCCACTACCGAGGCGTCCCGGACTGTATCCCACCACCGAGGCGTCCCGGACTGTATCCCACCACTGAGGTGTCCTAGACTGTATCCCACCACTAAGGTGCCCTAGACTGTATCCCACCTGTTAGTGATATATTCCTCTACAGCGGTCATTTTAGACCAAGCGAACCAAACAGACGCCATTTTGGAGATCAAGCAGACATTTTAGTATTAGCCGGGGGTGCTTTTAACCTGTGTACAGACATGTCAAGGATTCAGACTTCATTTTGTGTTTAACTGTTTAGAAATTACTGTGTCTTCATTCTAGCTCTTATCTTTTTTGCAGCTTTTCTGCGTGAAGGCCATGTTGTGACTTATACAGAGCTAACAGAAGGACAATTAGTATAAACATATCTGAGAACAGGAAATAGTTTATAGTTCATTAACCGTTTGATAGAATGTCTTAAAGATGTCCTGGTAAAATTCATTATGGCCAATAGCATTGAAGTATTTTATCTTGTCTGCATCTTCTAAGAGACTGGTGTGTCTTAGTTTGTGCTCTCATCCCAGTACCGGAGAACCATGAATTGGTTGATATGAAAGTCACCTTTACAACTGATAGGAACTGTTTTGAGTCCTAGATAAAAATCACCACCCCTAAGGTGTCCTGCACTGTATCCCAATACTGAGGTGTCCCGGACTGTATTCGACCAGGTTCTAGCTGTAGGTCTACCATAATGTTAGCGACTTCTTCTGTTGTAGAGGAAATGATTGTTCACATTGGTGCATGTGGTGCTGCTGCAGTGCTCTATAACAGCTATGGCTGGCAGTTACAGAGAGATTGCACTAAACTACAGGAAACACAATCTCCATTCCTAATCCACATCCTGCGACTACAGAGGACGTGACCTCTGATTGCAGTCACCTCTCTCCTTAGGCCCAGACCACCATGTTACCTCTTCCTGTCGAGCTCCTGAGAAGTCACCACACAGACATCTTATACTCTGTACTTTCCCATCATCCTCTCTGCAGCTCCCCCTAGCACTGTCTCCCCACAGCCCCCCCCCCCCTGTAACCTCACATTTCCGGCGTCACCTCACATCCCCAGCGTCACCTCACATCCTCGGCATCACCTCACATCCTCTGCGTCACCTCACATCCTCACCGTCACCTCACATCCCCACCATCAACTCACATCCTCACCGTCACCTCACATCCTCGGCGTCACCTCACATCCCCACTGTCACCTCACATCCCCACCATCACCTCACATCCCCACCGTCACCTCACATCCCCACCATCACCTCACATCCCCTGCGTCACCTCACATCCCCACCATCACCTCACATCCCCTGCGTCACCTCACATCCCCACCGTCACCTCACATCCCCACCATCACCTCACATCCCCTGCGTCACCTCACATCCCCACCGTCACCTCACATCCCCACCGTCACCTCACATCCCCACCATCACCTCACATCCCCTGCGTCACCTCACATCCCCACCGTCACCTCACATGCTCACCGTCACCTCACATCCTCACCGTCACCTCACATCCCCTGCGTCACCTCACATCCCCACCGTCACCTCACATTTCCCGGCGTCACCTCACATGCTCACCGTCACCTCACATCCCCACCGTCACCTCACATCCCCCCCGTCACCTCACATCCCCACCGTCACCTCACATTTCCCTGCGTCACCTCAATCCCCACCGTCTCCTCACATCCCCACTGTCACCTCACATCCCCTGCGTCACCTCACATCCCCACTGTCACCTCACATTTCCCTGCGTCACCTCACATCCCCACCGTCTCCTCACATGCTCACCGTCACCTCACATCCCCACCGTCACCTCACATCCCCTGCGTCACCTCACATCCCCACCGTCACCTCACATTTCCCTGCGTCACCTCACATCCCCACCGTCTCCTCACATCCTCACCGTCACCTCACATCCCCTGCATCACCTCACATCCCCACCGTCTCCTCACATCCCCACTGTCACCTCACATCCCCTGCGTCACCTCACATCCCCACCGTCACCTCACATTTCCCTGCATCACCTCACATCCCCACCGTCTCCTCACATGCTCACCGTCACCTCACATTCCCAGCGTCATCTCACATCCTCAAGTCACCTCACATTTCCCAGTGTCAACTTATATCCCCACCGTCAGCTCACATCCACACCATCACCTCACATTCACGGCATCACCTTACATCTCCGGCGTCACCTCACATCCTCACCTCTCTGCAGCTCCCCCTAGCACTGTCTACCCACAGCCCCTCCTGTAACCTCACATTCCCGGCGTCACCTCACATCCCCGGCGTATCCTGGATATGCTGATAGAGGCTACAAAAGGTAGTGATAAATGTGGGAGATTGGGTCCTAGTTAAGAGGTTGAGACCAAGTGACAAACTGTCTTCCCCATATTATCCTGAACCCTTTCAAGTGACTCAGCTCAAAGGTACCATGATCACCGCGCAACACCATGGTCACAAGGAACATGTCCCATTTCAAAAAGCTTGAAGGATATGATCCAGGAGTAGCCAGTCCAGAGCTGGACGAAGATGATTTTATTCCAGAGACAAGTGTGGTCCATAGCCCATCACCGGAGTTGAGATCGGTTCCTGCTTCAACAACTCCACCAACATCTGACTCTCACAGCAGCCCTTACAGTGGCCGAGCTCAACGCTATCCTAGACGAGAAAACCGCCGGCAACCAGAACATCTTACAGACTACATTCTTCAGTGAATCTTCTAACCGCAAAGAACTCTAAACCCATTTTTGCGGTTTTGAACTGTTGGATTTACGGTCAATATGAGTGCCATGTTTATGCTTTTTTTATTTTTGTAAGGTGGAGAGGGATGTGACGTGGTTATATGTGTTCTGCTAATATGTTTACTGTCAATGTGTTTTGTATGTTCTGCCCAGTAACAGTGATGTACTGAGGAGGAGGACCGGTCTGGTCTGGGGCAGTTGTTACATAAAGAGCAAGGAGAAGCATCGAATAAAGTTGTCTCTGAGCCTGCAGTCCAGTGATCCGGTGTCGGTTCCTTCTGCATCATACGGGTTCCTACCACGACATTACAGTTGGCAGCAATGTAATTAGGCAAATCTCCTCTAAAACCGCAACATGTGAACAGCAGCCTGAGGTTTACGCTGATGACAACAGACTCCTCCCCTCATAACCAGCGCCCCGCCTACACTGATCACATGGTCCTTCATCCACCAATTCTGCATATACATGTAACATCACACTTCCCGGGTCACATGACTAGTGGCAGGGCCGGTTCTAGGCAAAGTGGGGCCCTGGGCAAAACTAAAAGTGGGGCCCCAAAATAAAACTATTTTATGACCAGTCACAGTCAGCAAGAGGCTCCTTTAGTATGGTAAAACAAACTGTAATATGGGAGAATTTTATAGGAGATAGATAGATGATAGGGAGATTTATGGGCAGCATGGTGGCTCTGTGATTAGCACTACAGCCTTGCAGCGCTGGTCAACATCTGCAAAGATTTTGTATGCGTGTGTCTGCGGGGGTTTCCTCTGGGTCCTCCGGTTTCCTCCCACAGTCCAAAAAATTACTGGTAGGTTGATTAGACTGTGAGGCCCATTGGGGAGAGGGACCGATATTTTCTGAAAGCAGACACTTGCCCCATTTTCAAAATTGCATCAAAAATTTTATAGACATAGGCGCCTTCATTCAATTTTGATTCAAATTGAAACATTTTATTAAAAATACTTAAAATTTGACTTTGATGGCAAAAAATTTGATCCAAACAGAAAATGTTTACCTTCACATCTCCTAAATGTAATACATGGACATTTGTAGAGTTCACAAATGTGCCCTATTGATATGTTCACATAAATAAATCCACATAATATCACTAAAACTGTAATAACTAGAGATCTGCTTTTCAGCTAGACATTTTTAGACAGTCACAACCTGCAAAATATATCAATAAAACAGAATAAAAAGTAAAAGCGCCATAAACCTATATCATTTTGAAAGCAGACAATCAGGCGATGCATTTGGCAATTAACATTCAAAATTTCCTCTAAAATACATACAAATCCAGATACTTATATAAAGAAAATCTACTTTCCTAAAACAGTATCACAAAGTAAAAGGGAATAAGAGAGAATGGGCCACATTTATCACTTTTGTGCGCCTAAGTGTAGTAGTTGCAACTAAATTCTGGCGCATTGTTTTACAGAATTATCACAAGCTACAACCATCTGTTATAAGTTAATTTCCTGCCTCTTATTAATCACTTTACTTTAACATAGTTTAGGCGCAATTTTGGCGCAATGTTAGATTCGGGCACTTACATGTGATCCTGCTACAAGCTCCTCTCTGCTTCTCCCACATTCCAGAATGAGAATGACCCTAACAGCAGCACCCAGGTGTGTGACACCCAGCACCCAGTGACCTCCTCAGCAGGGGCTTCTCCTGGAGGGGATCCCCCAGTGCTGATCTCCTGCTGCACCCCTGTAATTCTGCTCAGTCCCCTCTGAAACACTGGTGATACTGTGCAGAATTACATGGGGGACACTTGTCAGTACTAGGTGCAACATTCTGTAACGTTCTCTTCTCTCTTGCTGTGAGCTTAGGATTCTGCAGAATGTTTTGTAAATAGAAGGTGATGAACTGTAAATAGAGTCTGCAGCTCCTGTCTGCAGAGTATCTCATGTCTGTATTATATGTTCTAGTGTCTGCAGAGCATCTCATGTCTGTATTATATGTTCTAGTGTCTGCAGAGTATCTCATGTCTGTATTATATGTTCTAGTGTCTGCAGAGCATCTCATGTCTGTATTATATGTTCTAGTGTCTGCAGAGTATCTCATGTCTGTATGATCTGTTCTAGTGTCTGCAGTGTCTGGCTGAGCTTTGCTGCTAGAAATGAGCTCTTCTGCAAAGGGGCTCAGTGCTTTCTTCTCAGTTAACGCCACCTTCGGGCTGGAGTGTTTTTGCGCCAGTTTTTGCGCCTAAATTAAAAGTCGCAAATGATGAATATCATTACGCACAGCAAAACATCTGGATTGCTAGGATAAATGAGGGAAAGCTGGGTATTTTTTCTGCGCAGCTAATTTGGCGTTTAGTCGCAAAAATGGCACAAAAACGGTGCGTCTGAATGAAAAGGCGCAAAAACAACAGAAAAAAACGATTGATACATGTGGCCCAAAGTGTGTTCTTAGATAGTTCTGCATAGAGAAGGGTTAAAAACATGAATATTAGTTGATATTATCCCTTCTCAAAATGTAGTAACATATAAAGTGAATATTTCCATTATCTGTGAGGTGCAGCAGCTCCTGTGTGCAGCAAATGCTCCCTGCAGCCTGATGGCTAAGGGGGGTTTAATTTCAGGGGGCTGTATCTCTGGCTCTGTGACACATAGAACCTCACTTCCTTTTTCCTATGAAAGAAGAGAGCCTCCTCTTTTACATGAATCTAAATTTGTGTTTCTAAAATGTAGGAAAACGGAGATATTAACTGTTAAACTGCCGTTGGTAGTGATTTTATCTATAAAAATGGCACCTGATATTCTCACTTTAAACCTGAATATCTCTGGATCCATAGCACCTAGAAACACAATTCAAGATTCATTTGAAAGAAGAGATTCTCCCCTTTCTCCCTGGGGGCCCTGGGCAATTGCCACCTTTGCCTACCCATAGCGCCGGCCCTGACTAGTGGATAGTGCAGGAGGAGGTGGGTGAGGTAGAGAGTGTCCTGCACTGAGGAGAGAAGAGGTAAGTGACCAGAGGAGGGACTACAACTCCCAGCATGCTCCAGGAGCGCACACACTATATGGAGGAACTACAACTCCCAGCATGCTCCAGGAGCACACATGCTCTATGGAGGGACTACAACTCCCAGCATGCTCCAGGAGCACACACTATATGGAGGGACTACAACTCCCAGCATGCTGCGGGAGCACACACCATATGGAGAGCCTACAACTCCCAGCATTCTCCAGGAGCACACACTATATGGAGAGACTACAACTCCCAGCATGCTCCAGGAGCACACACACTATATGGAGGGACTACAACTCCCAGCATGCTCCAGGAGCACACACTATATGGAAGGACTACATCTCCCATCATGCTCCAAGAGAGCACACACTATATGGAGGGACTACAACTCCCAGCGCACAGTCTATTTTCAGGATGACTATTGTAGGATTACCTTTTGGCAGCTTCAAACTTTTCATTGTGCTCATAGAGACCCGGGTCGTAGAGTGTAACCAGTGACTTATGTAAACCCATTAACCAAAACATTCGGACACGCCCGGATCTCGGAGCTGCGGATGACGGATATCATAGTCGGTGCTGGGCAGGGCCCGGGGAGGCAGAGTCCTGAGGCTCGCACACTCACAGGAAGGCGTCATCCTCTCTAGGGACTCAATTTCCTTAATACGAATAAACAACTCAGCCGGAGAGACAGTCTCCGCGACAGTCCAGCTACACACCGGCACTACGACACTATGAGGGGACAAGAGCAGGAGATGTGATGGAGCGTCCCCACCTCCAGCGTGTGTGATAGTGCAGGGGTGGGGTACCGGGTACTGGGGCATTAACATTTTATATTGCACCCCTGTTCCAAATCCCCTCGCAGAGAGCAGGGGAAATGGTTTGTCCAGTGTCCGTCTCCCATTTAGTCTTATACTTATGTGCGGGGAGAGAGTTCCCTAGAGGAGTAGACAAATACGGTTTATACAGAACCACAAATCCCAAATCAAGCACAACCCGCCCTTCCCCTCCCCGTAACATTCCAGTGCAGTAACACAGTAGCAAATATTATTACAGGATTCCAATCCCACATGGATACACAGCCGGAGCATATACAGGAATGACTGCAGTAAGTACAACCATTGCAATAAAGATGTCTTACATGAAGGCCGGAAAGGGATGTACCGAGGGGAGTCCTGGGGTGTCCAGCCACGGGCCCCAGATTCGTTATAATTTTGCCTACGCTTTCCGTTTACAATGATGTTGTTCAGTGTATTGACATAGGCCTCTAGTTCCGGTGCACAGGCGCGAAGTCAGTACACGGCGATAAGCTTTCTCGCTTGATATTCTGCCGATACCAACAGTTATTTCATCCTCCAACAGACCTAAGAGACCTACCACTGGGGGTGCCATCAGTGTCACTCCATAGACTTTAGTGAGTAGCCCTAGTACAGCTTTCCAGAACCTCCCAAGCTTTCGGCATTCCCATAGCATGTGGAGTATATGAGCGCCCTCCATACCGCACCTAGGACATGGATCTACTTCACGCAGACCAACCCTACATAGCCAATGGGGGGTACGGTATACCCTATGCAGTAGATATAATTGACATAATCGATGGGGACTATAGAAAGTGCTTCAGTCCATTGGTCATCTGTCAGGGACCCCCGTACATTCCAGGGATTCTGTGCATGTTGAGAGTCTAACAGCATGCTAAACACTCTCGAGATGTATCCCTTTGCGCCATTTTCAACCAAAATATCATCAATCGGTTTATGCGTTACTATATTTATAGGCCCAGCCCTGTTCTGGGTTTCCAGGACATGTGTCAACTGCAGGTATTGGTAGAAGCAGTCGTGCGCGAGATGGAATTCCTCTCTTAATTGATGAAAGCTTTTGAGAGTGCGTTCCGTATACAATTGGCATATCCCGTGTATACCTCTTGCCTCCCATCTCTGAAATCCCTCCAGACGTGTTATTCCTTGTAGCTCGGGGTTGTGCCATACCAGTGTAAGGCCATTTATTTTGAGAATACTCTTACATTTCTGCCATTGTGTGACAGTATAGTTATGGTCCGGCCCTCTGCCCAGTGCCACCCAGTTCCAATAAATATAGCGGAGGTCTACCGCCGCCGTGGTGTTTTAACAGTTTTTCAGAGGAAGATTTAATACCGGTTAAACTCCAGCCTTCCAGGTGTTGGAGTTGAGCCACAAGAAAAAACAGCCACAGGTTTGGGACCACCAACCCCCCTTGGTCTTTAGCCTTTTGTAGAGTTTCCAGTCAAATTCTGGCCAATGACTTCTTACCCCAGATGAGTGTTCTAAATAGTTTTTGTATTTTGGCAAAAATCCCAGTTGGTATCCACACAGGGGAGTTGTGGAGAGCATATAAGTTGTGGAGGCATAAGCACCATTTTACATAGGTTAGTTCTTCCCATTGCTGATATGGGAAGGCGACACCACGTATCTACTTGGGATGTAGTGGGTCTATATTAAGTGTCACATAGTCTAGCACCCTAGGTGCCCAGGTCCAGTATCTGCTATTAGTGGGGAGCGGCACAGTCCAGCGCCATCACTCCTTCCTCAGTCCAGTGACCCCCCCCCCCCTCCAGTGTCTGGAGAATCCCCATCTGTCACATCACACATGTCATGGACACAATTGCTTCATATAGAGTTTGCTCTTAGTTCTTCTCATGTTTCCTCAGGTTCTATAGATCCAGGACACCCAGAGGTTTCTCCTAAAGATGATCCTTTCCATCAATGATCCACCAGGGATCCGGGAGAAGGACAGAGAGCAGATAGCGGCCAGGATCCTGGAGCTCACCCTGGAGATGATCTCCTTGATAACCGGAGAGGTGAGAGTCTCCCAGGACACGGCTCTTATCTCTAGGAATAACAGCGGGAAATGACTGGAGAGGTGAAGGATTCTTAGGATCTATGTAGTGATCAGTGTCTCCCCATACACAGGATTACACAGTAGTGAAGAAGTCGTCTGGTGAGTGTGTGACCCCCCATGTGTCAGGAGGATGGACCCAGAGCCCCATCACCGAGCCTCCACCTCATTCACTGATACATGAGCAGAAGATCCTAGAACTTACCTCCAGGATCACTGAGCTGCTGAGCGGAGAGGTGAGCGCTGCCGGGAATGCTGGGACATTGTACAATAACACAAGGGAGGTGTCTGGGTGATGACTGTGTCATTGTGGGTGTCAGGTTCCTATAAGGTGTCAGGATGTTGCTGTCTATTTCTTCATGGAGGAGTGGGAGTATATAGAAGGACACAAGGACCAGTACAAGGACATAATGATGGAGGACCACCAGCCCCTCACATCACCAGGTAAGAGGAGACCTTCCTGATTATAGAAGACAGAGCAGGTGTGAGGTCACCTCCTCCATCATCTCATCATCACATATAGACAATGTATCAGTCACTGTGTATATTTCCTATAGATGGGTCCAGTCAGAGAAATCCACCAGAGAGATGTCCCCGTCCTGGAGATTCCCGAGATATTAAAGAGGATACTTCACAAGCCTTGTTTATGGCCATTAGGGTACTTCTTATTCCCAGAGCATAGTAGAATTTCTCAATGAGCATTGATGCTTGGTTATGTCCCCTGTGAGTCACCCCATGTGCCCAGGTGGCCACAGCGTAGAGATGCCGGGGTAGGCAAGGTCTATCTCCTTTCATCCAGAGTCCATTTTCTCTATTTTTCTCGTAATCATGGCTAACTCACTGTTTCCACTCTTCTTCGGGAACTTGTTCCTGCCTTTGTTTGAGGTTGTATACTGCAGGATATCTCTTGTCATTTATCCTTCTATCTTGTGTTTGTTTTTGCTTTCTGGTCTGCACTGAGCCTACCATTTGTTCCTCACTGGTCACCCGAGTTGCCGATGCCATTGAGGGTCCTGACTTTGCTGTGTGCTTTTACTTTGATCATGGCTGCCATCGTCGGGAGGGTTAATAATGCGAGCAGGCTTTTGATGGTCTCAGCGCATTTCACTGGAGTCCCTGCTGCTTTGATAAATCCTTGTTGGGCCAGTTTGTTTCAAAATCATGTGCCACTCCAAAAGCATATGCACTGTCCTTGTAGATATTCACCCGTTTCCCTTCTACTACTTTGGAGGCTCTCTCAAGGGCTATAATCTCGGCCTCCTGAGCCAAAATGTTGGAAGGTAAGGCTTTGGCTTCAGTTACGTCCGAGTGAGTGGTTACTGCATAACCCGTGTGGAAGCATCCATAGATGTCTGCAAACCTGGAGCCATCGGTGAACAAAGACAGCTCAGGGTCTTGGAGTGGTGTTTGTCAAATCTTTGGGTCTGGACCTTGTCTTCCCATCTCCCTCTTGCAGTGATGTGTTGCATGTTTAGTCTGCTCAGTATTCCCCCTTGGCACCGGCATCGGGAATTGGTAGAGCTGCCTGGATACACAGAAGCCTTTGAGTTGTTATGTATTTGGGTTTGTGGAGATTGAGTATGTGATGGACATCATGGGGGGAGTTAATTGTTAAAGGATGGCCTAACACGATCTCTGCAGTCTTTTGTAAAAGGCTGATGGCGGCTTAAAAGCATGGTGGGTGGCTTCGTGCCGCAGAGTAAAGGCTGGCTGAATAATATCCCAGAGGACGCATTCTTGTTCCGTGAAGTTGGCAAAGAATACCTGAGGCAAATCCATTGTTGTTTGTGACAAAGAGAGTGAAGGGGAAGTTGTAGTCCAGTAATTCCAATGCTGGGGCAGAGGTGATTGCAGAAATGAAGACCTTGGAGGCATCTTGCAGGGTTCCATATTTCTCATGGTCTTCTCTCAGCATTGTCACATCCTTGGTGGCTTTGTACAGTGTTTGCATGAGAGTGGCGGCCGAGAGGATCCACTGCCTACAGTAGGTAACAAATCCCAGGAACTGTTGAAGTTTCCGCGAGGTGTTTGGGAAATAGAACGCTTGTGCCACCTCTATTCTTGTTGGGGTCAGATGCTTGTGACCTAGCAATGGCCCAGGAACTGGACGGTGGGTGAGCACCATTGCAACTTGCTGAGGGACACTTTAGAGTTGATACCTGCCAGGAAGACAAGAAGGGAGACAGATGAGGTCTGGGCAATGATCAGCGTAGGGGCACAGAGGTGCAGGTCATCAACATACTGTAGAAGTACGATCTCTGGGTGTGCCGTTATCCACGGTTCAAGACAAATTTTCATGGCATGGGTGAATTGGTTGGGACTGTTAGGGCCCCCAGTGGGACTACTGTCCAGGTTAGTTGGGAACCCTGAAACATAAAGGCATACTGCGAGTCTTCATGCATTGGGACCGAGACAAAGACGTTGGCTGGGTCAATGGCAGTGTAGATGGTGGTCCCAGGTGGTATTAAACTCAACAGGGTGTTTGTGTTGGGCACCACTGGCGTTTCGAAAACCGTGAAAGCGTTGATGGCGTAAAGGTCCTGTACAAGCCTGAACTTGGCAGGTTCCCCTTTCTGAGTTTTCTTTTGGACTGGAAATAGAGGGGTGTTGGCTGGGGAAATGCATCGAACCAGGGCCCCTTTCTCCATGAGAGCCTTGATCTGGGGCTGTAGACTCCTGGACTTCCTGGATAGCCTTCAGCAGGTATCTGGGGATTGTAGGCGGTTTTGCATTTGGCAACAGACGCACCTTGACAGGTGGAACCGGTAATCTCCCGATGTCATCTGATCCCTGTGACCACACTGTGGTGGGAATTTGAGACATGAAGTCTGGAGGTATTGGTTGTCTTGTTCATTTGGAATGGCAAATTGGATGTGACATAACATGAGGGGTAAGGCTTGGAAGCAGCAGGCTGCCTCAGGGTTATCTGGGTCCATTGGGTCGTGTTGTTGAACAGTAAGTCCCTTGGAACCATATTGAAGGGTAGCTCATAAGTGAGACAACAGGTCTGCTCCCAACAGTTTGACAGGGCAAGTGTGAGACACCAACAATTCCGCCATCACTTTCAGGAATGGTCCAACAGGGACAGGTATGGTGAGAGCAGTCCTTACAGGCTTACCCATCATTCCAATACATGACAGGGTTTTACCAGAAATTGAGATATTCGGGGGTAGGTCTCTTTTTGGTATGACAGTCCTTGCCGCTCCTGCGTCAACCATAAAGGCGGTGGGTTGTCCAGCAACCGTGAGGTGTGGTCCTCGAGCCTCTGAGGGGATGATTGTCATAGCGGACACGGGTTGGCCTTGCATTCATTGTGGCAGAGGGTAGACGTCACGTGGATATGGGGTGCATGGCTGGGGCCCCAACTACAGTCTATGCGGTCCCTGCCTCATGGGTGGCATGCCTCTAATTCTTTCTCAACAATCTCTAATGATGGGTCCCATTCGATTACAGTAGTAGCAGGATCCAATGGTTCTCGTTGCCTTGGGTGGCCTATTAGTCGCTTCCTCCCAGTTGTTTGGTGGTCTCCAGGCCTTGTTGCCATAAACAGGTGGGCGTACAGTGGAGATTGAAGGGTTTGGGAGTCGCTGAAAGGGTTCTTGTTTCTACATAAGATGGGTTGCTGTGGTAGTTTCATCTAGGGACTCTTGGTAATAGAGTACTGGGGCCTTCATTGTTTTTTGATAAGCTTTAGCCACCGCCATTGCTTCAGACATTTTCATGGTGGACAGCTCTGGACGACTTGTGAGAATGCGTTCTCGGAGTTGTGGGGTCATTGTGAGTAGTTGTGATTGAAATTTATTGGCGGACAATAGGCCCATGTCTCTAAACATCTACGTGAGGCTTGTTGACTGATTCCCCCTCCTCTTGAGTAATATCCTTTTAAGATGTGGATTGGTCAGTTAGTCTTGTGTCCAGGTACAAATCTGTTGCATGAACTCCACTCCCGACTCGTAGGTTGTGGTAAATGTGAGACGGGCATCATTCAGGGCTGCTTGTATCACAGGCCAGTATCACCGGCTTTCAACGAAGTGAGTGATAATAGGTTATCCCATGTTGCCAAATACTTTTTCTGGATCAGACCTAGGGCTCGATAAAAAGGCATGGACAATGTCTTCCGGATCTGGGAATGTTTTCAAGAGGGTGAACCTTTGTTCGGGCGGAAATTGGACATACTTCAAGTCCCCTTCTGTGTCGGCTTCCTGTTTGATGATGGGCATGGTGGAGTGTATTAGTGGTGGATATGTGACGCATGGAGGGGATGGGAGCTGCTGCTCAACATGTATTACTTGAAGGGCCTGCTGGAAGACGGAGGCAGTGGATCTGTTGTCCGTGACCAGCATTATCTGTTCCAGGTTCAGGCTGAAGATACACACACTATGACTCTATTATGTGTGTCGCACACAAATCTGAAGGGGAGCCATATATAGCCCTGACACCAGGGGAATGGCTAGAGAACGTTTTGGCAAGTGGAGATAGGTCTGACATATAAACGAGGATCTGGCAGATCACTCCCTGCAACAGTCTCTTAGCCTCTTGTGGTGAGCAATCCCTGTAAATGGGACTAACTGCGTGTATCAGTACGCTACACGGTAAGCGGCCGGTTGTGCCAGAGCAATAGAGCCCACAGAGACTGGACCGTGGGATCGCACATGGACATCATTCAATGTTTGAATAGTGTCTCCCCCTTTTGCCGCTACCTGTCGTGCGAGGCCCCCATTGTGCTTGAGGTGAGTGTTTGCTGGGTTTACCATGGACCCTACTATCATAGACGTGAGGCCCCCCCTTACGGTGACCAATATTTGTTGATTCCCTGAAGTATAATGACACTCGAATAACGGTGGAGGATTGTTATACATCTGCCAGTCTACGGTCATGGCGTTGGAAGAACTGTCTACATCATCGTACGCTTCTGAATATGCTGATAACATTATCTGAGGTGGGTTCGGGTTATTGAGTAGGGGGTGGACAACACCCTGCTGACTACCCCCGTTCTTAAGTCAGAACTGTGACCTATCCTCTCAGTGTGGGAGATCAAATTATGTGTCTGTGTGCACCTTAAACCTCAATAACCAGACAAAGAAGGTTATCTAGTTCCCAGACACTCGCAGTCAACAAGAGAGTGCCCAGTTCCTTTATTCCTTTTACAATAAGAACAAGCCTAACGTGGTTTCCTACATCACAGCACAGCAGATATTATCCCATCACAACCGTTTACAAGCTTCTAAGGCGCTGTCTTTCGGAAACTCCCAGTACACTTGATAGAGGGGGCCATTTTCCTCTTGTGTTACCCGCACAATTCTTAGTGCGGGTAACACAACCCTCTTATGTCTTGGAAGCGGAAGAGTCCAATTTCTATGGTTTTAATGTCTTCTGATTGTTTTTGGTTATTGGGTTTATATTGTATTTTTTGTAGTTTCCTCTCCATAGATGACTGTATGTTACTGACTGGCCGCTTTACCTCTGCTTGTAACTGGGGAAAAGGAAACTTCCAATATTGATTTCTTGGTTATATTTTCCAGGAGATGAAAGTACAAGAGGTTCCCATGGACGTCCCCCCTCATCTCCTTGTGGTGAAGTAGAAGATAATCAGTCACATCTTTCCACAGAGGAGGGAAATCATGGAGAGAAGAGGCAGTTTTCATGTCCGAAATGTGAGCAGCCTTTTACTCAAGAATCAAATCTCAACATTCATCTTCAGAGTCACCGAGAGGGAAAGTTTGAGAAAAATTATACCCTGAAATCAAGTCTTGAACAACATATGAAAATTCCCACAGGAAAGAAGCAATTTTCATGTCCAGAATGTGGGAAATGTTTGACTTGTAAATCAAATCTGGTTAAACACCAGAGAACTCACACAGGGGAGAAGCCATTTTCATGTTCAGAATGTGGGAAATGTTTTGCTCAGAAATCCTATCTAGTCATACACCAGAGAATTCACACAGGAGAGAAACCATTTTCATGTTCTGAATGTGGAAAATTTTTCCGCAGTATGTCAGATCTTCTTAAACACCAGAGAATTCACACAGGAGAGAAACCATTTTCATGTTCAGAATGTGGAAAATGTTTCCGCAATATGTCAGATCTTATTAAACACCAGAAAATTCACACAGGAAAGAAGCCCTTTTCATGTCCAGAATGTAAAAAATGTTTTTGCAACAAATCACAGTTTGTTCACCATACGAGAATTCGCACAGGAGAGAAGCCATTTTCATGTAGTGAATGTGGGAAATGTTTTGGGTACAAATCACATCTTGTTATACATCAGAGAAGTCACACAGGGGGGAAGCCATTTTTATGTCCAGAATGTGGGAAAGGCTTTACTCGGAAATCACGTTTTGTTCAACACAAGAAAATTCACACAGAGGAGAAACCATTTTCGTGTAATTATTGTGGGAGATGTTTCATCAAAAAAATAAGTTTTGTTGAACATCTGAGAATTCACAAAGGGAAGACTCCAATTTCATGTCCAGAATGTGGTAAACAATTTTTCCGTAAATCAGAACTTGTTGTGCATCTGAGAAGTCACATGGGGGAAAAGCCATTTTCATGTCTGGAATGTGGAAAATCTTTTAGCAGAAAACAATGTTTGTACCAACACCAGATAACTCACACAAAAGGGAAGCCATATTTATGTCCGGAATGTGGAAAATGTTTTTCTGGGAAAAGATATCTACAAAGACATCAGAAAACTCACACAACGAACAAGACCTCTTCATGTAACTAGTTTGGGAAAAGATTTCGAGAGAAATCGGATCATGTTAGACATCGGAGAATTCACACAAGGAAAAAATCATTTGCATATTCCGAATGTGGAAAACATTTCACCGAGGTATCAAATCTTGTCAGACATTGGAGAAGTCACACAGAGGAGAAGCCATGTTAACTGCTAGAGAACCAGGTCATTTTCAGTTTTTGCATTTTAATTTTTTTACTCCTTGCCTCTAAAAATCCATAACTTTTTTTTATTTTTCCATCTACAGAGCTCTATCAGGGTTTGGGGGTCAATGGACCCCATGGACCACCGCGGGAGATGGTACTAACTGGGACCGCAATCTAAATGGCACCTGGTCTTCACCAGAGCCCGCCACAAAGCGGGATGGTGTTGCTGCGGTGGGGTGCCACCAGGTCGTTGCACAGGTGTGACCAGCCCACAGTGGCAGCAAAGGCGAGGTACAGAATCGTAGTCCAGGCTCGAGGTCAGGCACAGGCTGGTAGTCAGGGTTGGCGGGGGAGATGCTCAGATGGTCAGAGGTCTGGTCCCAGGTCACAACAGTAGTACAAGGCAGACGGGAACAGGAATGGAAATGGGGAACAAACATCAACACTTAGGGAAACTTTTTCTAAGGCTGGTAGCTCAAAGATCTGGCGGGGAGTGATGGGAGCCGCCGGTCTTTATGGGAAACTCGGAAGTTACCGCGCCAATCGGTGGTGCGCTGGCCCTTTAAACCTTCGAATGGCGGCGCGCATGCACCCTAGGGAGCGGGGACGCGCGGCCTGGACGGGAGCAGGAGCGCGGAGAGGTAAGTGCGGGCCAGGGGGAGCTGCGCCACAGAGTGGGCTACGGTGAGCCCGTGGGAGCACCTGTGACACAGGGTTTGTCCTTCATCTTGACAGTATTTAATGTTCCATGCCGGTTGCTGGAAGCTGGAAAAATTTCAAATGTGAAAAAATTTGCGCCATTTACTTGTGTACACTGTTTCTATGGCTTTTTTGCTGTGCTCTCCCAATGACACCTCTCGTGTATACATCGGGTTGGTACGAACACAAAAATCCCACATTTGTACTTGTTTTTAAGGAAATAAAACATTTTGTACATGAAAAAATGTTCTTCATTTTTCCTATTCTGGCGCAAATAACTTATTTATGCTTCGGTGTAAGGTGCTCTGTAAGTTATCCTTTTTTTTGCAGGACAAGCTGTCGTTTTCACTGCTACCTTTTTGGGGACAATATGAATGAAAAAAAAAGTGGTTATTCGGATATCTGGCTTCTATTTTCATGTCGAGGGGTCACCGCCAGGAATAAATGTTTTTATATTTTGATACATCTGGGTTTTTGGGACAAGGCTATACCTGACATGTTTTTTTTTTTGTTTATTTTAGATGGGTTCTAGGGAAAGTGGGGTTGTCTTAAACTTTTACTTTTTTATTTGTTACTTTGAATTTACTACTTCTTTTTTAGCTTCTTTTTCAGCAGGAGACATTTTTATGAATACAGCAATAAGTGCGGTAAGACTCTAGCCGGAGCATTACGAGACCAGAAATCACATACATCAAATCTAATCTCCAACATGAGAAGCTTTACATCTCAGCAGCTTTTAGAGACTACTACCAGACACTTTATAATTTGGTACAACCAACTTCCCCTCACCTTACCCCTCGCTAGGGAGGAACACAGACGCTTAATACAATCTTACAGAGCTGAGTCGCGTTGACGGGCGAGGAAGCGAAGGCGCTAGAAGCCCCTATAATGGGGTTAGAATTTAAAAACGCGCTCCAGGGCAACACAAACTGGCAAAGCCCCTGGCCCAGACGACTTTTCTTTGCCTTACTACAAAAGTTCGTAAAATCGCTTGAACCTCACAGGACGAAGGCTTTCAACGCTGTAGCTGCTGGCTCTCCTCTTCCAAGGGAGGCCTTACAAGCCACCATCACTGTTATAGCTAAACCAGGGAAGGATGTGACACAATGCGCTAGTTACCGGACAATTTAATTCAAACTATTCTCAAAAGTCCTTGCGAAGTGTCTTGTTGAAGGGGACCATTCACTCGGACCAGGCAGGATTTATACTTGGTAGAGAGGCCAGAGACAACACCACTAAAGCGATTAACCTCATACACAAAGCACAATCTGAGAAATTACCTCTTATGCTTCTCTCCATGTTATTTATGTCAGAGGTGCCCGGGCACTTCGGATTACGTAACATTATGCTGGCTTGGGTGTTGTCTCTGTACTCCTTCCCCTCGGTTCGGTCCATGTGAATGGCTTATTCTCAGTTTTGATATCCAGAACGGTACGCAATAAGGTTGTCCTCTCTCCCTGTTACATTTCGTGCTGTCTTTAGAGCCCTTTCTCCGCAGGGTCCGTGGCAACCAAGACGTTTCTCAACCCGAGGCTCCTCTTACAAAATAGCAGCGTACGCTGATGACCTGCTCTTCTTTGTTTCAAACCCGCAGATCTCCCCCCCCAATCTCATGCAGGAATTACATCTCTTTTCATCTAATTTCCGTATCAATCGGTCAAAGTCTAAAATGTTGTATATATCCCTACCTGTCTTTCTCAAAGAGACGCTACAAGTATCTTTTAGACTCAAATGGGCCGTGGAAAGAATTAAATATCTTGGAATTAATCTACCGGCAGACACATCCAAATTGTACACATTAAACCGACAGACTTATACCCCTGAAATCTTCTCTCACTCTGATCCTTGGAAATTCAGACTTCACCCAGACTTATGAAGACCTGACCTTCAAACAGTGGAGAGGGGCTGGCAAGTTTAGGGTGGAAGATTTCATTAAAGAATCAAATTGGACGACGAATCAGTTACTAACGGACCCTTGCCCCCTTGGAGAGTCGGCCAGCTGAGACACTATCTGACTTCATTGTCCCCATGTGAGTAATATAACAAAGAAAAAAACCAACTTCAAATGTTTATGTGGTATTGTAAATGGCCTAAGACATACATTGTCCCTAACATATTCATGCTTATTGTCAGTCCCAAATGATCCAGGCCCCGTTTATCTCAGTCAATGGGAAGAGGATGTAAATATCTTGCTGACTCCTCTCTTAGAACTTTGCCACAGGAAGCTAGCTATAAATTGTTGGCAAGGTGACCGTGCCGGTCTCTGCGGCTCCCTTCCCTGCCTTACCTATCCACTTTGCCTGGTGGGCACATCCCCGCCCCCTAGGGCGCGTGAGCGCAGGCACTCAAAGATTTGGTGCAGGCCATTCCCAGGAAATTGGATAAAAGCGGGCCTCTCACAGCATTCACCGCTGGATCTTTGTGCCTAGTGCCTCTGAGAAAGCTATTTCAGGTGATTTACTGTATTTCCGAATTCCCGTTGTGACCTTAGTTCCATTATTGAATCTGATCCCGTGCTGCCTGTCCTGACATACCGCTTCCCCGACTCCGATCCTGTGCTGCCTGTCTCAACCTCCTGCCTGTCCTCGACCACAAGTTTGCCTTACGATTCTGTACCGCAGAGAAAGTCGCGCCTGTGGAACGACCTGGTGGTACCACAACGCAACAAGTCCAACCTGCTTTGCGGAGGGCTCTGGTGAAAACTTGGCACCACTTAGACCAGGTGTCCCAGGTGTCAGCTTACGTCATTGTCCACGGTGGTCCAGAGGATCCACTACCACTGATCCTGATGGCTGCTTTCCAAGCATATTACTTCCCTTAATGCAGTGGTGGTAAACCTATGACACAGGTGCCAGAGGTGGCGCTCAGAGCCCTCTCTATGGGCACCCGCAGGAAGTAGTTTGTCTTACTGTGATTCAGGAGGATGTTGGATAGGATCATCGGTGAGACAACCAAGCTATGTGTATGGATCCTCTTTCCCTGGTTAACCCTTGGGTTAGACTCCTGCCCTGACTAGGGTAGTACCATCAACTGTCCCTAATAATGTTAGAGAACCCCAACCAAACTTCCCTTACATGTTTCTTCTTCTCACAGATTCATCAGAAGGATAAAAGTGTAGGCTAAGATATTAATAACGGGGCATAGAGGCTCATACAAATACCTCAGTAAAAGACAATATTATACTATTCAATACTTGCCCACAAAGTAAAACAAATTAACTTATAACAAGTAAACTAAAATAGCCTGGTTACCAATTTTAATGACGAATAACTTCAGAAAAGTCGGCTTTCTGCATTCAGCTGCTGTGGGGGGTGAGGAAAATCTTATGGTCTCCCCTTTCATCTAGAATGACGCTAGGAGCGAGTAGCCCCACCTATTCTTCTACACGTCAAGGCTGTGCTGTTTGGGCTTAGAGCTGGGAAGAATCTTATCTTCCTACCAAAAGGCAGCTTCGTGTCTCCCTCCTGTCAGACTACAAGTCTTAATACAAAGTAATACAGGGGAATACTGAAATTCCTTTTTACACATGAAGCCCAACCTATGCTCTTCGATCTGACAATGATCTTAGATTATTAATTTAAACCTCTCATGCAGGTCTCCAGGACTTCTCCCGAGCTGCGCCAATTGTCTGGAATTCCTATCCCCGGACTATCAGACTAATACCCAACCTCCAAAGTTTCCATCGTGCTCTTATATCCAATCTCTTTAGACAAGCCTATCTCACTCGCTAACTGCATGAAATGTCAACTCTCTAACTTACTAACTCGTCCTATGTCCTTATGCTATCGGTTATCCAGCAAACACCAGATATATATCAGGCTCCAGGCTTCTCTGCAGACACTTTTACCTTGGACTTTGTATATAGGATGGTGGCTGATGGCTGGTACAAGAAGCTGCATTTTTATTAAATTATTTTATTCTGTTTTCTGACTGTTTCCTTAGACTGTAAGCTCTTGTGTCATCCCCTCATCCTCATAGACTGTAAGCTCTTGTGTCACCCCCTCATCCTCATAGGCTGTAAGCTTTTGTGTCACCCCTCATCCTCATAGACTGTGAGCTCTTGTGTCACCCCCTCATCCTCATAGACTGTAAGCTCTTGTATCACCCCTGATGCTCATAGACTGTAAGCTCTTGTGTCACCTCCTCATCCTCATAGACTGTAAGCTCTTGTGTCCTCCCTCATCCTCATAGACTGTTAGCTCTTGTGTCACCCCCTCATCCTCATAGACTGTAAGCTCTTGTGTCACCCCCTCATCCTCATAGACTGTAAGCTCTTGTGTCACCCCCTCATCCTCATAGACTGTAAGCTCTTGTGTCACCCCCTCATCCTCATAGACTGTAAGCTCTTGTGTCACCCCCTCATCCTCATAGACTGTAAGCTCTTGTGTCCCCCTCATCCTCATAGACTGTAATCTCTTGTGTCACCCCCTCATCCTCATAGACTGTAAGCTAGTGTGTTACCCCCTCATCTTTATAGACTGTAAGCTCCTGTGTCACCCCTCATCCTCATAGACTGTAAGCTCTTGTGTCACCCCCTCATCCTCATAGACTGTAAGCTCTTGTGTCACCCCCCTCATCCTCATAGACTGTAAGCTCTTGTGTCCTCCCTCATCCTCATAGACTGTAAGCTCTTGTGTCACCCCCTCATCCTCATAGACTGTAAGCTTGTGTGTTACCCCCTCATCTCCATAGACTGTAAGCTCCTGTGTCACCCCTCATCCTCATAGACTGTAAGCTCTTGTGTCACCCCCTCATCCTCATAGACTGTAAGCTCTTGTGTCACCTCTCATCCTCATAGACTGTAAGCTCTTGTGTCACCCCTCATCCTCATAGGCTGTAAGCTCTTGTGTCACCCCATCATCCTCATAGATTGTAAGCTCTTGTGTCACCCCCTCATCCTCATAGACTGTAAGCTCTTGTGTCACCCCCTCATCCTCATAGACTGTAAGCTCTTGTGTCACCCCCTCATCCTCATAGACTGTAAGCTCTTGTGTCCCCCCTCATCCCCATAGACTGTAAGCTCTTGTGTCACCCCCTCATCCTCATAGGCTGTAAGCTCTTGTGTCACCCCCTCATCTTCATAGACTGTAAGCTCCTGTGTCACCCCATCATCCTCATAGACTGTAAGCTCTTGTATCACCCCCTCATCCTCATAGATTGTAAGCTCTTGTGTCACCATCTCATCCTCATAGACTGTAAGCTCTTGTGTCACCCCTCATCCTCATAGGCTGTAAGCTCTTGTGTCACCCCCTCATCCTCATAGACTGTAAGCTCTTGTGTCACCATCTCATCCTCATAGACTGTAAGCTCTTGTATCACCCCTCATCCTCATAGACTGTAAGCTCTTGTGTCTCCCCCTCATCCTCATAGACTGTAAGCTCTTGTGTCTCCCCCTCATCCTCATAGACTGTAAGCTCTTGTGTCACCCCCTCATCCTCATAGACTGTAAGCTGTTGTGTCACCCCCTCATCCTCATAGACTGTAAGCTCTTGTGTCACCTCCTCATCCTCATAGACTGTAAGATCTTGTGTCACCCCCTCATCCTCATAGACTGTAATCTCTTGTGTCACCCCCTCATCCTCATAGACTGTAATCTCTTGTGTCACCCCTCATCCTCATAGACTGTAAGCTCTTGTGTCACCTCCTCATCCTCATAGACTGTAAGCTCTTGTGTCACCATCTCATCCTCATAGACTGTAAGCTCTTGTGTCACCATCTCATCCTCATAGACTGTAAGCTCTTGTGTCCTCCTCATCCTCATAGACTGTAAGCTCTTGTGTCCTCCTCATCCTCATAGACTGTAAGCTCTTGTGTCACCATCTCATCCTCATAGACTGTAAGCTCCTGTGTCACCCCTCATCCTCATAGACTGTAAGCCAGGGGCGTAACTTGAGGGGGTGCTGAGGGTGCGGTCGCAACCGGGCCCAAGAGGCTAAGGTGTCATTTTCCCATATGAGAAGACTAGTACTAAAATCCATACATTATAGTCGAGGGCCCGGCACAAACTATGCACTGGGGCCCATCAGCTTCAAGCTACCCCACTTGTGTCATTCGCATCACTATAACACTCTGCATCTGCTTCTTGTCCCCGCCCCCCAATGACATCACACTCCCAGGGTCACGTGACTAGTGGATAGTGAGCAGGAGGCCCCGCCCCTCAGTGACATCACAATCAGGGTCACATGACTAGTGCATAGAGTGCAGGAGGACATGTGTGGGGTAGAGAGTGACCTGCACTGAGGAGAGAAGAGGTAAGTGACCAGAGGAGGGGCTACAACTCCCAGCATGCTCCAGGAACACACACTATATGGAGGGACTACAACTCCCAGCATGCTCCAGGAACACACACACTACATGGAGGGACTACAACTCCCAGCATGCTCCAGAAGCACACACACTATATGGAGGGACTACAACTCCCAGCATGCTCAATGAGCACACACACTATATGGAGGGACTACAACTCCCAGCATGCTCCAGGAGCACACACACTATATGGAGGGACTACAACTCCCAGCATGCTACAGGAGCACGCATACTATATTGAGGGACTACAACTCCCAGCATGCTCCAGGAGCACACACACTATATGGAGGGGCTACAACCCCCCGCATGCTCCAGGAGCACACACACTATATGGAGGGACTACAACTCCCAGCATGCTCCAGGAGCACACACACTATATGGTGGGACTACAACTCCCAGCATGCTACAGGAGCACGCATACTATATGGAGGGGCTACAACCCCCCGCATGCTCCAGGAGCACACACACACTATATGGAGGGACTACAACTCCCAGCATGCTCCAGGGGCACACACTATATGGAGGGGCTACAACCCCCCGCATGCTCCAGGAGCACACACACTATATGGAGGGACTACAACCCCCAGCATGCTCCAGGAGCACACACACACACTATATGGAGGGGCTACAACTCCCAGCATGCTCAATGAGCACACACACTATATGGAGGGACTACAACTCCCAGCATGCTCCAGGAGCACACACACTATATTGAGGGACTACAACTCCCAGCATGCTCCAGGAGCACACACACACTATATGGAGGGACTACAACTCCCAGCATGCTCAATGAGCACACACACTATATGGAGGGACTACAACTCCCCGCATGCTCCAGGAGCGCACACACTATATGGAGGGACTACAACTCCCAGCATGCTCCAGGAGCGCACACACTATATGGAGGGACTACAACTCCCAGCATGCTCCTGGAGCACACACAAAGTCTCCCTCCATGTGGGGTCCAGTATGTGCTATCAGTGAGGAGCGGCACAGTCCAGCGCCATCACTCCTCCCTCAGTCCAGTGACCTCCCCTCCAGTGTCTGGAGAATCCCCATCTGTCACATCACACATGTCATGGACACAATTGCTTCATATAGAGTTTGCTCTTAGTTCTTGTCATGTTTCCTCAGGTTCTATAGATCCAGGACTCCCAGAGGTTTCTCCTAAAGATGATCCTTTCCATCAATGATCCACCAGGGATCCGGGAGAAGGACAGAGAGCAGATGGCGGCCAGGATCCTGGAGCTGACCCTGGAGATGATCTCCTTGATAACCGGAGAGGTGAGAGTCTCCCAGGACACGGCTCTTATCTCTAGGAATAACAGCGGGAAATGACTGGAGAGGTGAAGGATTTTTAGGATCTATGTAGTGATCAGTGTCTCCCCATACACAGGATTACACAGTAGTGAAGAAGTCGTCTGGTGAGTGTGTGACCCCCCGTGTGTCAGGAGGATGGACCCAGAGCCCCATCACCGAGCCTCCACCTCATTCACTGATACATGAGCAGAAGATCCTAGAACTTACCTCCAGGATCACTGAGCTGCTGAGCGGAGAGGTGAGCGCTGCCGGGAATGCTGGGACATTGTACAATAACACAAGGGAGGGGTCTGGGTGATGACTGTGTCATTGTGGGTGTCAGGTTCCTATAAGGTGTCAGGACGTCACTGTCTATTTCTCCATGGAGGAGTGGGAGTATATAGAAGGACACAAGGACCAGTACAAGGACATCATGATGGAGGACCACCAGCCCCTCACATCACCAGGTAAGAGGAGACCTTCCTGATTATAGAGGACAGAGCAGGTGTGAGGTCACCTCCTCCATCATCTCATCATCACATATAGACAATGTATCAGTCACTGTGTATATTTCCTATAGATGGATCCAGTCAGAGAAATCCACCAGAGAGATGTCCCAGTCCTGGAGATTCCCAAGATATTACACAGGATCCAGAGAGATGTCCCCGTCCTGGAGATTCCCGAGATATTACACAGGATCCAGAGAGATGTCCCAGTCCTGAAGATTCCCGAGATATTAAAGAGGAGCCGGAGGAGAACGTCCCACTGGATGATCAGGTAGGTGGAGCAGAGGTTCCTGTGAATCCTCTATAGATGGATGTAATGAAGCTACTTACCTTCTCCAGCAGCAGTGGGTGGAGGGTCTATGGCTCCTCTTAGTATTATTAGTGGAGGAAGAGTATGGAGTTGTAGTAATAAGTCGGATCTATTTAGTACATCACCTGCAGGTCTCGATCTTCTCCCTTAATGAACTTCACCATATAAACTGACTTGGGTCACACTAGGATGGTGGTTGGTGGTAAGGGGCTGGTGCTCAGTACTTGCCCCCAGGCCCTGGTTGATCTTTCTCTCACACACATCTGTATCTTTCTCTTATTTGCTTCTAACAATCCTGTCAGTCCTTTCCCTCACACGTATCTGTGTCTCTCATTATAGGATCCTGTCAGCAGAGTAATGGCCGCCTTATCTCTCTAGTGTAGGAAACTCTTGTCCCTATGGTAACAGAGATTATCTCTCTACACGTTTGTCTCTCTCTTCTCTTTCATCTCTAGACCTTGTTCTTATTCTCCTCTCCAACTTTTACCTCAGGATCATCGTCTCTCCCTTCTCTCCCACCATCTCCCTCAGATTTCCCTCTTTCCCTCCCTTCTCTTCTCATTCGCCAGTTCTTCCAGGGGGAGGAGTAATGAGCATGACCTGTAAAGGTTGGAAGCTCTCCTAGCTAAGCTTGGTTGTGCTGTGCTCCAATACAATCCATTAAACCGTTTACAAAGATGAACCAAATCAACAAACAGGAACATAGAAGCGACATACACATATGATGGGAACATACAAGGGACAAACATATCAGTTCAGAAAGTTTTGATCCCGTCTCCTCCTGCAGGAGATTATTCCCTTAGTTCCTGGTTCTGGAGGTTTCTGTCCATCACTTGGATATAAGAGAATCTCTGGAGACATTTCCTTGTTTTCTCAGGTCCTTCATGTTGGATCTTTCCAGGAAAGTTGTGGTGGAAGGAGGAGCGGAGAGGAAATCCCCTCATCAGTGACAGAGGAGGGTAAGAGCCTTTCATGTATCTTGTGGGTTATTCTTCCCTTATACATTGCAGGGAGAGGTCACATCCAGGGGAGGAGATGGAGATGACATAGACACCGGCTCATCTGTCTCTGGTTTCCTCCTCCAGTAATTACATCAGTCTTTCTCCAAATGTTGTGTTTCTATAAGACTTTGAGTAATGTTATTGGATGCAGAAAAGATCACCCAAATATGTTCAGGAAAATAGTTATTTAAAGGGGTGGTCTGCTCTAAGGATAATATAAACAGAATGCAGAATAAAGTGTTCCTGTACAGCCCCAAACACACAACCAACCATGATAAAAAAAGCCAAAAGGATGAGAATTACACTTACTGGTAATTTGATTTTAAAATTGAGAAATTAGGGCGAGATTACAGCAGATTCTGACCAAAAGACAGGTAATTACACAGCACACCCATCTTATAATGCCTAGAGGAAGTATTAGGTGTAGCCCATGTAGCGGCCGTACAGATTAGCTCTAGTGAAGGTAACAGTCACTTTGCCAGATGCTTTCCCGCTATTTCTTCCCTAGAATTGAATGGAAAAATGGTCAGAGGCTCTAAATTCCATAGTCCTCTGCAAATATATCTAGATACATCTCCGGACGTCCAACATATGTTTCAGGCTCCAGGGGTAGTGGACACATTGTACCACCATGAACGATGACGTAAGTCGACACCTGGGACCGGAATCTAAATGGCACCCGGTTTTCACCAGAGCCTGCCGCAAAGTGGGTTGGGCTTGTTGCGGCTTGGTACCACCAGGTCGTTCAACAGGTATAACTTTGTCCGCGGTGGCAGCTAAGGCGAAGTACACAGACGTCAGGCAGAATCGTAGTCAGGTACAGGCAGGCGGTCAGGACGGGCAGCACGGTATCAGAGTCGAGGACATAGCAATAGGTCAAGGCGGGCAGCAGAGGAGCGTAGTCAGAAATGGAACTGGGGTCACAACGGGAAGTCACAATATCGGCTCAGGGCATGATACAAAGACAAAATGATTATATGGAATTCCTTCTGCTTGTCTGAGGAAGAAAATGGTCAAAAAGATGGCAGGCATTCTTCTTGCTGTCAGTGGAACATGGAGAAAACTTTACAAAGGGATGATGTTTCTAAATGTATGGGTTTTTATCTCCCGCACCCTCCTAGACGTAGCGATGGCTAAGAGGAAAACTGCCTTAAAGTACATCTATGACCAGATCAAGGATTGTAAACCAAGCTTACTGACATACTGGTGTGTTCCCCCTATGACAGGATCTTTTAAGAAGGATTTTATTTACAAAATGGGCTTTAAAAATTATGCAAATTAACTCCATGCTCCATAGGAGTTAATGGAGCCTGGAGCCCCACAGGCTAATTTGCATAATTTTTAAAGGCCGTTTTCTCTTTAACATAAGGGCATAAGAAGCTAAAAGTCCTCCAGTCCTGACCAGAACACGATGCAAGCCAGGATGAATTTGGCTGCCAGAAACTTGCAGGTCACTTGTAGCCAGTGACCTGGAGAAGTGACTGGTGGTGCAAAAGCAGGACACATAGTGACTGGATCAAAGCTGAGGCCAAGAACTTCAGCAGATGGCAGAACAAAATATAGAGCCAATGTGAAGTTAGGGTTTACAAAAAAGTTTGCGGATACGAGGTCACACGATATATTCAAATTCATGAAACAAACAGAATGGCTGGAGCACACAGGAACGACCTGGTACCCTGGCACTAGTTTGGGGTTCAGAAAGTAGTTTTATAGACCTTGTCACAGAGAAGATCAGGTAAACTCAGGAGAATGTTCCAGGATATGTCTGTAATGATAAGAACCAGCCACCAGAGGAAGTTCAGCAAGTATTCTGCATACTTGCCACTAAAGGGAGTCAGAATGCTGTAAGAATCGGTGCAGAATCATGACAGCACTCCCCAATTTAGGGGTGGGAAAAAAACGTTTTCAGAAGCTGAGGATGTACAGTACATCCTCTTTCTTCACCCTGAAGCATTCATCAGGCCCACAGCCCTTCCAATTGAGAAGAAGGTAGAGAGTTTACACATTTTGGATTCTAAGATTTCATCAATCTAATATTGTTCTTGGTCTTCCACAAGGATTGACTTGGGTGGTGTGGTGGACAAAGAGAATCTATTGAGAATCGTCTGCTTCAAAAGTGATGCATGAAAAACTTTGGAGATTCGTAAGAATTGTGGCAGAGCAAGACAATAAGTCACAAGATGGATGATGATGGTTATGGAGTAAGGACCAATGAAACGAGGGGCAAACTTCATGCTAGGTACATGAAGTCTGATGAAGCGAATGGATAACCATATCTTCAGTAGACCAGAACGGAATGGGACATCTACTTTTAACCCCATGAGTGTGCTGAAGTTTTCTGCAGACTAGGCGGACCTTTGACCAGGTGGTGCTAAACTTCTTAATCTCACCATTTTCAGTTGGTACATCAGAGGAAGACATAGTCACGAGAGCGGGTAAATGAGTATGCGCGCCGTAATAGATAAAGAACTGATATTTAGCGGAGGATTTATGCCAGTCCAGAACACTTCCTTGGAGCTTGTCCTGTCCGTCCTCAGCATCAGGGAAATGCCCCCGCCTAGGGTTCTTGGGAGAAGCGTCCCTCGGTGAGAGCAAAGCTTCTCCACACCAGAATATTCCCGTCTTGCTCAGCTTCTTGGACTCAGGCTCAGAAGCAGCCAGAGTACGGAACTGAACCGCATAGTCACCAACTAAGGAGCTCCCTTGACACAGGTTCAGAAGTGCAGTCTCAGCTGAAGACTCCTGTGCAAGTTCCTCAAAAACGGACCGGAAGTCTGCAAGGAATACTGCGAGAGTAGCCATGACCGGATAGGAGGCTGATGATAAATGCCACCTTGGACTGTTCAGTGACAATTTGAGATGGCATAAGTTCAATGTACAGGGAGCACTGAGTGATAAATCCCCTGCACAACTTGGGGTCCCCATCATACTTAGACGGCATGGATAGTCTCAGCCTAGGATCAGCGGCAGACAGGCTAATCGGAGTAGCAGTAGGAGTCACAGGAGTTTGACGCTGTTGTTGAGCTGCCATCAATTACTGCAGCATGGCGGTGACTTTGTCCGCGGTGGCTGCCAAGGTACAGAAACAGAAGGCAGGTTCGTGGTCAGGGACAGGCAGGAGGTCATGACAAGCGGCAAAGGTTCATGGTCGGAGGCAGAGCAGAAGGTCAGGGATGGCATCGTAGGAGCATAAACGGGAACAAGTCCGGGGTCACAACGGCAATCACACTAATCGCAAAGGTCATGGGAAACGAGCTTTTTCTAAGGCTGTGAGGCACAAAGATCCGGCAGGGTGTGCTGGGAGAGGCTGGGTTAAATAGAATTCTGGGTAATGGCGCGCAGGCCCTTTAAATCTTGTGAAGTCGGTGGGCGCACCCTAGGGCACGGGGACACGCGCTCAAGGACGAAAACACGAAACGGTAGCGAGAATGGGTAAGTCGTTGTGGAGCGGAGGGGGGGCACATGGAGGGGCACGGGTGAGTCTGAGACATGGGCCACGGGAACACCCGTGACACTCTACCACCAGTTTAATCGAGAGAACCTCCTTTCTCCAATACAATAAATTTTGTGCTGCAAAAAATTTTTTGAGAGAAGTATCGACAAGGGTGAATTTTCCAAAAGGAGATTGTCCAGAAATCACTGCTCTAACGGCAAAAGATGATGCATCCACTTCTGGGAAGAATGGTAAGGCTCAATTTGGCTGGTTGAGACTAGGAGCTGAAAGGAAGGCTTGTTTAAGCTGCTTAAAGGCTTGGGTAGCCTCTGAAGACCATTGCTGGTGGTTAACTGATGCTCTCACCTAAACATCAGAGAAGGAACTATAGGGCTATGGAATATCTTCTCTTGTTTTGGAGAGGCAGAGAGTGAATGGTTTAGTTGGTGATACTTTTTTCGAGCATGATTGTGGACATTTAGGGCCCCAAAGAGAGTAATTCCCCTGTGGCCTAATTGAAGTGGGGAGCGTGCTTCCTTAACCATGGTAACACCAGGATGATAGGGGAACCACTAGAGGTTCAATGTCACTCAGACTTGCATAACTAGGGGGTGGGTGTGGTACCGGATAGATCCCTTTGGTAGCAGATTACCATTAATGCCCTCCAGGAATACAGGATAAGGAAGAGAAACCAGTGACATTCCCCATCTGGCTGTAAGCGAGCTAGAGATGAAGTTTCCTGATGCAGCAGATATCTACAAATCATGTGTAGATCAGGTTCC
Source organism: Engystomops pustulosus (assembly GCF_040894005.1). Classification (NCBI taxonomy): domain Eukaryota; kingdom Metazoa; phylum Chordata; class Amphibia; order Anura; family Leptodactylidae; genus Engystomops; species Engystomops pustulosus. The sequence goes on along the minus strand of NC_092412.1, from coordinate 9,471,242 downwards.
ACTACAAATAATTAAGGACATCATTAGATACACTGATTTCCATCTTTCTCCAAAGGAGAGAAACAGTGGACCTACATGAACATCTCCTGACTTGCCTGGGTCTTGGAATTTTCAGGCTTTTTAGGACAAGATTTCACTTGGAACCAGAACCTGCACAATACAGACCCAGGTGATTCTTCATGTGGTTCTCTCCTTCTTCATGCGAGAGTCTGGCTTATCCTGGCTGCACAGGCTCATCTGGGGATGACACAGGTGCCTGCAATTTGGGAGACAGCTGGAAATTAAGACCCCTGGACCTGTTTCTCAATGGCATGTCCTAGTATCAATGTCCTGTATTTAGCTGCCATAGCAGGTCCCACCTTCTTTAGCAGTTTTCTCAAACTGTTAAACACGACTCCAGAGTGAGATGGTTTGTAAGGATTTGATTATTTCTAACATAACTGATACAGCTCTAGTTTACCTGCTATCTCCAGGATGAGGGTTTGTAGGTGCTATCTGTCACGCTGGGTCCCGTCTTGCATGTGAGCTACTGGCGATTACGGTATATATATTTTTTTCAAATCTTTTCCATTTACGTATTTCCGGAAGAGCCGAATTAGATGACAATGGAAGGCACATAGTTCAACCCTTCACCTGCATTAGCACCCTGAATAGTATCTCCATTGTGTATATTGCTCAACCACTTCTACGGTATGCAGTGGAACCTGCCATATCGCGCCCTCCACTAGAAACTCAACTCCCCCTCCCTTTATATGGTGCAAGTGTGCGGCTAAATAATAAACCCATGGGTTAGGAAGCGCCAAACCTTCCTCATCCTCACCCCTTTGCAAATACTCTAATCTGGGGATGTTTAACAGAAACCTTTATCTATTGTATGAAAGGAAGACGGAGGTATCTAAATAGGGGCATTATGTAATATATAGAGCGACTGGGTCATGGACACCACCATTAAGTTGCAGCATCAGAGAGAGAGCAGTCGTTTAGTCCATGCTATTATTTTAGTTTACATTCGCTCCATCTGAGTGAGCACGTTCAAGGAGATGTAGTCCTCGGGTGTCAGCAAGATAACAATTCCCAAATATTTGAATGTACTTTATTTCCTAATATGTGTATATTCTAGCTGTAGGGACTCAGGAAGACGTTCTACTGGCATTAATAAGGATATATCCCCTGCAAAGCACATCCGGCCGGCATGACGCGTGGAGGAGGAGGAGGAGCCACGTAGAGTCCGGACCTGATTCCCCCCCCCCCCGCCGCGTCCGCGTGCTAGATGCCGCGAATGCTGCTGCCCCTGCCGCCACTATCCCACCTCGTACCCTGAACGTCCCCTGCCGTTACAGGGGGGCCGAGCTCTCTGATCCTCAACCAGGGTGTATTGGGAGGGGATCAGCCCTCCCGCGAGGTGAGCACCGCGTCGGGGCGCCAGAACGCTCCTGCCGCTGGTCGGTCCTGTGCAGCCGTGGGGACACATGTACTTAAGCAGAGACGGAGACGATCGTCGCTGATCACATTACTGGAACCGGAGGTAGGCGATCGGGAAGGCGAATATGAGGGTGACGTGGCCGGAGACGGACCTGAGTGTGGACCACTGAACTGGATGTGACATCTCCCCGCCGAACTCCACACGCTTAAGCAGGCACCATGTTTCAACTATGTATACCTGGATGGCCCTTTTCGCAGTCTGCAACCCCCTGCTGGGGGTGCTAAAGGTATTTCTGTATCGCAGGGACACTGTTCCCAGAAGGTGTCACTCCTTAGCTTGCTGGCTATGGTAATTTGCTTGTTTATAACCAACTAACATCTCTGCGCTGGGTGATAGAACAGCAATTCGGTTACATTGTATTAACCCATCTAGTGATGCCATGGTGCTTATTTATTGACCTATCTGCCTGATTAACTCTCTGAATCTTTTGCCCTAACGCTTTGGACTTGGGACTAATTGCATGAACTATCTGTTGCCCCCCCGCTTGCCAGCGGTATCATCTTTAAAATAACTAACATTACTGTGCAACATTATCGAACAGTGTATAACCAACTAACAATTCTGCTTTGGGTGATAGAAGTGCAATTCGGTTACAGTGTATTAACCTATTCAGTGATGCCACGGCGCTTATTTATTTATTGACCTATCTGCCTGATCAACTCTCTGAACCGTTTGCCCTAACGTTCTGGTATCTGGACTAATTGCATGAATTAACTTTTGCCCCCCCGCTTGTCAGTGGTATCATCTCTGAAATTACTAACATTATTGTCCAACGTTATTTCACTGAACCGTCTGCCTACGCTCTGGTCTCTGGACTAATTGCATGAACTATCTTTTGCTCCCCCGCTTGTCATTGGTATCATCTCTGAAATCTATAATATTATTGTCCAACATTATCTTGGGGTTTTTGCGGGCTCGTCTAGTATGTTCATAATTCTCTGTCTGGTCATTTAGAGAATAGTGTGTTATTGGAGCTTTGTGAGGGATCTTTTAAGGTTTTGTTGAAATGCCACCGAAAAATTCGGGCCGGAAATCCGGCGGGGGAGGAGGCTCTCCTAAGGAGGGGAAAGAACGTGGTGGCAGTAAAAATGACCCCACTGGGAAGTTGGAGAAATTATGGAGTTCCCCTATAGTTAAAACTCGCCAAACAGGCAAGGCAGGTAATCCCCCCCCCACTGTGCCCTCCGATATACATGAAAGGCCCTCGCAGGAGGGCGAGTCGGAACACTCTGAGGACTCCAATACTCCAATTTGGATAGAGATTCTGGCGACTGTCCAAAAGACTAGTGTTACAGTGGAGGGGTTAGATAAACAGGTGGCGGCCCTTTCCTCCGATATAGCCCTGGTTAAGGAGGATATCTCTAAAACTAGGGAAAAGGTCTCCATGGTGGTCACTCAGGTAAAAAGCCTTGAGGGAGAGACCAAGAGTTTAAGGAAAGAAGTTGGCGCATTGTCTAAGGCTCAAATGTCCCTTCGGGACAAAGTAACGGATTTGGAGGATCGATCTAGACGCTCCAACCTCCGTATTATAGGCCTCCCAGAAGAAGTAGGGGAGAATTCCCTTTCAAAATGGATTCAGGAATGGTTGATAGAGCAGGTGGGCACAGAGTCCTTATCATCTGTCTTTATGATAGAAAGAGCCCATCGTGTCCCCAGTAAACCCCCTATCCCAGGGGCCCTACCTAGGGCCATACTTGCTAAAGTACTCTGCTCCCAAGACCGTGATGCTATTATTAGATGCTCCCGCTCTAGGCAGGACATGATGTATAATGGGGTAAAAATTTTTATTTTTCCGGACTATTCACAGGCTACGCAACAAAAGCGAACCAAATTTAAAGATGTAAAGTCGCGCCTGAAGGAGGCAGGCCTAAAATTCTCACTGTTATATCCAGCAAGACTGAGAGTGATTCATAATGAACAAACTGTTTTCTTTGATAATTCCATAGACGCCTCGGAGTGGCTGGAATCTAAGGGCTTCTAGGTGGTATATTGGTAGGTGGGGGTAGCACAGATCTTCTGGAAGTTTATAATTTAGAGCACGCGGACGAGGGACGGGCAGGGGGGACGGGGATGTAGGAGGTTAGAGGCCTGTTCAAAGGGATGGGCCAAGAAGGGGTTAAGGTAGGGGGAGGGGGGGATGGGGGGGTGGTGGGGGAGGGTAACTGCCGTGGGGAATACATTATTGTTTTTTTTGTTACCATCTTCGATTTCTGCTTCGCTAAAGAATGGGTACGCAAATTTTCTGCTGGAACGTAAGGGGGCTGAATGACCGCCGAAAGCGGTGCATGGTTAACGATGTGGTGATTCGGCATCTTCCAGGGATCATTTGTCTAACAGAGACACATTTAACTCACGATACGATTGGTTGGCTAGATAGACGCTGGGCTTCTATGTCATTTCACTCATACGGGTCCGCATTTTCCAGGGGGGTCTCGGTTATTATTCATCAGAAGGTTGATATTAAGATTTTATCACAAAAGATAGACCGGCAGGGAAGGTATATTTTTTTGTATTGTGTATTAAATCAGGTACGGTGCATTCTCGCATTTGTATATCTTCCTCCCCCATTTTCGTTTCAGGTATTGAATGCCTTAGTTAACTTTGTTATCGATAGGGAGGACAGCCCAATGATGATCATAGGGGACTTCAATACAGTGTTGGATCCCGTGCAGGATAGACGCAATATGCGAGGTTCCGGCCCCCAGAATCAACGAGGATCCTCTGGATTGAGATCTTTTTGTGAGAACTTGGGCCTGAGGGATGCCTGGAGGATTAAATGTTTAGATAGACCTGCCTTCTCCTGCTTTAGCCGCACTCATTCCACATTATCCAGGATCGATATGTGTTTGGCCAATGATGCTTTTTTGGGATTCATAGTGAAGATTAAATATGAATCTATTGTAGTTTCTGATCATGGTCCCATCTCCCTTCAGATAAGGACAGAGAGGGGCCCATATCTCGATAAGAAGAGCTTTTTTAGGCTCAATCCTCATTGGCTTTCGGTCTTGGATAATGATGAAAAGGTTATAAATTTGGTTGAGGAATTCTGGAGGAATAATGTTCTGGAGAGGGACCCGGGCTTAGCTTGGGATGCGCTCAAGGCCTTTCTCCGAGGCCTGTTCTTTTCTGAAATCGAGTGGGCCAAAAAGAAGTTTAGATTGAGAGAAAATATCTTAAAGAAAAATTTGGCCACTACACAAGAGGCGTGGGCGGTGTCAGCTACAATGGAAGATAGGGAAAGATTTCTCGAAGCACAGGCTGCATATAACTCTTATGCGTCCGAGAGGGCGCAACACAAAAATTTTTTTGCTGGGCAAAAAAATTATGCCGAGAGAGGGAGACTGGGTAAAATACTCGCGAATCTTCTCAAAAAGAGAAATAATCATAACGGGATTCATTTGATTATAAATGCGACAGGAGAGAAGATACAAGGACAGGGGGCAATTTTGGAGAACTTCCGGCTCTTTTATCAGTCGCTATATAATTCAGAAGTAGTGTTTTCAGATACTCAATTGGAGAATTATCTGGATTCAGTTTCGTTTCCCTCTTTGTCAGCGGAGCAAAGTGCCACTTTGAACTACCCCATAAGGGCCAAGGAGATTATGGAGGCGATAAACAACTCCTCGGGGGATTCTGCTCCAGGGTTAGATGGCCTGCCAATGGCATTTTATAAACATTATAGTAAGACGCTTTCTCCTATTTTAGAAACGGTTTATTCAGCAGCTCTCACTGCAGGGACAGTCTATGGATCAATGACGGAAGCCTCTATAGTTCTGTTCCTCAAAAAGGACAAAAACGAGTCAGAGATGGGTTCTTATAGACCCATCTCTCTGTTGAACTCGGATGTCAAGATCCTGGCCAAGATCCTTGCGACGAGGCTTAAGAAGGTTATCTCTTTTATTATCCATCCTGATCAAAATGGTTTTATTCCGGCCCGGGGGACAGCCTACAATCTTCATAGACTGTTCTCCGATATGCAATTGGGGGTAGGGGAGGACCGCTCCATTCTGTCTTTAGACGCTACTAAAGCGTTTGACAGGGTGGAGTGGCCCTTCCTATGGAGGGTGCTAGAAAGATTTGGGATCGGAAGGGAGTTTATAGATTGGATAAAAACAATGTACCATTCCCCAAGTGCACGAATGTGCATAAATGGAATTTACTCAGAGCCATTTCGGTTATATAGAGGTACCAGACAGGGCTGCCCCCTCTCCCCCCTTCTATTTGCCCTTTTCGTAGAGCCTTTAGCAACTAAAATCCGCGAAGCAGAATGGATTAAGGGATGGGGCTGTGGAGGGGTAGCAGAAAAAATATCACTTTACGCCGACGATATCTTGCTGACTATACAGAATACAGGTAGTTCAATACACGACGTGATACATTTGGTAAACGAATTTGGCTCTTTCTCAGGTCTGAGTATCAATTGGGAAAAATCCATTCTCCTCCCCTTAGATAGTATTGTTCAGGAGAGAGGGGTTTTGGTTAAGGTCCTCAGGAGAGACGAATCATTTAAATACCTGGGGATTTATGTCTCAGCGGATCTGGGACGTTTCGCTGAGTTAAATATTATCCCGCTTATCACTAAAATTAGACATAGTATTAATGGCTGGCTTAAAATGCCCCTTTCCAGAGCAGATAGGGTAGGGATTGTAAAAATGATTCTACTCCCGCAGCTATTGTACCCTCTTTCGGTCTCCCCGATCTGGCTACCCAATAGACTATTCAGATTAATGGAAGGATTAATTAGAGATTTAATTTGGGGGAAAAAATGCCCCAGGATTGCGCTGGCGTCTCTCTATTGCCCAACAGAAAAAGGGGGGCTGGGGGTGCCATATTTTTTCGGGTATTTTATTGCAGCCCAACTTGCATTCTTGATTACAAGGAGGGAGTGTAGCGCCTTTGGGAAATTAATACAAATAAGCGAGGTTACTAGGGATTCAATTTTTAGTCTTTTGGATAGTGGGGAACTTGGGCACGATAGATATAGAGGCACTTATATGGGGAAATTGTTGGATAAGAGCTGGATTGCGTACAAGAAAATTAGAGGTATTCGAGGGATTTTTAATTTCACACCAATATGGGGGAATTATTATTTTGAAGAGTTTAGGTCCATTCTGGATAGCAGATATTGGATGATAAGGGGGGTAAAATTTTTCACACAATGCACTAATTCAGATAATTCACGGAATTTATCAGACTTTTTCACATTAAACAGAAGAGTTGATATATGTTTTTTAAGATATTTTCAATTACAGCACGCATATAACTCGGTTGAGGACAAAAACAGGTTTAAAGTATGCACAGATGCAGGGGTAGAATTTTTATTGGGATCCTCCACTGGGAATAAGGTGGTAGCACATGTGTATAGTGTCACAGATGCACCCGCGATCCTTTCTGTGGATCGCGGGCACACCCGTGCCCCTCTATGTGTCGCGGTCCCCGCTGCCGCTGTCCCACTCTCCGGCCTGGACTCACCTCTCCACGCTCCTGGCTGTACTCCTGCTTGGCCACGCGCTCCCACTGCTAGGGCGCGCGCGCGCCGGCTCTTTAAGACTTAAAGGGCCAGCGTCCTCCTGATTGGCTCATGCTAATCTGGCTCGCCCTTATAATCCGGCACCTCCCTTCACTCCCTGCCGGATCTTCAGCTTCATTCCTGCTAAGTGAAAGCCCTCCTGAGTTTCCTGCGTTCCACTGTGTTCAGCGTTACCAGCGATCCTCTGTGTTGCTACCATTGCTGTGACCTGCTGTGCCTTCCAGGGTTCCTGTCCTGCTGTGCTTTCCTGGGTTCCAGTCCAGTGGAATCTACTGTCGGTGCCAAACATCACCAGTGTTCCTCTGTGTGCCAGCGTTACCAGTATTCCTCCGTGTTTCCTGCTGTCATCTCAGGTTTGGACTGTTTCCTGCTGTACTACCTTGGCTGCCACCGCGGGTCTCATACCACCTCCCGCGGTGGTCCAGAGGGTCCACAGACTCTTCCAAGAGACTTTTACACACTTTCCCTCCTCAAGTGTGACAGTAAGATCCGGCCATGGATCCCGCCAAGGAGTCAGACCTCGCCAAGGAACCACGTCGCCTTCTGGCTGAGCTCTCCAGTGTTGTTGACCGTCAGTCCCAGCAAATTGCTTATCATGGAGAACTACTAGGCAAAGTTGCCTCCACTCTTCAACAACTGATCGACTCCCAGCATCAGGCTTCTGAATCCACTCCTGCTTCCCCTCCATCCGCCCCGGCTTTTCCACCGGCAGCAGAGCCAAGACTGAGACTTTCTATGCCTGAAAAATTTGATGGTGACCCCAAACTCTGCAGGGGCTTCATCACCCAGTGCTCATTGCACTTTGAACTTATGCCAACTCAGTTTGTCACCGAACGCTCTAAGGTGGCATTCATCCTGAGCCTCCTCTCCGGGAAGGCCCTGGCCTGGGCTACTCCTCTGTGGGACAGAAATGACCCAGTTACGGCCTCCCATGTTACATTTCTGGCTGAATTTCGCTCCGTATTTGAAGAACCCGCTCGTGCCTCCTCAGCTGAAACGGCCCTGCTGAACCTGCGCCAAGGACATTCTTCTGTGGGCGAGTACGCTGTCAAGTTCCGCACCCTAGCCTCCGAGCTCTCCTGGAATGATGCAGCCTTGTCAGCCACCTTCAAGCAAGGACTGTCCCCCCAGGTGAAAGACGCACTGGCTGCCCGTGACCTGCCGGTTACTCTGAGTGGTCTTATCACCCTGGCTACCCGGATAGACGTGCGCTTCGCAGAACGTGATGGAGAATTGGGTCACGAGCACCCTCAAGTCCGGCTTCCATGTCAGTCACGCTTGGCTCCGGTTTTCCAAGAACCGCCTCAACCTCCAGTCACACAGTCTGAACAGGAGCCAATGCAAGTTGACAGAGTTCGTCTCACCGTCCAGGAACGTTCCAGGCGTCTCCGGGAGAAACTTTGCCTGTACTGCGCTAGCCCCAAACACCCTATTGGGGCTTGTCCTGTCCGTTCTCCCACGTCCAGCAAACCCCAACACCCTGAACTTCTGGGAGGTACTTCCCTAGGTGTCAATGCTGTGTCTCCACGTCTGTCGGTTCCTGTGCTCCTAGATGTCGGTGCTCGCTCTCCTGTGCGAATCCCAGCATTCCTGGACTCTGGTTCTATGGGGAATTTTGTGGATGCCACCCTGATCTCCCGGCATCACATTCCGGTGGTTCCACTCAAGAATCCGCTATCCCTGTCTTCCGTGGATGGTCAAGTCCTGTCCGAACCGGTCCGGTACCGCACTGAGCCAATTTCTCTCCAGGTTGGAGCTCATCACAAAGAGACTCTGGTTTTCTATGTTCTGCCACGATCCACATCATCTCTTCTTCTAGGTCTTCCATGGCTACAACTCCATGCTCCGGTCCTCAACTGGAAGACTGGTGAGATCCTGAGTTGGGGACCAGACTGTCATTTTCGCTGCTTGGCTTCACCACCTCCTGGCCTGACAAATTTACAGCTTCTTAGTTCCCTTCAGAGATGTCCTGGGACTGATAAGAAGAAGAAGAGGAGGTCAAAGAAGAAGAGGGGCCTTAAAGGGGGGGGTACTGTCACAGATGCACCCGCGATCCTTTCTGTGGATCGCGGGCACACCCGTGCCCCTCTATGTGTCGCGGTCCCCGCTGCCGCTGTCCCACTCTCCGGCCTGGACTCACCTCTCCACGCTCCTGGCTGTACTCCTGCTTGGCCACGCGCTCCCACTGCTAGGGCGCGCGCGCGCCGGCTCTTTAAGACTTAAAGGGCCAGCGTCCTCCTGATTGGCTCATGCTAATCTGGCTCGCCCTTATAATCCGGCACCTCCCTTCACTCCCTGCCGGATCTTCAGCTTCATTCCTGCTAAGTGAAAGCCCTCCTGAGTTTCCTGCGTTCCACTGTGTTCAGCGTTACCAGCGATCCTCTGTGTTGCTACCATTGCTGTGACCTGCTGTGCCTTCCAGGGTTCCTGTCCTGCTGTGCTTTCCTGGGTTCCAGTCCAGTGGAATCTACTGTCGGTGCCAAACATCACCAGTGTTCCTCTGTGTGCCAGCGTTACCAGTATTCCTCCGTGTTTCCTGCTGTCATCTCAGGTTTGGACTGTTTCCTGCTGTACTACCTTGGCTGCCACCGCGGGTCTCATACCACCTCCCGCGGTGGTCCAGAGGGTCCACAGACTCTTCCAAGAGACTTTTACACACTTTCCCTCCTCAAGTGTGACATATAGATATTTGATTCAAGGTCTCGCAGAGGGAGTTATTCATCCTTGTAAAAGAAAGTGGCAGGAACATGTGGGCGCTCTTTTGGAGGCGGATTGGGAAAAATGCTATAGGAGTATTGGGCTGTCCTCCCTCTCCTGGAATCATAGAATGATACAATTTAACTTTGTGCACCAACTGTATTATTCCCCGTATAGTTTATTAAGAATGAAACTTAGAGACAATGGGTGCTGTCTACGGTGCAACCTGGAGAATGCGGATTTCGTTCATGTGTCCTTTTTATGTAATAAAGTAGATGTATACTGGTCTAGGGTATTCTTGTATCTAGAAGAAATGTTTAAAGTAAAATTACCCCGTACTGTCCGGGTTGCTCTGCTTAGCCTTCACCAGTTTTGTAATAGGGAAAGGGGGAAAAAGTTGGTAGTCAACAAGGTTCTTCTGTTGGCAAGAGTGGTTATTGCTCGAAAGTGGGGGAGTCCGACTGCCCCGTCCCCGGAAGAATTCTTAGGAGAAGTGGAGAAGTGCAAAAAATTCGAAAGATTGATGGCAGTTAAGGGAGGACACTTGAGAAATGGAAAAAGATCTGGTGTATAGAGACTGAGAACTAGAGGAAGACAGTAAGATAGTAAAAGATCAGGTGTAGGGACATCAGAGTATGTCACTTCCTTTTTTCCTCACGGCAGGGGGGATGGGTAGGTGGGTGGGAGGGATGGTTGCGGGGATCCTCGGGGTGGTCAATTGGGTCGCAAGCTTTTTATTCTGTTATTCTATGACTGTAAAATGAAAATTTTGATATATAATGCTTTGTAACCCACGATACCAATGTAAACGTATTGCTATTTTCGTAATAAAAAATTAAAAAAAAAAAAAAAAAAAAAAAAATAAGGATATATCCCAATTAATGGCCAAGCCTGATCTCCAACCGAAAGATTCAATGGGGGAGAGTAGATCCAGACAATTCTCTGCTGCTCCAGATCAATCCCTGTATCTGATGGTAGATGATTAATCTGGTTCAGTATAAGACGGGCAAATCGTACTATGTACCCCCTAGTTCGTCTAGTTTGCTGCACCAGAATATTGAATTTTTAGGCGCATGGGCTATTTCCTGCAAGACCACACCCCCTCTGTAGAAGACACTCCCATTTTCACAGGAATCTGGAAAATTGGCTAAAATTGGTCTACAACCTTCAATAAAGGTGGAATATAGAAGGAGATAAGACAACACTCCTTGACCATTTCTAGTCCATTGTAATGATCCAGGTGCGAGCAGCCATAAGCCCCTGTTACTCGAGTCCAAAAAGATCCATAAAATAGTAAAAGCAGCAGCTCGTTATATTTCCATTGTAATGAAGAGGTTGTACTTTATTCATGCTTGTTTGGATGGTTTTGGATTTTTTGGTGAATAAAGTACAACCTCTTCATTTCAATGGAAATATAAATAGTGCCGCTGCTTTCTCTATTTTATACTGACTGATGGATACATCTCCCCCAAAAAGCTTCATAATAGAAGACGACTCCACATCTCCTGTAGAAGAGCTTGTCCCCTGCATATAATGAGATCTGCTCTTCATATATAAGGTCACCTCCTAGTTATACGTGCAAGCGCTTCTATGGCCAGGGCAAAGAGCAGGGGCGATAAGGGGAACCCTATCTCATGCCCCGACTCGGAGGGAAGCTGTCTGACACTCCGCCATGTACATGCGTCCTAGCCATAGGGGAGCCATACAGCAGTTACACATATGCCATGAACCTGGGGCCAAACCCCATCCTATCCAAGACCAACCGCAAGTATTACCAATAGACACCGGCAAATGCTCTGGCAGCGCCGAATGACAAAACATGTTGGTTTACTTCTACTTGTAACTGGGGAAAGGAAAAGCTCCAATAATGATTTCTTGTCTGTATTTTTCAGGAGATGAAACAGGTTCCCGTGGACGTCCCCCCTCATCTCCTTATGGTGAAGTAAAAGATGATCAATCCCATCTTTCCACAGAGGAGAGAAATCATGGAGATAAGCGGAAGTTTTCATGTCCGGAATGTAAGAAGCGTTTTACCCAGAAATCAAGTCTTGTTACACATCAGAGAATTCACACAGGGGAGAAGCCATATTCATGTTCAGAATGTGGAAAATGTTTTACTTATACATCAGTTTTATTAAGACATCAAAGAAATCACACAGGAGAGAAGCCATTTTCATGTTCTGAATGTTCAAAATTTTTTACTCAGAAATCAGAATTACTAAGCCATCAAACAACTCACACAGGGGAGGAGACCTTTTCATGTTCAGAATGTGGAAAATGTTTTAGTGAAAAATCTAAACTACGAAGACATCAAACAACTCACACAGGAGCGAAACCATTTTCGTGTAATGAATGTGGAAAATGTTTCCGCTTGAATTCAGCGCTTATTCAGCACCAAAGTATTCACACAGGTGAGAAACCATTTTCATGTTCAGAATGTGGAAAATGTTTTACTTTTAAATCAACTCTTGTTCGACACCAGAGAATTCACACAGGTGAGAAACCATTTTTGTGTAGAGAATGTGGAAAATGTTTCAGCGTTCAGTCATCTCTTTCTGAACACCAAAGAACTCACACAGGGGAGAAGCCATTTTCATGTTCAGAATGTGGGAAATGTTTTACCCGGAAATCACATCTTGTTATGCATCATAGAAGTCACACAGGGGAGAAGCCATTTTCATGTCCAGAATGTGGAAAATGTTTTACCCGGAAATCATATCTTGTTACTCATCTGAGATCTCACACCAAGTAGAAGCCATTTTTATGTTCAGAATGTGGAAAATGTTTTGAGAAATCAAAATTACTTATTCATCAGAGAACTCAGTTCTCAGAAAGCAGTTTTTGTGCTTCTAACCAGTGGGACTTCGTGGTCTCAGATGGGGAATTAATAAAATGTCTCTCCGTCCCATCTACCCTACACTTTAGCATTTGTTAGAGCCGAGCTTTTAAATTTCACCTTTTTAACATCTTTACTGTACAAATCTCTTATATACCCCTTATGCCACCTCCCAAACTGCCCCCATAGTAGCCGTATCCTCATTAAAGGGAAAGATCTCTATAAGTGAAGCCATGACTGGGGCATTATTAAGGACCAGCAGCCACTATGGGTTTTTAAAAAAAAAAAAAAATTTCTTTTTATTGTTTTAAGAATTTAACAAACATGTATGTATCACCGTACTCATATAATTATAGCTTGATAGTACATATTACATTATGGTTCAATATATTTTTATTGAGTATTGCGCATAAAACATGTTAAGGGTGAACATTTTCACAAATATTGTATTGCTAGAGAAACAACACGTACATGTCGCGTAGAGTGGTCGGCAATTTGCACAAAAGTCATTATGGTGTTTAAATCAATTAACTACAAAAGAGGTGTATTGTAGAATTTAAGTGACCATTCGATGGCCAACAAATGCTCAGAACTTGAGAAGAACAAAAAGACAAATAGACATCAGACATACTAGGGAGTGAGGGTTAGGATGTGGAGGGGTTGGTGGGGGAGATGTTTTGATTGAGAAGGTGCAGGAAAAGGTTTACTTTATGATACTAAAATAGCATTGTATGTAATGCACTTCAACAGGTAGGATGGAATGTTGCAATTAGGGTGTGAAAGTGGGAGCCTATGCCTCGGTAGGGGAGTTATTAGGTATGTTATAATATCCAGAGGTCTTTGAATCGAGGAGCTACACCAGACCAAAAAGTACCTTAAACAATATTGCTACTAACATGTTACAAACAGTACAGGGATACAAGACAAGGGACAGTGGGGTAGGAAGGGAAGAGGATATGCAGGTATGGACAACAGAGGCATGTCTTTGTGTCCCAGCGTTATGTCCCAACTGTCAACCATGTCTCCATAGCTGGAAGGGATCTAAAGGTGATCCAGGGGCTCCAGGTGTTATGGAAAAGGTCATACTTGCCCTCATCGCTAGCCTTAAGCTCCTCCATGTGTAGTATTGTGTTGAGTGCTTCTACCCACTGTGCCTTAGTGGGAGGGACATTAGATTTCCACAGCCTTGGAATTATCTGCCTTGCTGCCACCAGGAAGTGTCGGAGCAGGCTTTTTTTGAATTTAGAGATAGTCCCTGGAAACATTGAGAGTAGGGCCAGTTCGGGTGAGGGGGGGGATTTCGGGGGGACAAATGTCCTTGAATAGTTTAAAAATCTTCTGCCATAGGTCATATATCGGGGGGCATTCCCACCATATGTGTAGCATGTTGCCTTCTGCATCTCCGCAGCGCCAGCACCGGGAAGAAGCCTCAGGGAACATTTTATGCAATTTAGCGGGTGTTCTGTACCATTGGGATAAGATTTTATAATTTAGTTCTTGGAGACGACAAGAGACTGAAGCCTTATGGGTTAAAAGAAACATTTTTTGCCATTGTGCATGTGAGAAAGACTTTTGAAGGTCTCTCTCCCAGGCGCTAGCAAACGGAGGCAGAGTGTCCCCCAAATCCTCCCGTACCAGCATAGCGTAGACCAAGGAGATCGTGTGGACCGGGGGAGAGGAGTCTAGGCATAACTCTTCAAATGGGGTGAGTGTGGCAGAATGCTTAGTAGAGCCCAACGAGTCTATAAATCTGCGGACTTGAAAGAATTGGAGCCATCTAGAGGGGGCCAAGCCCAACACTGCGGTTACATCAGTCATGGAGCGGATCCCATTCTCATCCACTACATCGCGTACCCTGGGGAGTGTTGTTTGTGCATTGGAGGAGCTGTTTTATAGGTCAGGTAAGTCAGGATTGACGATGAGTGGAGTGAGGGGACCCGGAGCCGTGACTAAGTGGGTACATTTCTGGAATTTACGCCAAGATTTAAGCAATAAGGTTAAAAGAGGTGAGATGTTGGTAACCCGTGCTGAGGTGCCTGGTGACCACCAGAAGGCTCCGAGGGCGTGTGTGCGATGGAGTTCCAACTCTATCTCGACCCACAGTTTGGAGGAGCGTTTGTGAAATAAGTTGAGTATGAACGTGGCGATAGAGGCCCTATGGTAGGAGCGAAAATCGGGTAACCCGGCCCCCCCATCTAACTTATTTAGACTCATTACAGTCAAAAAAAGATTTTGGTAAAGGAATGGGGATAGTCTGAAATAGGTACAAGAGACGGGGTAATATGTCCATTTTCAGGATGTTAATTCTACCAAACCATCGGTAGACACCGATAGTTTGGACCAGTTTTCAAGGTCTTTCTCAATAGTCTTTAACAGGGGTCTGTAATTTAGACTAAATAAAAGATTTAGATTTGTTGGTATGTTTGTTCCCAAGTAGCATATAGCAGAACTGGCCCACCTGAAGGGAAATGACGCTTCCAATTGCGCCTGTTCGTTTGGGTGTATAGAGATATTGAGCAGCTCAGATTTATGGGTATTGACCTTGAAATTACTCAGTATCCTGGAATTCCTTCAGCAGCGAAGGCAAAGCCATTTTTGGGGATGTCACGTATACGAGCAGATCGTCCGCAAAAAGGGAGAGCTTGCACTCCCGATGTCCCACCTTAAGGCCGGTAATATTGGGATTTGCCCTGATGGCGTTCGCCAAAGGCTCCATTGCCAACAGATACAGGAAGGGAGATGGAGGACATCCCTGTCTGGTTCCATTGGCAATGTGGAAGGGGTCTGAGAGAGAGCCATTAACACGCACCTGTGCCATGGGGTTATGGTACAACGCCATTATGCTTTGTAGCATCTTTGGGCCCAGGCCTATTTTGCGGAGGACTGCTTCTAGGAATAACCAACGAACCCTGTCAAATGCCTTCTCGGCGTCTACCTAAAGAAGGCATAACGGAGTACCTGCGGATTGGACATTCGTGATTAGGGATATCGTTTTTGCTGTGTTGTCACGTGCCTCCCTTCCAGGCACAAACCCCACCTGATCCCTATGTATAAGGTCTGGTATGAGGGGCTGAAGGCGGAGAGCCAGCATTTTGGCATATAGCTTCACATCTACGTTTAGCAGTGATATGGGTCTATAATCCCCGCAGGTTGTTAAGGCTTTGCCAGGTTTAGGAAGAACAGTGATAGTGGCCTGTAGGGTCTGTGCCTGGAAAGGGGTCCCCCCCGCCGCTGCATTGAAAGTCTTTAGGAGCATGGGTGTCAGGTCTTCCCCAAATAATTTGAAAAACCGTGGAGGTAAGGCCATCTGGCCCTGGGCTTTTCCCAGATTTAAGGTCTTTGAGGACACGGTGGATTTCATGCTCTGTGAAGTCCTCTTCGAGTGCAGTTACTGTCTCACTGGGGATAGGGGGTGGAGCATGTCGGTTAAGGTATTCTGTAATGTACCCCGGGGCGGGATGTGGTAATGAGATGGTTGTATCTTTTATGTTGTAGAGATGTTTGTAGAACACCTCTATTATTTGCTCGCCCTCGCCATTCTCCATAGGAATATACAGCGCCCGGCACCATATTACATGTCCTATCTTTGTATGGGCTACGGAGCGGTACGGTGCCGCACATGTGCTGCACCGTACCGCTCCCATACAGGGCTGTGAGGCCATAGAAGTGTATGGGGGACGTATATCGGCTGTATATACCTCCGCCGCATATACGTCCCCCATACGTGTGTGTGAATGGAGCCTTAATACAACAAATATAACTTATAACAGTGGCCTTTTGCTCCCTTGCATGTTATCTGTATTGTGATACGAGTCTTTGCTTGTTAGAATCATAATGGATGGGTTGAAAGGAATCTATTCCAATCAGTCCATTTTGTTTCAAAGGTTTTCCTTGTACCTCTATTATTTGCTATTAAAGATTCCATCTTAAAAATTCTTGTTTGTGTTTCGTTCATGGTGGGTAATTTGGTTGGTTCCAATTTTTTGCAATTAGCTTTCTAGTTGTGTTTTAAATGTTGGGATATAAATGTTAGTTGCAATATGGATAAATCTTCAAGGCCAAGGGAGATATTATTCACTGTTATTGATTTGGCACATGTTTTCCTTTCTGTGCCCCTATATGAAGATTACCAGGACCTATTTGCCTTTACCAGTTCAGTATTCCAGTATAACTGATGCAGATTCCCACAAGGGGGTAAAACTCACCCAGCCAGTACTCCATGGCCCTACAGGGAGTAGACTGGCAGACTAG
The DNA here is from genome assembly GCF_040894005.1 of Engystomops pustulosus. Classification (NCBI taxonomy): domain Eukaryota; kingdom Metazoa; phylum Chordata; class Amphibia; order Anura; family Leptodactylidae; genus Engystomops; species Engystomops pustulosus. The sequence continues at coordinate 9,454,445 of NC_092412.1, read as the reverse complement.
GGCCTTACTGGATGTTCTCTTGTTTCTGTGCCTCCAGTTTTCAGATTTGCCAGGATGCATTTATTGACCTTATGTGTTTTCTGTTCCAGAAGGGTTGCAAAGTTTCCAGAGACAAACTCCGGTACTGCCAGGAGAAGGTGGTCTTCCTAGGCGGAGCCCCTCATGTGTCAGTAGCTACAGCCAGCAATCTGCTCAGCAAGGCCAGTGAGTTGATCCCAGACCCTAGATCACTCAGTTACTGTGTAAACCCCACATACCTTGCACAGTGTCCTCACCCAAGTACAGCCCAAGCATCTGAGCCAAGGCCAGACAGCTCAGACTCCAGTGTGCAATCCCAGAGCGTTAAACTGATAAGGTGCAGAGCTCTGAATCCTGCCGTTCTGTCATCAGTCTTCCAGGATTCAGAGAGGGGGGGAGAGAAGGGTGAGTAACGCAGATGTTGAGTTTTTCTCATAGATAGCTCCAGGTCTGCAGGAGAAGACAGACGGTTCTACACTGGATATACAGTGGTCAGTGGCGCACATGAGGTAGTACAAGCAGAACCACTCCCTCCACACAGGTCAGCGCAGGAGGTGAAGTGATGGCACTCAGGGAAGCGCTACAGCTGGTGGAAGGTAAAAGGGCGAACATCTATACTCAAGGTATAGTTCTGGGGTCTAGACACGACTATGAACCCTTATGGAAGGCTAGAGATTTCCTCACCTCTGCAGGGACCCCCTTTAAGCATGGCACGCTGATAGAAGAGCTCATGGATGCTCCCTTACTTCCACAAGAGGTGGGGATAGTAAAAGTAAAAGCACACACAATTTGGTAACTCCACAAGCCAAGGGCAAGTATGTGGCTGACGGGATGGTGAAGGCAGCTGCACAGATGGAGCCCAGAGACTGTCCTGAGGTCTCAGCGGTGAGTTCTGAGCTAAAAAGTTTGATCCACAAGTGTTCCCGTCCCTGGTGGCCCGAGAATCATCAGAAGTGAAGGAAGTGTGGAGGAAAGCTGGAGCCCAGATGCCAATGGGACCTGGATGCTGGGAGAGAGGTTGTGCCTGCCCAGAGCCCTGCACCCGACAGGAAGTCAAGTAGCCCACAGACACACACACACACACAAAATGGCCATGCTAGTGCTCATAAACCCCCAGTGGTTTGCCCGGGCATTACAACCCCTGTCACTAGACTAGTGAAAGCCTGTATAGTCTGTGCCCGCCACAACCCGGGTAAGGTGGTAAAGTCCCCACAGAAGGTGACACCCAAGCTGCTGTATCCCTTCCAGAGACTGCAGATGGATTTTATCCAGCTACCAAAAAGTGGTACGTAGGAATACGTGCCTGTGTGCATTGATCTCTTTCCAGGGTGGCCAGAAGCTTCTCCCATGACCAAGGCTACTGCCAGAGCTGCAGACAAGAAGCTGGTGAGTAAGATTTTTCTGCAGGTTTGGACTTCCAGAGACCATAGAGTCCGGTCGTAGAACCCACTTCACTGGACAAGTAAAGACTGAAACCTCCTGGGTGTAGAACAGGGCCTGCACACCTCTTACCTTTCCCAAGCTAGTGGTGGGGTTGAAAGACAAAACGGCACTCTTGAGTTAGAGATCCAGGAGGCCATGAAAGTAACAGGGAAACCATGGCGCAAGTGCTTCCTGCAGCCCACTATTCAGTCAGGACCACCCCCAACAGAAAGATGGTAAAAGAGACAGGTGAGATCTGTACTGGTGATGTCCCAGTCAGGATGCAATCACCAAACCATTAATTCATCCACAATCTAGAAGATACTTATTAGCAGGATGTGTATATTTAAAAATTAACTTTTATTCTTTATCGAGAAAAATATTCCCAAAAGGTAAAGTGCAATATCAGCTCGCCAGTCACCAGAACTGGATAAAAAGAGCCACAAAAACTTAAATCATTATATATGTTTCATTGGTTCAAATGTAAACATAAGCAAAATATTGATTACTAACATTTCAATAGGGACCAGCAAGAGAGTAATTAAATTGGATCTCACCCGTCTTGTACGTGATGGTTCTCGATCCAGGGAGACATTCCAGGAACGTAGGGCCTAGTAATCCCTACACTTGTATGATCACCTGGTGTCCCCGTTGCTCCTGTCCTAACAAGGACAGTCCCAAAGCTGTCCCTAATAGCAGCTGTTAATCCCTACTTACTGAGTGTTATATGCTCCCTACGCGTTTCATGTACCATAGGATACAATCATCAGGGGATAGATTAAATCATTGGACCGCACCTGCTGCTGTAGCTGTTGATGCTGTACTGAGCTAGATAGGGACCAGAGAGGGAATAAGCACGAGCGGCTAATGTGCTGGTAAAGAAACAATATGCAAGAATATAGACAGGCAGTGGCTCCTATATTCACTAGCGGTCCAGTGTGGTGACTAGACTGTGTGGCGTGGCGTGGGACAGTCTAGTCACCACACTGGACCGCTAGTGAATATAGGAGCCACTGCCTGTCTATATTCTTGCATATTGTTTCTTTACCAGCACAAGAGCCATGCTCGTGCTTATTCCCTCTCTGATCCCTATCTAGCTCAGTACAGCATCAACAGCTGCTACAGCAGCAGGTGTGGACCAATGATTTAATCTATCCCCTGATGATTGTATCCTATGGTACATGAAACGCGTAGGTAGCATATAACACTCAGTAAGTAGGGATTAACAGCTGCTATTAGGGACAGCTTTGGGACTGTCCTTGTTAGGACAGGAGCAACGGGGACACCAGGTGATCATACAAGTGTAGGGATTACTAGGCCCTACGTTCCTGGAATGTCTCCCTGGATCGAGAACCATCACGTACAAGACGGGTGAGATCCAATTTAATTACTCTCTTGCTGGTCCCTATTGAAATGTTAGTAATCAATATTTTGCTTATGTTTACATTTGAACCAATGAAACATATATAATGATTTAAGTTTTTGTGGCTCTTTTTATCCAGTTCTGGTGACTGGCGAGCTGATATTGCACTTTACCTTTTGGGAATATTTTTCTCGATAAAGAATAAAAGTTAATTTTTAAATATACACATCCTGCTAGTAAGTACCAACAGAAAGATGGGATTGAAGACTAGGCCCCTACTTCCCATAGGCCCTATAGCTGATGGCAGGAAACCAGGTGGAACATGCCATATAGTTGAGCCAGGCCTTGGAAAAGGTCCGCAAAAGTGTTTGATTCCTTTCTCAGATCCAGACAGAGACCTCAGGATGTATAACCTGAAGCCTGGAGACTACGTGGTGGTAAAGAGACAACAGAGAGAGAGCCTGGAGCCTCGCTACGATGGTCCTTTCCAAGTCCTGCTGACCAGCGCCACGTCTGTGCAGCTAGAGGGAAGTCAGCACGCTTCCATGCTTTCTATTGCAAACTTACTTCTTGCTAGCTGGTCTCTTCTGACTGACTGTATGCTCAGGGACACCCCAACCATCACTGTAACTAACGGGGGTGACCAGGAATCCCCCCAGGTAGGACACTTTACCTATGGTTGGTGCAACAAGACAATGACCTTCTTTAACATTGACAGCACAGGTAGCCCTGTATTAGCAGTGTCTGATGTGTACTGGATTTGTGGGGAAAGGAGAGTCAGGTCAGGCCTAGAGGCTGGGAAGGTGAGTGTACGGTGATAAGGTTTGTGCATTCCTTCCTCGTGATCCCCAAGGATAAGGTTGATCAGACACATAAAGTAAAGGAAGAGAATCCCAAAGGATTCTGGAGGTCTGAGAGAAGCACCTAGATGACAACGTTTATATAGATACAGTGGGAGCACCAAGGTGGGTCCCAGAAGCGTTCAAGGCCCACAATCAGATATGGGCAGGTCTAGAGTCCATTATTACCCAGATAGCTATGAGTAAAGATGTTGGTTGGGTTAACTGTTTTTATTGTAATCAACAGAGATTTGTGAATTATATCGGAGATGCTTCCCAGAACCCCATGACTTTGGACATGACCCTTGCTCAGAAGGGAGGAGCCTGTAAGATGGTGGGAGCGACTTGTTGCATGTACATCCCAGATGACATCGCCCCCTATGGATCCATTACCCATGCACTTGAAGAGATTGAAGGACTGTCCAGGGAACTCAAGAGAAACTCAGAAGTGGATGCTATATCCTGCACTTTGTGGTTGGGGGATTGGAAGGGTTTCCTTTATGTGGGGGTGATATTGGGGATTGTGATTTTTCTCTTGTCACTTATTGCGCGTTATGTGGTTCCCCTCATCAAGTCTACCAAGTATCGTGGGTATCAGTAGTTAGACAAGCCAAAGACCCCTTACTCAAGTTACCTAAATTTGCATAATGAAGATATCCCTCAGAGATCAACCACCCCCGAAACATATCAAGCAGCCCCCTGGAGTAGGGAGAGGTAGAGGAGAGATTTGATTTCCATATGTGAAAGTCCACTAAATGGGGGCTCACCCAACAGGGGTCTGCTGTCATCCAACTGGTGAAGAGGAGAGCGATGCACATATGGGCAGATCTGTAGGACCTTCTAGACTAAGAGTAGCTGAGAGAAATTCCAGGATTTAGGGGGGACTGTTATGGTAAACCTGCTGATAGATCAAATCCTGTCATTTCTACTTGTCTTATTTTCCTAAAAGCATTGTAACAGAGAATACATTTTAAGATGTGCGCCACATGAGCTAGGAATTCTCCGCCCCTTTCTGCTTCTTCCTAATTTCTATATAGTTTTGTGAAACCCAATAAAGTACACGCAGTGCAGATTTGCCACGGCAATGATAGCATGAGTGAGATTTAAATCAGCAATTTGTCTGCATTATTCCTTACGACATACACACATGCTTTTTTTTTAAAGAAATCTGCTTTGGGAATATTGTACTTCTCTTTTATGTTTTGAAAGGGGTATATAGAGCCATTAGAATAAATGTTATCCAATTAGAAAAAGCTATCCAATTAGAGTAGACAATTTTAGTTAAAAAACCCCTTAAGGCCGCAGCCATTTTACAGCTTAAGGCTCAGCCCGATTTTTTTTGTATTCTGACTTGCGTCGCTTTATATGGTTATAACTTTTAAACTCTGTTACTTATCTAAGTGATTCTGAGATAGTTTTTTTCCCCCCACATGTTGTACTTCATTTTAGTGGCTGATAAGTTTTGTGTTTACAAAAGAATCGCTGAATATCATTTCCCACATGTCTACTTTACATTTTCATCATTTTTGAAATGTCTGGATAATTTATTTTGACGTCACGCGGCTTACAAATTGAATATCGCTTTTCCGGATTTTAAGAATTGACTTTTTTGGGGATAAATACTGTTTTGAATTAAATTTTACATATTTAGCATCAAAACCCCCCCTATATAACCAACCCATTTTCAAATCTGCACCCCTCAAACTATCAGAAACAGATTTTACGAAGATTGTTAACCCCTGGAGATCTTCATAGTAATTGAATCAAAATGAAGGTGAAATTTAGAATGGTCAAATTGTGTCGGTTATATGTTCATTTAGCCCTAAAATTTACACATTTCCAAAAGATAAAAAGAGAAAACCGACCATATAATTTGTTCTATAATTTCTCCTGAGTACAGAGACCCCCCACATGTGGCCGTGACTTGTTTTATGGGCGCACAGCGAGGTGCAGAAGGGAAGGAGCGACCAGCAGCTGCCAGGATTTTAGTTTTCTCATTGGCCCCTTTTGTAGGCTATAAAATTTTTGCTTTTTCGTTATTGGGGCCATGTGACGCCATTTTTTTTGCGGGATGAGACGCTTTTTCCAGTGTTACCATTTTGGGGTTGGTATCCCCTATTGTTGAAAATTTAGGAACTTTTTTTTTGAGGGCAGGAGTAGAAAAGCATCAATTCTGTACTGGATTTTCGACTTTTTTTTGGTGTTCACAGTTTAGCCTAATAATCATGTTATCTTTATTTTACGGGTCGGTACGATTACGGGGACACCATTTTTTATTACGTTTTACTATATATATCCTTAAAAATTGAGACAGCACTCCAGGTTCCAAAAAGTGAAAAGAGGAAGGGTTTAATCCAAAACCAGCGATGTTTTGGTGTTACCACCTTTTTCAAGCAATGTGTGCTTACAATTGAACAATCTCATATACCCCCCAATGGGAGTGTCTAAACAATCTCATTATCATATTATATGTACAATACATAAACATATATAAATACATGTGTACATCATAATTAAAAGTGACAATAACTAAAGTGCAGTGCAAATGCATATAACAATTATATAATTCATAAGAAATCCGGTGTTAAACATATATGACCGATCACATGATCGGATTTTGCATCACCTGTTGTATAATTATAAGGTGATTATGGGTACCTGGCATCTCTCTGCATGTATCACAATGACGATATCCTCAGTGGCGTCCTAATATCCCCAATGCGCATGAAGTACCTCCTGGCTGTAGCCATAGGAGTGAATCGTGGCCATATTGGATAAGGGAATCACGGATGCATGAAGATGTAAGTATACAATATAATATATCTGGCATTAACGGGTCCTAAACTAACCAAGAGTGAAAGGTGGTGCATATCTCCACAGGAATCAATCCCCATAGTGTTCCGAACCGGCTCACAGACTGGCAAAATGCCCACTGGTGCCGGAACGTGTGCACATATGTAAGGTGTTTCACCATCAGCCGTGCCCACCTGTATACACCATACCGGGCATATAGCGATCCCAAATAAGGAGCGAACACTACACCGAACACGACCCAATGCCAGAATAAGACAAAAATTCATATAAATACGGAAGACATCTTGCAATTTCCAAACAGTTAGCCAGGAAGAGACGACAGTTCCGAATCAATCTTCAAGTAACGTGACAATAAGTGAAGTGATATAGATCTAAAAAATAGAAAAATGCATTAAAATCATACCAAAATTCTAGGCCACATCTAGTCCTTCTGATATTAGAGATCCCTCTGACTTCCTCACTAAATTATCTCACTAAATACTAAATATTATTATTGCAACAGAAAAGATAGTTGGAGAGGAAGAAATTATATTGCTTAAATGTCAAACGAACGGAGAGCAAGTGGATATTTTTACTTGACACGTTGGCCCCGATGGGTCTCAAATCAAGAAATTGAATTATTTGGACTCATGTAGATGTGACATCACATGCCGAAAAAAATGATTTATCTGTTTTTTATTGAAGGATGATTTTATTCATTTTTGACATTTTATACATACTTTTTAACTTCGTACACTTTCTAGTCAAGTATTTTTTTAATATCTCCATATGTAGGGTATTTTTAGAATTACAAAATAAAAAGGAATTAAGTTTCAAATTTCATTATCACCACTATAACCCATTTGCAATAATGATGTGGAATACATTTTTGAAATAACAAATACATATGATTAGCTCACCTGGTTCCTGGCTATAGAGCACAATAATAGGATTCCCTGACGAAGGAGATAGTAATCGCCTCGGAAGCGCGTTGGGATTGTGTCCTTCTGGACTCGCCGTAGCTCGGTGATGTCACCACACGGTAACATCCGGGACTTTGCACAGAGGTATAGCCACCGGCCGGAGCTTCCCTCTTCGTGCAGTAATTAT